>NC_133123.1:153577576-154185213 GCF_033568475.1 Henckelia pumila | reverse complement strand
GAAAGTGCAGCCGATGAGGAGAACAAGACTGAAAACTATCCGCCACATTCGATAGTCTTGTAGTTACCAGGACTCGACTACCATTACTATTATCAGGAAAGAACCTCTTTATGACATCCCAAACCTCGGAACTCCATACATCATCCATTACAATGAAATACCTTCTCCCAAACAAACTTCTATATAGAAATAATCCTAATTCACCATAACTCTTTTGAGCAATTTCTTTGCCTTCCCTTGCAAGAACTCCTATATCTTTTAATAGGCCTAAAAGGATTTCGTTCAAACTATATTGTTGAGATATTGTAACCCAAACATGAATATCAAAGTGGTGCACAATCGAAGGATTGTCGAAAACATTTTTGGCGAGGGTAGTCTTGCCGATGCCACCCATCCCGACAATGGAGAGAATCAGGAGACTTGATTCGTCCCCAGTGAGTGTCTCCATTATTTGAATCAAATCTTCATCAAATCCCACCATAGTGTTCTTGCTATTGGAAGTACCTCGTATGAAAGAACCAGCAGTCGCATCTTTTCTTGGCTGCTGCACGATTTTTATCCCTTCAGTTTCCTTAATCTTCATCACATCTTTCTTCATAAGACCAATTTCTTCTACCACTTCCTGCAATTCTTGACTGAACAGAGTGGAGCTACTTCCAGTTTCGGCTTCAGAATTTTCGAGAATTTGATCCACCACACGACTTTCGATGATATCTTCTGCTTCATATGCCGAGCTTACGATTTTTTCCTCCAATGCCTGAATCTCGTCCCCCCTTATTAGCGAGATATCTTCAAGAAAATCTTGCAGGAAAGTGATACTTTCGAGCAGAGAATCGATCTGAGCTTTGTCAAGAACATCCCTTTGGCGCGGTGGGTGTTTCAATATCTGGTCAAGAACATGTCCAAGAGACAGCAGTGATGCATAAGCCGCCATTGCTGATTTCTCACTGCCCGAAATCACAACATGTAATTTCTTGCACTAGCGTTGACTTCTGGGGTTGACTCACCATCATATAGGTATAAGAGCTGCAGCCAAATTATATTTATCATTTTCTAAAATACTCTTCCAATTAAATATTACTGCTTTCTTTCGAAGTTGAAATATTAATCTAAAATGGTAATTTTTGTGTTTTTGTTATTTAAAATTAGTGTAGATCTTTTATGTGAGACGGAATGATTCGATTCATAATTTTATTGAAAATTAAAATTTTTGGCAAAGTCGGATCAAATAGAAGATCCGTATCACAACCGCCTCATAAAAATTTTTGTCTTAAAATTAATTTTTTTTAGGAAGGATTGATTATCTGAAACTTTTTAAACTAGATAAACATATGATTGCTAAATATATAGATATCTGAAAATTATCGGTCAATTCACAATTTTAGCTCATCAAATTGTATAAATTTTTTGATTTTGGTTATTTCTCACCGAAATGCTAGCGTGGCATTGAAAATTTGATGATGTGGAGCCGAACATTGTTGGCGTGGTCATGAATTTTGTTGACGTGTTTGATGTCACGTCAACATTCTCGTGAAAAATGACCAAAATTGTGTAAAAAAAAAAGTGCAATTAGTAAACTCAAACCGTAAATTGATCTTTAACATAACCAAAAAAGAAAATTGTGTAAGTTATAGGATTAAAATGTTGTTCTTCCTAAAAATTAAACGTGTAATTAATTTTTATGCTACAAATACTTTATTGATTATACCACTGATTTTAGCGGGTTAGTCTCCGATCTCTGAGCATGACCCATAAATATAAGTCAGTTTGATCTAAATATGTTAAAATCATCCAACGTTCTTTGCATTCTATTTTCAGTTTTATCATTCACTCATTAGTTAACTGAAAAACTAAAACTGGAAAAATTTACATAACCCAAACCAATTTCAAAGCTAATAGTCTTCTCCAAAAGTCATACTCATATCCAAAAAATAATTACACTTCTCTCTCAAAATTGAGTTTGAGATACATCGTATTAGAGCATCTCCAACCATAATCTTCATATTTACATTCTTTATCCTCTAAAATAGATATTGATCATATTCTCTATTTCAAAAATCTTCTCCAAATCATGTTCTCTAAATCTTATCAAATTCTCTATTTTTTTATTTTTTCATTACCAACCATAATTATATGAAATAAATAATTATGCAACATATTATATAACCGAACTCAATTAAATGTGTCTTTGTAAAAAGATATATATGTATATTTTTTCCATGATCTCGATCGTTTGCCTTTGATTTTATCCAAATATTACAATTACAATAAATAATAAAAAAAGATAGAACACTCAAATTAATTAAAATTGGACTAAAAAAACCACTAATATTTAATATATGGACTGTAAATAACAAATGAGAAAAAAACAATAAATAAATAATTTTTTTAAAAGGTCCAAATAGCAGTTTTAGCTCTCGAACCATTATTTACTGCCACGGTGGTTCTCCAAGTTTGAATTAAAAATAATTATCATTTTCGTATGTGTGAAAAACTAAACTAAGAACAAGGTAATCATTTCCAAGGTTATGTTGATTTTTCACTATTATGATTTATCTTAATAAAATTGAACTCGATCGATTGAAATTAGAATGCGATAGAGGGTAGTATATCTCTAAATTCTATAAATTTTCTTTTAAATGAATTATTGACATAAAATTAAGTTTTAAATATTTTAGAGGTTATTGTATTTGTTTGTAAAAATTTAAATCAAGGGCAGTTTGAAAAAATATCTATATGGTGAAAATTATTTATTCAGAATGCAAAACGGTAAAGTGAATTATTTTAGAGAAAAATAATATTTAAATTCTGGGATAAAAATATTTTTATTTGATTTTTTTTACATAATAATTTTCTCAGTTTCTTTTTATATGAATGAAATTTAGGCATTGGATATTGAAAAAAAATAAAAATATTAAACAATAAATTTTATTAAATATAAGCATAAAATGATCAAATATCAATAATTTATTATGACTGCAAAATGTATCAAATTCAGAACTTGAAGATGAGGCAGTGACCCAACCACCCTCAAATATTCCCAAGGCAATTCGCAGCTCTCCAATGACAACTTCTTGAGCGAACGTGGAAAGCAGAGAGTTTGCGACACTTTCTCTGCACTCTTCAAGAATAATGATTCCAGATTATGTAAACGGGGAAGTTGTGAACTTCATAGTCATCCCATCCTATGCCATCGGGGAATTCCCTGTAAGTGATTCCCAGTTTTCTTAAGTTTTGCATTCTACCAACAACCTCATCCGTACACCTCAGATTCCTTATCTTGTAGAGTTTTTGCAGGTGTTTCAAAACAATAATATCTCGCCTCCCATTTTTGCTCGGAGGATCAGGCAAAATAAAAGTCTCTTTCATCCTTGCCTATTAATAGAAGCTATCTTCTATCCGCACAAATTGGGTCTATTTACCTTCTCATTTCTTCCTCAATCTCGCTTATTTTCTTCTTACATTTTTTCCTACTCTCTTCGCTCATATCTATCTAGCACTTATTAATTTCATTATTGCCCATTAATAAAAGCTTCCATTTATGGCTTCAGTTTCTTACCTTCTCATTTCTTTGTTCCTTTACACTGATGGTCCGTTCGTGCTCCATTATTTTCCCGCTATCGTCAACACAATTTGGGTTTGTTCCTTTTATTTTTCCATTATCGTTCTACGGAATATCATGAAACGGGGTAGGCGCTCGGCTGTCTTCTCAAACTTTCTCTCATGGTTTGTGTTGCTTTCTCGCACCTGTGTTTTCCTTCATGTCATTCTTTTCCCAAATTAATGTCGTTATTTTCCTTTGGCTTTGAATGGTTTACAAGGTTCTTTTTAAATATGTCAGCGCCGTTTCTGAGGCTTCGCACGTTGGTTCCTCTGCTTCCCCCGCTTCCAATTGTTAGATGCTGTTATTTACTCCTTGTTTTATTTGCATACATAGTTTCTTTCTCTTGTCCATTGATATATTTTATTGTTGCAGCACAAATTGGGTTTGTTCCTGTGGCATGTCGTCCTAATCGTAAGTGTTACGTCATGTTTTGTCTCGAATTTTTTCCCTTGGAACTGTTGGAACACGTTCTCGGATCTGTCAGATCTGATACCCATGGCAGCGGAAGTTTAAAAATTTTTATTTTCAGATCTGGAACGATTCCAGATCATGGGTGCCAGATCCTTACGATTAAAATAATTATGTAAAATAAAACAGAATTGAATTTTACCTCTCAAGTCTCAACTTGAGGTTATGGACTCCAACAGATAAATCTGATCTTCTTGTATATCCCAGAAACTGATGCCTCGATCAACTCCTGAATCAGGTCCACGAACAGAAATCCAAACCCTTTGACAGACTGCACTAGAAAGTCTATCAGAAGTTTATACGAAGAGATTAACAGATCTGATCTGTCAAACCAGACTGCAATTTTCGAAAATTGCAGATTGGATTTTCGAAATTGGGAGACTAAAATTTCGGCCAACCCTAGGGAGAGTGCTCTCTAGGTTTTCGAAATTATGAGTTTGAATTGTCTAAGTTCTGTACTAGAATAACTTATTTATAACATGAGCCGCTAACAGCTTAGGGCCCGTTAGTCATAAGTTCAAGTCTGACAAGAAAAGCCCGTATGTTCAGAAATTAATATAAAATTCATCGTGACTCAAATTGATAAACCAATTTTACCAATGTGTACAGAAACCTTTTCTACACATTTTAAAGTCAAGATAAATTTTCTGAATCCGAATTCAGTGGTTTCCAAATAGTGACATCGCATGTGCAACTAGGAAACCAAGTAACCTAAAGCACATCATGTACTCTGGCTAGAGATTTGTTACACTAATATCTCCTCAAATCGCATAGGATATCCATGCTCGCAAGCGTGTGGTGAATCCTTGACAACAAAGCATTGACTCCTATATGTGTCGTAACTGTACCCAATCTTGACACCTGATGACCCTCATGGAGTCGGTAAACGAGTCAAAATACAGTACTAGCATATAGAGTCTCTATGATGTTTCAAGTATTAAGGACTAATGGTGTACAACCAAAACCACGGACTTATCCACTCAATAAGTGAGAACCACTTGGAAAGTCCGAATAGGGTAGTTCGATCATTCATCCAATGAATATTCATTTGCATGCTTTGAACATCTCCATGTTCCATACCAATGAAACGTGGTACTCGGCATCGCAAATGCTAGTCTCAATATCGAGCGATCCTTATCCTTATTACAGACGGCTTAATTGACCAGGAACAAGTTTAGAATATACAGTGATTACAAGATGTGTTTCATGATAGCCATCCATATCCACTATCACATCTTACATGCACTCTAGTATATTCAAGGTCTTTATCTAAACATCGTATAGTACGTCACAACATAACAATATGACAAAAGATAAAGTAAATGCCAATAAAGAGTGTAAATTATATTAAACAAAGATTGTTTACAATAAGAGTCATCATAGCCCTCAGCCACAAGTTGGCTAGAAGGGCACCCACTCTTTCAGGAACTCTGCCTCAAATGTTTGTTTTTATTCCCCAAATGCATCCCTTTTCCTTTTTAATTCAGACAATGAAGGAGACATTGATGTTGTTTGTGACTTACCATTGGTGCCTCCGTGTCAATTTTGTGGTGCTCATAGATTTATTTTTGAGCCTCCATCTTTTTGTTGCGCTTGTGGTAAGATTAGGTTGTCATCGCCTGTTACTCCAGCTGCATTGCTGGAGTTATTCACCGATCAACTGTCCCCTTTGGTTATTTTGTTCCGCCGTAAAATACGGTTATACAACAGTGTTTTTTCTTTCACCTCATTTGGTGTTAGGCTTGACAAGGAACTGGATTCTCTTAGACATGGTGTCTACACGTTTCGTGCATTTGGCCAGATTTTCCATTCATTACCACCACTTATTCCTGATTCAGACGGTCCAAGGTATTTCCAACTTTACTTTTGGGACAGGGATAATGAGCTGGATAATAGGATGTCTGTTTTCCCAAATGCTGATGTCAACAAAGACATCATGGTTTTGTTGATGGAGATAATGAAAGTTAATCCTTATGCACAACTTCTACAGAGAATAAATCAATATTATTCAATAAAAGACTTAAGATTGCATATCTCCAAAAATGTACCCATTGACCAGAGATGTTATAACAGCCCATCTGCTGATCAAGTAGCAACTATTTGGGTTGAAGGCAATGATGACACTAACATTCCGTATGACAGAGACATAGTTGCTCGTGGTTGTGATGGTGAGACCCATCAAATTCGCCATTATTATGGTTATGATCCCTTGCAGTATCTGTTACGCCTTAAACGCATACAAATCTCGTGTGATGAGATTAATATTTTTAATGCATTAACAAGTCTCATAATATTATGTTTTGATGATTACAAAACTCGGTTAATTGTTACTAACTATTTAAAGTGAGATTTTGCAGATTAGATTTATTGACAAATAAATTATTGGAAGTTATTTTGAAGCTATCAATGTATTTATGAAGTCTCAATTTGCTCATATAATGGACACAACATTATGTGGATGTCATGGAACATTGTTAAGAGATATTTAGAAAAAGACAAGAAGAAGCCAAAGTATGAAGCAGCAACTTCCGAAAATTACTGGAAATTTTTTATGACTCCAAATCAGATCTCCACCGTTCATAATCTAGATAAAGAAGTGTTACATGTACTGTCCAAATTTGAGAGAAATCCAACGGCTAGAATGAGATATATGAATTTTTTCATATATGATGCATAGTACCCACTTCTGCAAGGAACGAAACCATGAAGATTCGAATTCAGAAAATAACTGGGAATGTTTGAGATATATAAATCCAATCTCTACCAATAAGATACAAGCTTATGATGTTATAAAGCTTCTGTTTAAATTTCAGGTCAATCCAACGGATGGATTGGGAGATATGAATTTTTCAAATTTGTTGCACTTAACAAGTTCGAAAACATGATGAAGCGACTTCCGAAAAATACTGGGCATGATTTATTCGTTCAAATCAAATCTTCACCGTTCAGAATGAAGATCCAGATGTTAAAGCTTTGGTTTAAATTTCAGATCAATCCAACGGTTAGATTGGAAGATATGATTTTTCCACAAAATCCGCTCAGTGCTAGGAAAAAGTAGGCAGCGGCGCCGAACACTTTTTGTCACTCCTTGACTTCTTAACACACGCTCCAAGCACTCAAATCAGATTCAAATCTTTGCCAACTATAAATAGAGGCCATCCAAGTTCATTTGGAGAAATCCCAACTAATCTCTTCTCTCCTTTGCAAGCAATTTCTCACTATCAAAGTGTGTGTGTGATATATTCAAGTATTTGAGAGTGTTTGTAAAAATAGTTTGTGAGTTGGTTGTGCTATTGTTGTAAACACTTGAGTGTGAAGCCAAGTGTGTTGTGCTATCGTTGTAAACACTTGAGTGTGAAGCCAAGTGTGTTGTGTTGAGGCTATCCTTGGAGCCCTTAAGGCCAAGAGTTTGAAGTGTATCGGCGCGGTAATCGTGTTGAGTTGTACGGCTATCCTTGGATCCATCAAGGCCAAGACGTTGAAGTGCTAGTGGATCCTTGGTTAATCGATCTTAACCAAGAAGGGGAGACGTAGACGATTTATCGTCGAACTTCCATAAACATCTCTTATCCCTTTTATTTACATTACGCATTTATTTACCGCACTTATTATTAATTGCTTTAAGTCTTCCGCTTGCGTACTAGCATAATCGCTTTAAATTGCTAAAGTTTCCAATAGAACCTAAATCCCCCCCATTAGGTTCTAACATTATCCGCTCTTTTTCCCGTATAGAGACAATGGCTGGCAGCAGAATATTCTCAAGGTTAAAAATGGGTCTGCTCCTATTCATTTAAATGGGAGTTTGCGTCCATCTGCACAATTTGTTTCTTTCGATCGTATTGTTGCTGGTGAAAGTCGTGGTGTGTTTTAACTCTTTGCTTTTTATAGCGATTGTTTGTTAAACCTGGGGTCCCGATCGCTGACAATGCTCACAGGCACTCCATGAAGTCGAACGATCTCCTGAATGTACAACCGAGCCATACGATCCACATTGTACTCCCAGCTATAGGCAATGAAATGTGCTGACTTGGTGAGTCGGTCCACCACAACCCAGATAGCATCATAGTTCCTCGGGGATACCGGAAAATGGGTCACAAAGTTCATTGTGATAAACTCCCATTTCCATTCAGGAATAGGCAGACTGTGAAGCAATCCTCCAGGTCATCGGTGCTCTGCCTTGACCTGTTGACACACCAAACATCTCGAAACAAACTGATAAACACTGCGTTTCATTCCTTTCCACCAGAAACGAGTACGTAGATCCTTGTACATCTTGTTGCTCCCAGGATGAATACTCAACTTAGTGCGATGCGCCTGAGACAAAATCTCCTCTCGCAACTCTACATCCTGCGAAATCACAAGCCTACCAGAAAAACACAGAAAGCCATCTGACTGATAATGAAATCCAGACGAGCTACCCTCGTTAGCTAGACGAGCTAAACACTGGGTCTTCGAATCAGACATCTGAGCATCTCGAATCCACGAATACAACGCTGGCTCAGATAATATCGCAAACATCTGGATACTCTGCATACCTTTCTTATGCTTGAAAGTATATCCTGAAGTACAACAGTCACTGATCGCACTAAACATCGAACAAGTCTGAAGTGCGGATAGTCGCACCTTGCGACTCAAAGCATCAGCAGTGAGATTAGCAGCTCCCGGATGATACTTAATCTCGCAATTATAATCCTTAAGCAAGTCCATCCAACGTCTCTGCCTCATGTTCAACTCCGCCTGAGTAAACAAATACTTGAGACTCTTGTGGTCGGTAAAGATCTCAAATTTCTCGCCATACAGATAATGACGCCAGATCTTCAAAGCGAACACAATAGCTGCCAATTCTAAATCATGCACTGGATAATTGTCCTCGTGAAGCTTCAGCTGTCTAGAAGCATATGCGATCACATGCCCATTCTGAGTCAGGACACAACCTAACCCCTGAAGAGAAGCATCCGTGTATATCACATACCCTCCAGATCCTGACGATAATGCCAACACCGGTGCAGAAGTCAACCACCGTCGAAACTCACAAAAGTTCTCCTCACACTCAAAGGACCACTTGAAATCCACGCCCTTGCGGATAAGCTGCGTCAAAGGTCGAGCTAGTTGAAAGAAATTCAAAATGAAGCGACGATAATATCCTGCTAGACCCAGAAAACTACGGATCTCAGCAACTGTTGTCGGACGTGACCAATTAAGCACCGCCTCAATCTTGCTTGGATCAATAGAATCCCCTCCCTGGATATGATATAGCCAAGAAAGACCACTCGATCCATCCAGAACTCACACTTGCTCAGCTTGGCGTATAACTGCTCATCTCGAAGAGTTTGCAGTACCAACCGCAAGTGAGAAACATGCTCTTCCGTATTACGCGAATACACCAAGATGTCGTCAATGAAGACCACGACAAACTTGTCCAAATACTCCCTGAAGACACGGTTCATCAGGTCCATGAATATAGCCGGGGCATTAGTCAAACCAAATGGCATCACTAGAAACTCGTAATGCCCATAACGAGTACGGAATGCAGTCTTGGCTATATCCTGATCTCGGACTCTCAACTGATGATACCCAGATCTCAAGTCAATCTTGGAGTAAATCAAAGTATCCTGCAGCTGATAGTCATCAATACGAGGCAAAGGATACTTGTTCTTCACTGTAACTCTGTTCAGCTGCCGATAGTCAATGCAAAGCCGCATTGACCCATCCTTCTTTTTTACAAAAAGAATAGGAGCTCCCCAAGGAGATACACTAGGATGAATGTACCCCTTGTCCAAAAGATCCTGTAGCTGATTCTTCAACTCACGCATCTCTGACGGAGCCAGACGATACGATGCTCGAGAAATAGGCGATGTACCCGACATCAACTCTATGCCAAACTCGACTTCCCTAACAGGAGGAAAACCCAAAATCTCATCAGGAAATACATCTGGGAATTCATCCACAACAGGAATACTCTATATCCCAATACTCTCAGCGGAAAAATCTACTGCATAGATAAGGTAGCCTTCCCCGCCAGACTCTAGAGCTCGACAGGCTCTCAAAGCTGATACCAAAGGCATCGGGGGTCGCGCTCCCTCTCCATAGAAAAATCAGCTATCACTCCCCTCCGGATGAAAGCGTACTAATCTCTGATAGCAGTCCACTGAAGCTCGATAGGTAGTCAGCATGTTTATCCCCAGAATGCAATCTAAGTCATCCATCGTCAGGACCATGAGATTCGCAATCAAAATGTTACCCTCGAACTCTAAAGGGCAACCCATCACTAGACGCTTAGCCAAAGCAGATTGGCCCATCGGAGTAGAAACAAACATCACTACGTCTAGTGCAATGCATGGTAACTTATGCCTCTTAACAAAACGTGCAGAAATGAAGGAATGAGATGCACCAGCGTCAATAAGTACAAGAGCAGGTATACCATGAAGCAGAAATGTACCTGCGATGAATTTATCATTCTCCTCCACTGTCTGATCATGTCTCAGGGCAAACACCTGGCCAAAAGCTCGATGCCTCAAATGAGAACTCCCAGCAGGCTGTCCCTGCGACCTCTGCTGAATGGTGGCCTGAGAACCAGATCCTGAACCAGAACCAGTACCGCCTCCCCCAGATAGTGGACAATCCCTTCGGATATGACCAGTCTCTCCACAACGAAAACAAGCTCCAGAAGCTCTATGGCACTTATCGGATGGATGGTTCTTCCCACAGTGATCACACTTGTCCTTCTTACCGAAACGGACAACACCAGCAGAGACAGAGGAAGAAGAAGTAGATCCAGACTTCTTGAAAGATTGGGCATGGGGACCCAAAGAACTCGCAGGTCTCGACTGAGAGAAATACCTGTTCCGTCGAATGCTGTCCTCCGCCTGGTGACAACGGCTCACCAAACCCTCGTAGGACATGTCGTCACCAACCGCCACACGGTCATGGATCTCAGGGTTAAGGCCCTGAAGGAACAGATTATACTTCATCTCGGAGCTGTCGGCAATCTCGGGGCAATAGGATAGCAGATCAAAGAACTTCTGCTGATACTCATCAATAGACATGGCTCCCTGTCGCAGACTCAGTAGCTCGCCCGCCTTCGACTGATGGAGTGCAGGAGGAAAATACAGCTTCTGAAAAGCTATGCGGAACTCGGCCCAGGTGGCCACTCCTCTCGCCGCAACAAAAGGTGCAGAAGTAAACCTCCACCACCTGCGCGCACGTCCATCCAGAAGATAACCAAGGGTCTCCATCTTCTGCTCCTCGGTGCATTGGAAAGTCTGAAAAGTCGTCTCCATGCGGTCTAACTAGTTCTCCGCATCCTCCGGAGACTTACCTCCAACCAAGGGCTTAGCCCCCATCTGCAAGAATCGACGTACACTGAAAAGGTCCTCATCTCGATGACGATGGCGGCGTTTCCGACGAGGCTCCCGGTCGGCATCACCCCAACGCCCACCAATACTGCCATGAGAACTCTGGTCGTCACGATCTGCCATCTACAAAATTAACCTAACGGTTATCTTATGTAGAATCTAAATCCCAAGAATACTTTGCATGCTATGATACCATAAATGTAGTGACCCTTACCTGGATCACCTATTAAACAGAACTTAGGCATGCAATTAACTTAATTAAACTGATATCAGAATAAAACTGCGGAAACCATAAACAATATACAATCCCAAGGCAAGGAATCTGTAAATATCCCCATATACCTGGATCACATATTAAACAGAACTTAGACATGCAATTAACTTAATTAAACTGATATCAGAATAAAAATGCGAAAACCATAAACAATATACAATCCCAAGACAAGGAATCTGTAAATATCCAAATATTATACAACCAGATCGAACAGCTGAATCAATCTAATAACAACAGAATAAAACCTAGGCGAAGCTACAGCTGGCCAACAACTGCCTAGCCCCTCTTGGATCCACCCGCCTCATCCAATCGCAAACCTGCCCCATGGAATAGGGTGTCCAGAAACACAGAGTACGAAACGTGAGCATAAAATGATCAGTACGAGAGTATGAGTATATATGCATGCAAAGTGAACTCCCTATAAACTCGAGGTCAAGGATCAGATAACAGAGACAGACTGGACCCTGGTATGTAGCACGCTGTGCCGTCGCTTCAGGAGGTGGCTCCCATATCATAATACCAGTGGATATGCCGGACCCAAATCGATGGAAGTCCAACCACTAACAGGATATGGAAAACCCTACTAACAGACATCTCGAAGGAGATAGCTCAGTATGCAAATGAATGCAGCATAAATCAATGACATATAAATCATGCAGTCACATAATACATGCATACTCAGTCAGGATATCTCGAATAGTACTTTCGTACCTCAATTCAGTGCAAGCTCTACCAACTCTAGTTCCACGCCTATAGTCTGCTCTACACTGCCAAATGATACTACTATCATTATAGTGCTCTAAAAGTCTTAACTAAGCTATTGCATACTTCTAAATATTTATAGGAAGCAAAAGCTATACCTTCGTCCGTCGTTAGCCCTTTGATGTCGAGTGCATCAAAACTAGGCCACAGCTCCCCTACGACGCCTGGATCGCTATGCCACTTCCAGATTCCCCATGGGACGCCTATAATTCCCTAGATCCGAGTTAGAAGGCTAAGGAATTGAGAGAGAAGAGAGGAATTGGTGCACTCAAATGTAAGCTTGGCACCCCTTATTTATAGACGACGATCGGAACCTCCGTTCCTCGATCGGAACGTTCGATCACGATCAAAATGTCCGATCCCGACATTGGAGCTTCCGATCTCACTTATCTGCCACGTGTCAAAATCTCACTGGTTGACTTCTGATAGAGGTGATCGAAACTTACGATCCTGATCGAAGCTTCCGATCCTGCCACACGTCATGCTTGACGTAATTCGATCGGAGCTTCCGATCGCTCCTTCGGAGCTTCCGATCCTGTCTTCGGAGCTTCCGATCCTGCCTTCGGAGCTTCCGAACCCTTTCCAAGTAATTATGATTAATTCCTTAATCACTGATTTTGGTTACGGGCTACTACATCTGCCACATTGTCATATGCTTCTTATCCTGCAATTTAATTATAAGATTAACTCACCTGACAAATTTGACTCTTATGTTGTTGCTGAGCTTCCAGATAAGAACACTTTCCCTCCATTGTTTGGTTTGGTTTCTCGACATATGATGCATGTACCTTGTGGTGAATTAAATAAAAAATGTCCTTGTATGGTTAATGGAAAATGCAAAAACCATTACCCTAGCCCTTTTTCAGAGCGTTCGGAACAACAATCTAATGGTTACCCAATGTATAGGAGGAGAAACAATGGACGTTCTGTTGAGGTACGGAATTGTACACTGAATTCTCAATGGGTTGTTCCCTATAGTCCATATCTTTTATTTTGCTATGATTGTCACATCAATGTTGAAGTTTGCTCAGGACTAACGGCTGTAAAATATTTATACAAATATATTTACAAAGGCCATGACAAAGTAAGTATTCATTTGTCACCTCATGATTCTCAATCATTTGTAGATGAAATACGGTCATTTCAGGATGCTCGCTGGGTGTCTCCTCCAGAAGCAGTTTGGAGAATTTTTGAATTTGATCTTAATGAAATATCTCCTGCAGTTATCAATTTGCCTCTTCATTTACCACACAGGCACATGATCACTTTCTCAAATTACCAGAACTTGGGTAATGTTTTAGAAGCTGACCGCGTCTCAAAAATTACGCTGACTGAATTTTTTAATCTTTGTTCGCAATCCAGTGAAGCAGCAAAATTTTTGTATCCTGAATTCCCTGAGCATTTTGTTTGGGATCAATCGACCAAAACTTGGAAACCAAGGAAACAAAGACATGTTATTGGGCGTGTCAACTCAGCAAATCCAGCAGAAGGTGAAACTTATTATTTACGTTTATTACTTCTTCATGTTCGAGGCCCTAAGTCCTACTGTGATTTGTTAACTACCGGCGGCAGATTGTGCTTCACTTTCAAGGATGCTGCACAACGTAGGGGGTAACTAGAAAGTGACGAGTAATTTTGAGTGTTTGAATAAGTCAACGAGTTTTCACATGCCAGTTGCTTTGCGTCGGTTGTTTGCTACGATATTGGTACATTGTGAACCATTGGATGTACGGAATTTGTGGGATACATTTTACATACACCTTTCTGAAGATTTCAAAAATAATTCGTTACTTGAAGATCAAGAAATTCTGTCTGAAACACTGCAATCGATCAGATCTTTCTTGGAAAGTATGGGAAAAACTTCTGATGCATACGATATTCCTAGATTGCCGAATTCATCTGCAAAATCTATGCCACCTGATTCTAGAGAAATAACAGATGAGTTATCCATTTCAATTTCTCCAGTTGACTTGGTCGCACATCTTCATCTTAATGATAACCAGCGAAAGGCATACAATATGATTATTGAAAGTCTGTAAACAAAAAAAGTGATGTCTTCTTTATTAATGGTCCTGGTGGGACAGGCAAAACATTTTTGTACCGTGCCTTGCTTGCTACCGTTAGATCCCAAGGTCTTATAGCTTTGGCAAAAACTACTTCAGGTATCGCGGCATCGATTTTACCTTGGGGTCGGACAACACATTCTAGATTCAAAATCCCTATAGATTTACATGCAAATAGTTACTGCTCAATTTCTAAGCAAAGTTGTCTAGCTCAATTGTTGCGACGCGTGTCTGTTATTATTTGGGATGAGGCACCTATGCGCAAGCGATTTTCTATCGAGGCAGTGGACCGCACTTTGCAGGACCTTGTTGGAAACAAAGAACCATTTGGTGGGAAAGTGGTTGTGTTAGGAGGATATTTCATGCAAATTCTTCCTGTTATACCCAAGGCTAATGTGCAGCAAACTATAGATAGTTGTCTGATTAGATCTCATCTGTACAGATCCATGAAGATAATTGTTTTATCAGAAAACATGCGTGCAAGATCAGATCCTGTGTTATGTGAGTTTCTTCTTAGAGTTGCAAGAGGAATTGAACAAACTGATAGTAATGGAAACATCAAACTCCCAGAGGAGATGCTTATTAGGTTCAACGACAATGGTACCGAAGAATCTGAACGTAAGCTGCTCGATTATGTATACCAAGATCTGGGAATAAATTATCATTCATCAAGTTATATGACGGAACGAACCATTCTCTCGACAAAAAATGTTCATGTCGACAAACTGAATAATGATGTTCTTTCATTGTTTCCTGGAGAATCAAGAGTTTACTTGAGCTTTGATGAGGCGATTGACGACACACAAAATTCTTATCCTTCAGAATTTTTAAACAGCTTGTCGCCTAATGGATTGCCTCCACATCGTTTGGTGTTGAAAAAACATTGCCCAATTATGTTGTTACGGAACCTAGGCCCATCGGATGGTTTATGTAACGATACGAGGATGATTTGTAATGAATTTTCAGATAATGTAATACATGCCGAAATCGCTGTTGGCCATCACACAGGAAAAAGGTTTTAATTCCTCGGATTCCTTTATCTCCGGCTGAGAACGAAGGTTACCCATTTCAATTCAAGCAAAAGCAGTTCCCCATCAGGTTGTGTTTTGCAATGACCATTAACAAATCCCAAGGCCAGACAATCCTGATAATTGGTGTGTATTTACCCGATCCCGTCTTCTCACATGGGCAACTGTATGTTGATATGTCCAGAGGTGTTTCCAAGAAATTTATTAGATTTTTAATAAAACCTGATGTTAGCAACAATTATGATACTTCACTTACCAAAAATGTTGTATATAAACAAGTATTGTAAGGCTTTGTTTAATCCTTTTGAAAGGAATATGACTTGCCTTGCAAGACATAAATTCCTTAATGATATTTTCCTAATTTCAATGAGATCTTATTGATAAGTTTTTCCTTTCTAGACTTGATATTTTGAAGATTTATAATTATCCTTGATTAGTAAGATTTGATTCCTTTGTAATTAAAAGAGTTTATTTTCTAATAAACTTTGTTTCCATATTTTGTAGGATTTTAATCATGGAAGGAATTCTAATCTCTATTTAAAGGAGATGGTGTAACATTTAGAAGAGAGAGGAAAGAACGAGAGAAAAGAGTGAAACATAGAGAGCAAAATACATAGAGAATTACTGAAGAAAATCTGGAGCATTGAAGATAAATCATTGAAGAATTTCTGAAGAGATACTACTGCTACGTTGTGTTGCCGAGTAGTGTTGGAAACACTGAAAAACACACGAGTGAAGTGTTGTTCTGAAAGTGGTTCTTTGGTTTTCGTTTTTCGGTTTAGAACTTCCTATTGGTTTATTATTCTAGTTCTTACTAGTTTTTAGGAAGTCTTTTTTTTTTTCTCAACTTGTTGAGAATAGTAGTTTTTCATATACAATCAATCACTAGTTGGTTTTTGTAAACTGATTTGATTTTCTAGTGATTATTTCGCCATGAGGCATCAAACAAGTATTTAATACTTGTGTATAAATTTCTGTGTGCTAATTACTTTTTCTGTTATTTAATTATTCCGCTGCATAGTGTTTTCTTGAAGTGTTGACAACACTGAAAGATAACACAAACTCTTACAATCAAAAAGTTATTTCTGGTATTTTCGTGATTTCATACTGTTCAAAACTTTACAAGTGGCGCCAGAGACATTCACTTGACGATACTAAGTGTGATTCTGTTTTTGTGTTTTGACAGGATGAATTTATCACTTGTTGAATTGGCGCAGGATGTCGATGATTCTGATCTAGGGGACGAATCCATCCTCTTGCTTAACAGAAAGTTTGGTGATTATCTCAGAAGGATGAGGGACAGAGCTGGTCTAGGCTTTGAGAAAAACAAGTTTGAAGTAGGGGAGTCGTCAAAAACTGTTTTTGTCAAGGAGAACAATAACTCTGCTAGTGTTCCAAGTGCAAATCCTAAGGAAAAACCTAATCCATTAAAAGCACAAGCTCCTGTTCTAAGGACCAAACAAAGGAAGCGTAAGTTTGTTTATCATTACTGTCACAAGAAAGGTCACCTCAACACTTACTATTTCAAGATCAGGTATGACTATATGTACTGGAATACCAGGCAAGTGTTGCCAACACTGAACCAGGACACTGCCAAGAGGAAAAATACTGAGAAAAAGGTTTGGGTACCAAAAGTTAAATCCAACTGTAATGTTGTTTATACTTCCTTGAATACTAATATTGCAGGTCAATGGTACTTCGACAGTGGTAGTACACGCCACATGACAGGGTTGAAGAAGTATCTCTTGGACTATGTTGAACAGGATAAAGGAAAAGTGACATATGGAGGAGGAACAAATGGAAAAAATGTTGGAAAAGGCACTTTAAATGTCGAAGGACTACCCAAGCTTCACAATGTTCTACATGTTGAAGGATTAAATGCTAATCTTATTAGCATTAGTCAACATTGTGATGATGATCTTTATGTTAAATTTGATAAGAATCTTTGTGAAGTATTTGATAAAAATAATTCATGTGTTATTTCAGGTAAAAGATCTGTGGATAACTTATATCAACTTGAAGAAGATCTTATCTGCAAACACACGAAAGAGAATGATCTTGATTTATGACATCAAAAGTTGGGACATGCAAGCTTCAAGACATTGAAGAATTTGCGTAATTAAATGTGATGTTGTCCGAGGTATGCCAAATCTGAACTTTGGGGTACCATATGTTTGTGAAGCATGTAAAAAAGGTAAGCAAACTCGGGTGTTGTACCCAGTGTTACCAACACTTGGAACAACACGCTGCCTGAGCTTTTGCATATAGGTTTAATGGGTCCTATGGAATTGAAAAGCTATGGAGGTAAGTGGTATTCTTTTGTGTGTTGATGACTTCTCACAGTTCACATGGGTAAGTTTTCTTAGAGAGAAGTCGGACGCTTTTAATGCTTTTAAAAATTTACACACAAGGATTACTAACCTACATAAATTGAAGGTAGGAAGAATCAGGACCGACCATGGTAAGGAATTCGAGAACTCCTTGTTTTCAACTTTGTGTAATAAGAAAGGTATTTTATATGAGTTCTCTACTCCAAAGACTTCTCGATGTAATGGCATAGCCGAGTGGAAGAATCAAACTTTGTTGGAGATGGCTAGGGTGATGTTGATCTCAAAGAATATTTCAAAACGGTTTTGGGTTGAGGCCTTTAATACAGCATGTCATATTTCAAACCGTATGTTTTTGAGGAATGGTTCAACGATGACGTCCTATGAAATTCTCATGGAAAAGAGACCAAACCTCAAATACTTTCATGTTTTTGGCTGTATTTGCTATGCTTTGAATGATAAAAATTACCTAGCTAAACTTGATTCCAAAAGTTATATGTGTCTGTTTCTTGGATATGCTTATAATAATCGTGCCTATCGAATGTTTAACTTAAGAACTAGGATGATTATTGAATCTGCTAATGTTGTGTTTGATGATTTTGCAGATATCAAAAGAAAAATAACTGGCGTTGAAATATATGATCTGCTGGAATTTTCCACACCTCAAGAAAATTCAAGTGTTGTCCCAAGTGTTGTCACACTCAGCCCAACACTTAACACAACACTGCCTCTAACTGTGACAGAACTGGATGGTGCTCAACATGCTGATTATACAGAAGACTCTGTTGGTGTAGTGAACAATGATGGAAAGGAAATTCCAAGTAAAATCCAGAGGAACCATCCATCATCACAAATCATTGGAGATTTGCATGGAAACATACAAACCCGGAGAAAAGAGAAGGTTGACTATCGAAAGATGAGTGGGTTAGTATGCATGAATTCCGTGTACTCATAGGTAAGTCACTCCTGTTTTATCTCTAATATTGAGCCAAAGAAGACACCTATGGATTCAAATAAAAATCTGTGTAAGGAGAGTGTTGTAGACTGTGTTGACAACACTGGATACTGCAAGATTACTAGGAGAATGTTGTGTTTGAATATTATTCGTCCTGATATTATGCTCAGTATGTGTTTGTGTGCCAGTATTTATTGTGATAATTCGAGAGAAATTGACATTTCAAATAACTCATCTCAACGTACACTCTCGCACAAAACACATTGATGTTGGACATCACTTTATTCAAGATTTAGTAGAGAAAAGTTTGATCCGTATTGAGTTTGTTGGAACAAAAAACCAACTGGCAGATATATTCACAAAATTATTTGATTTTGAGAGATTCTCCAACCTAAGGAAATTTCTTAGCTTATGTTCATTATAAGCACTCACGATTGCTGTCTCTAAGTGTTGCCAACACTGAAGGACAACACCAATCATGCATGTGCATTTTTAGGACTTTATACTGCATATTCATAATGTTCTATGTTTTGCACTGTTTGATAATGCTGACTAACACTTTGTAGTTCTTCTGCCAAAGTTATTTTCAGATCACACTTGCCATGAAAATGTGCTCTAACTAAACCACGAAGTAGTTGAGGGATGTTCGTGTATTCCATGATCTTGTCCCATATGAAAAGTGGTTTCACAAATTTAGAGTATAGTTTGATAACATTTCAGTGACCAATGTCTTGAAAATCAAACTAAAATTGGAAGAAAATTGGAAAAAGCTACCTAAAGGAGTCCAATGAAGACCGTTCTTTTAGTGTGCAGGCTACCACTTCTGAACAAAGTTAAAAAAAAAAAAGAAAAACATGGCTCTGTAAGTGTGAAAACGTTCAAAATATTTTGAAGACTACAATGTTGTTGGAAGGTGTTGCCAACACTAGTGCTTAACACGTACTGCACACACTTTGCATGCATTTTATTGTTGATCTAATATCATTACATTCTGTTTTAGGTATAAATTAGGTCATGCATATATCATACATTGTGAATATTTTTTGTTCAGGGTTGTAAGTTCTAAACGGACAAAACAAGGTAAAGTACCCTATTTGCTAAAAATTGATATTCTGTGATTGACAATGATTTAGTGGAGTTGAGCCGATGTGGAGTTGTTTATGAGAATTTTTGGGATGCTATGAATCTCGGATTATTTTCATAATTGGTTGGATTTTATTTCTTTAAATTCAAAGGTTTACCCATTGTTTTTAAAGTGTTTTTGCATGGGTCTTTTGAAAGGTGAAGGGTTGATAGTAAATTTTTGGATGATTTGTTCACCCTATATTTTGCACAAATTTGATTAACATCACATTCATTGTTTTGTGTTGTTCAATTTTACATCAAACTCTATGTTTAATATTTCTAGTTCACTTACTTGGAAGACTATGTTTTTAATCTCATGAGATACTAACTAGTTTGTTTTGATGAGAGGAGGTTTTACTGAGCAAAATCTGACCATTTTGAAAAAGGACATGGCTTTTAAACTGGTGCCTACTTCTGCTGTCATTGAGGAAGATAGACCTAACTTGGTCTGCATCTAGTGTTGAGTCGAGTGTTACCAACACAATATGTCAACACTGTTGAAGTTATGCGCTACACTGCTCCCGCAACTGATTTCTCCAGATAACTCACTGTGTACTCTAAAGCCTTATTGGCTCAGTATATATTGATTAGGGGTGGCAAATTTTACATAAATCCCGATCCGTCCCGATTCCTGACCCGTTTCCGTCCCGAATTTTTTTCGTCCCGAACTTTTCCCGGCCCGATCAATTTCGGGATCGGGATCGAGATAGGCAACTCTTCCCGACGGGATTCCCGACCCGACCCGAATATAAAAATAATATTTTTTAATAATATTTTTTAATTAAAAAATAATTTTTTTTAATTTTATGTTTTAATATTAATGTTTTATAATTATATACCATATAATTTTTTTATATTTATCTTTTTTAATATTAACATTGAGTTATAAATTTTTATTTTGTTTTTTTATTATTATGAATAATTATATTTTTTTATTAATCAAGTAGTTTTTTTAGTTTATTTGTAATGTACTAAAAAAATATTTTAGTTTTTTAATAGTTATATATAAAGAAATTTTAATTTATTTGTAATGTATTAAGAAATTGTTTGATTTTTTTCATAATTTTTTTTAAAAAATATTTACATAGAATTTTTTTTAAAAAAATATTATTCGGGATTATCCTCTCCCGATCCGACGGAACATTCGGGTCCCGACAATTCTCGGGTGCGGGATCGGGAGAAAAAAAAATCTCAATTTCTATCGGACGGGAATCGGGTAAGGGGGTTACGGGACGGGTCCCGACCCGATTCCACCCCTAATATTGATGCTTGAATTGGATGTTTCTGGTAAAAAAGAGGGAGATGTAGTTGGCACAAACTCACAAACTTTGGATGCTGGAAACTTTGGATGTTGGACTAAAGAAACATTGGATACTGGACTAAATATGCTGAACTGAAGATGGAAATGCTAAAGATGAAGAAGCAATATCCTTAGTCTATATATATATTCTTTTACTCTAGTCTCAATGCTTTGAATTTTTATATCTTTTTACTTTGCTTTCATTTTAACTCCCTAAGTAATACTCTGATGATACTCCCTTATTGCTCTAATATGTAGGATCCCCGTGTTACTCTGTTACACATGTTATTACTTGTGTTGCCAACACAAGTGACAACACTGTGTGTATATTTTCAATTCAGGGGGAGACTTACTTATTCAGGGGGAGAAATGGTTTTCAACTAAGGGGGAGTTTACTGGAACTCGTTTGTGCGTGTTTTGTCCAGAAAGGCAAAAAGGGGAAGATTGAAAGGAATATGACTTGCCTTGCAAGACATAAATTCCTTAATGATATTTTCCTAATTTCAACGAGATCTTATTTATAAGTTTTGCCTTTCTAGACTTGATATTTTGAAGATTTATAATTATCTTTGATTAGTAAGATTTGATTCCTTTGTAATTAAAAGAGTTTATTTCCTAATAAACTTTGTTTCCATATTTTGTAGGATTCTAATCATGGAAGAAATTCTAATCTCTATTTAAAGGAGAAGGTGTAACGTTTAGAAGAGAGAGGAAAGAACGAGAGAAAAGAGTGAAACGTAGAGAGCAAAATACATAAAGAATTACTGAAAAAAATCTGGAGCATTGAAGATAAATCATTGAAGAATTTCCGAAGAGATACTACTGCTACGTTGTGTTGCTGAGTAGTGTTAGAAACACTGAAAAATACACGAGTGAAGTGTTGTTCTGAAAGTGGTTCTTTGGTTTTCGTTTTTCGGTTTAGAACTTCCTATTGGTTTATTATTCTAGTTCTTACTAGTTTTTAGGAAGTCTTTTTATTTTCTCAACTTGTTGAGAAAAGTAGTTTTTCATATACAATCACTAGTTGGTTTTTGTAAACTAATTTGATTTTTTAGTGATTATTTCGCCATGAGGCATCACACAAGTATTTAATACTTTTGTATAAATTTCTTTGTGCTATTTACTTTTTCTGTTATTTAATTATTCCGCCGCATAGTATTTTCTTGAAGTGTTGACAACACTGAAAGATAACACAAACTCTTATAGTCAAAATATTATTTCTGGTATTTCCGTGATTTCATACTGTCCAAACTTTACACCTTTAAAGTTCATCAACTTGCACATTTCACCTTCAATATATGATTATGCTGTTTCCATTAGACCAGCTACGATAGTTTCTTTTTCTTTTTACAAAAAACTAATAAGTAATTTATTACCTAAAATTTCAATTCCACCAAAGTTTATTAAAATATTTAAGATATTTCAATTTTTTCGTAGGTTTTTCCAAACCTTCAATAATGAACATTATTTCTTTATTTATTTATTCCAAGAAGTCCATTAATAAATAATTCTTCAAATTATACCTAATTTTTCAAAAACTGCGATTACTCGTAATATTTATTAGCAAGTTTCTTTGTAAATAAAGCCAAACTGATAAAAAAAAAAAAACACTTCTCTTCATCTTTTATATGTATGGGTGAAAACTTAGCACACTACTCACTACTCAGCACACTATATGCTATTAATCTTATGACAAGGTTCGTCGTAAAAAACTTCAAATTAATAAATGATCATACTCTGAACGTATTAATTTTAAAATTTTAAGAATCACAAAAACTTTAAAAATAATTTTTGTCGTAAATACTTTAAATTGATCTATTTCCTTTTTTTTCCCTTAACTTTGATTGCTCATCACTTTAAGAATACATAGCTACTTTTTTAATAACAAGAATTATCAAAATAAATTTAACTTCAAAACATACAATGACATTTGAAAAATAATTGTTGTCCTAAATAAATTTAAATTAATATATTATCTTCTTTTTATTTTTAATTTCCTACCAAATAGATGGGCACACCGCACATATATGGTTTTCGAATTATATATGAATTGCACATTCTTATATTTCTCAACTAAAACTTTATTTTGCAGTTTCATCTTTGTCAAAACTAATATATGGTTCCACTATCTTATCCATATAAAAATATTTTTATATTAAACTCAAAATTTTAATTTAAATAAACTATTATATTTACATTAAAATTTAAAAATAAAACACATTTGATACGAAATTATGAATATAACTTTATAACATAAAATATGGAGTATATTTAAAAATATATGTTGTTATAAAGCCATAAAAACGATATGTGTTTTTTGTTTTTTTACTTTGAATATTTTTAGTGTGAACATGTAATTTAAATATTTTATTTTAAAAACACTAAAGCATAGTTTGTTACATGACAAATTATGAATGGATCTAATTTTCTTAAGATAATTTAAAATATTTTAATAATCTCTAATGTTTTTGAGAAAATTTTAAAAAATATTATTTTCTAAAAAAAATACTTCTTCTCTTCTTGTTTTATATGTTAGTGAGCTTCTATTAGTGAATACTCATTAAACTTATGATTACTTTTAACTTCAAAATATATATAAACATTTACAAATAATCTGGTTCTCCCCGAAATGCGTTGAGCAGCAGATCCTTTTGTACGGGACATCCCGGGTCGTGCTTTATCAAACGAAAATCTCTATTCAATGCAAAAATGAAGTAGAATTTTTTTTTATGATAATTTCCTATCGACAACAAATCTAACGAATATAAAAGTTACTTTTTCATCTAACAACATTGCTTTACTGACGTATGTATGAATAATGTCGAAAAAACTATTAAATAGTTTGTTAAATGACAAATTATAAATACATCTATTTTACTTAAAATAATTTAAAACGTTTTAATATTTTATAATATTTTTGAAATAAATTTCTGAACAAATGATTTTCTAAAAACAAAACCACTAATCTACATTTTTTATATTTAATGAATATTCATTAAATTTAAAGTTATTTTTTTGCAAAATTTTGTCCGCATTAATTTTAAAATTTTAAAATTCATAATTATAAAATGAATAAATATTTTTGTAATAAATTTATAAAAATGTGATTTTTATATCATTAAAATTTGAAAATAATCGTTGTCAAAAATATTTCTTATATTCTCGAAATCATTAATTTTTGTATAAACAGCCTAGACAAATGACACACTTCGCATTCCTCAGCTAACCAATATCTATGACGTATTAAAAAAATTAATATTGATATTTTTTTTTTTGACAATTTGCTCAAAAATTCCCAAATGCAAACATATTTTGCTTTGGTGTCCCTAGTCATAAAATGTGGTACAAAACAATACAATATGTGGTACAAAACCATACAAGATGTGGTACAAATTAACAAAAAATGTGGTACAAAAAAGTGGCTAGGGAGTACAGAGCAAAACATGTTTGCATTGGGGATTTTTGAGCAATTTGCAATTTTCTTAATCAATTTATTCACTACATTTAACTAAATGAATTCAATACCTTAAACGTGAGAAACTCAACAATCAGGATCAAAGAAACTCAAAAAACATTTTGAAAATGTAACGTGTCTCTCTAATAAAGTCTCAATAATTTGATTACCCCACTAAAAAAATTATAAATAGCCCACATCCTGCATCATTTCTTACCACACATGCAAAAATCTTAGGAATTGTGGTTGTGCACCGTGCTGCTACATGCATGCCATCATTATCTGCAGAGCTGAGGACGCTCACCGCTTCTGTTGCTTCATTCAACGGTTCCCTTTCGATGGTTCCATGACGTCTTCTTTGTACAGTAGCACGGGCATTGGCCGACGTCGTTATTGCGTCATCACTCTCCAAGTTGCACCATTTTGATCAATCTATGTTTGCTATCACGTAAGAAATTTCATGGCTAATGAAATTCGTAGTTAAATAAATTGTAAGAGTCGTTTCTCGTTTGTTCTTTCTCAAGTACCATTATAAGACATTATTAATGAATAGTAAATTTTCTCCATATTGGCGTTCTTTTTTATAAAAGTTTTTGAGGGACAATTCCTAAATATATCCCTGTATCTTTTTCATTTTTCGTATTATATCCTTTTCACCTTTCATGTTCCAAATATATCATTGATTCATTAAATAGTTTTTTGAATTTGCCCTTAAAACTAAATAATGTTCATTCTACCCTTTATTTCTCTATTTAAAATTTAAAGGCTTAATCCCATCATGCTTCCGTCAGTAAATTAAAGCAGAATACCTCTTTGACCACACTGTTGCCGAGTTATGTCCACCGGGTTTTACAGGTTGTTTCTTACAACCAAACCATGCGATCGCAACTGATGGTTCCTGACACAGACTCCTTCAGCAGCAGCTAGCACAGCCCTATTTCGTTTCCTACCTTAGGGCGTATAATAAAAGCTTAATTTTTTAAATAAAATAACATGATAGAGAAGAGCTTCGGAAATTTATTCAGACAACATATTATTTCATAAATCAACCTCCTTTGAAGAGGAGGAGATAACTTGTTTAGCTACTCATAGTAGCCTTGTTCTTGAAATACATAAAAGTAAAAACTTAATACAATAGAAAGAGAAATATTACAATGTTTTATTTGTAAGAAAACTGAAGAAAATGATCGATGTCTTCAGCTTCCTTAAAATCCTGTATTTATAGCCGAAGTTCCACTCGTTTCACCGAGAAACTTCAGGGAATCTTACAGCTGTCTTGAATTCTTTATGCCATTATTGATGACATCTTTTGCTATTGGGAGTCACATGCCCGATGACATCTTTTACTAGTGGAGGAGTCACATGCTTGACTTTTTCTTTTAGATTTATTCTCCTCACATGCCTTTTTTATTGTTGTCGGGGCATATTTTGCTTTTGCAGTGGGCCCCTGGGAAAACGCGGTTTTGGTGGTCCCTGTCCACCTTTACTTGTCTCGGAAAAATCTTTTCGATCCGTTTGGGGTTTGAAGGTTTTTTCGAATTCTGGCTCCTTCTGGTTTGGACATTCTGGGCAGATATTCTTTGACCATCTTCCGATATGAGCCATGTTTCAAAATTTTCGGCGAGTTTGCTTACTCCCCAACAGCTTGTTGTTCCACAAAAAAAGTTCCTCTTCTTTTCGAAGAGTTCTTTTGCAAAAGCCGTAATTTTTCCTGTCATTGTGTTTAACAGGAATGATCCGTTCACAGAATTTTGATAAAATTTGAACGGAAACTTGACCTTATCCATCTCGGTGAGACAAACCCAAATACCCCATGCCCTTCTGGTTGAAATTTTATTTTCTCCAAAGGTGGACACCAATGGTATTTCTTCAGATATAGGATCCTTGATAAATCTTTGATTATTCATGTCTGGTCTCCTTAGCTTGATGAAATGAAAGGGCTCGTGTGATCCTTTCCCTGTTGGTTCTGGAGCTGTACTAAAAAAGTATAATTCGAGCACATCTCCTCTGTACAAATGATCATTATTTGCCCATGTTTCTTGGACTACTTTCTGAATCCATTTTGGTAGTTGTGATATTTCCTGAAAGCCTGGTGAAGTTGTATAAACTGAGGCTAGAGCCCCAAATTCATACCATAGCTTTACATCCTTAGGATTGACATTGTTTTTTAGCCAAACCCTTGGATATATTCCTGCAACATCAACCCTGTAAGTGATCGGGTTGATTTCACTTCTTGTACTTAATTTCTCCCATCTTTGTTGATAAACCTGAAATGGAGAAATTACAGCTGGGTTAGTATCAATCTTAGATTTTTCCTTGTCAGTGTGGGGCCTAAGATTGATCTCTTCCTCTTTTACCCCAAAGGCGGAGGGTTGACTTGATGAGTTATCCTCATCAATGGTTGCTTTATCTAGATCATCAAAAGCTGATGATAGATTAGCACTTGTTTCTTGAGTATTAGAATCCTCAACATATTGTTTTTCAACCGGTGGCTGTATTTTTTGTTTTTGAGAAACCAGTGGTTTTTCTATGACACGCATAATTGGCCCTTGAATAGCAGCCCATAGTTGAGTTTGAGCTTGCATACATCCTGTGATTCGATTGGATACTTTGATCCGATCAGCTTGTTGTAACCTGCCCGCCATATCGGCACTTATGACAAGCTGGTTGAACTCGGTTTGAAGCAACCCAAGGTGTTCCCTGAGATGCCTATGCATTTTCATGATGGAATCTACGTCACTGCCTTCCATCTCTTGTTAAGAAATCTACAAGAATATTTTCATGAGATTTAATAATAACAATATCAAAAATATAATTTTGACATAAAGCTTTCCATCTTAATAACCTAGCCTTCTCAGGTTTAGATTTAATCTTATTCCTTAGGAAAGCTTTTACCTGAGTGTTATCAACCTTCAAAGTGAATTTTTTAGCAAGTAAAAATAATGGCCATTTTTCAAAAGCCCTTTTAACTGCATAAAATTTCTTTTCGTTGATATGCCATCTGATAGCCTCAGATTCTGAAAAAAGACCGCTATAGTATCTGCATGGTATTTCTCCATCCGGAGTGATCTTAGTAAGAACTGCTGCCCACCATTTGCGACTGGCATCTGCAAATAACACCAGATCATCTTCATCCACGGGTATAGCCATTTTTGGGAGATTCTTACATATCTCCTTTAATTGGTTCACCCCTTTAGTATGTTCAACGGTCCATATAAACCTTGCATCCTTTTTTAACAAAGGACTAAACACCTTTCTATACATTTCCAGATTGTTTATGAACATCCCTACAAAATTAACTACTCCTAGAAAACTTTGGAGTTGTTTTACTTCTTTGAGTTTATCTGGAAAATTCTTTACCTTTTCTGCAATATGGGGTTGTAGAATTATTCCACTTTCATCAATCTCAATTCCAAGGAATTCAATTTTCCTTGTTGCTATGACTGCTTTCTTTTCAGATAAAACCAGTACTTCTTGTGTACAAATTTTAGAGAAAATCTCTAAATGTTTAATATGTTCATCTATGTTTTTTGATGCTATAAGAATATCATCAATATAAACAAACATGAAGTTGAAATAATCTTTAAAAAGATTATCCATCTTTTTTTGAAATATTTGGGGTGCATTAGCCAATCCCATAGGCATAACTTCCCAGATATAATGTTCTTGTGGTGTAGAGAAGACTGTGAATTTCTTACTGCCTTCTTCCATTCGAATCTGGTAAAATCCAGACTTACAATCAAATTTTGAGAACACTCTAGCATTTCGTACACAACTAATTAGATGTTCTCTACTGGGTATGAAGTACCCATCAAACTCCAGGATTTTATTAATACCTTGGTAGTTAATAACTAACCTGGGTTTTCCTCTTTTTATTTCACCATGATTTCTGACCAGAAAACCTGGGCTGCTATATGGTGAAAATCCTTCTTTGATTAGACCAAGGTCCAAATGTTCCTTGATAATCATTCTCATATCCCTTTGATCTGTTATGTTCATTGGGATAGACTTATATCTGACGAATTCATACTCTTTGCCTTCCTTTAGAGTAAGACTGGCTTTGAGTTGATTTCTATCCCACCATGCCAAAGGATGCTCGTTGTAACTTTCTTTGAGCCTCTTTTTGATATCTTCAAGGGATACCTTATTTTTTAACTCTATATCTCTGTGATTTAGAGTTACTTTGAGAAGCTCCATATCCTCTGTTTGGAGTTCTTGTTCTGTTGTTATTTTTAACATGCTTTCTCCAAACCTTCTTGGATCTTTCATTTTTGGGTGAAAAATTTGTCCTTAACACCACGCTGGCTGCGAAATATTATCGGTATTTGTCGATAAAAAGCAACCTTGAGTTGTTAAACGATAATTTTATGATCACAAATTGTAGTGAACATAAGTCTTCTTGACTCATTGTCTTGTGTGTACTTCTTAAACATTTGTAAGAAGTTATTTTCTAACAGGATATCAGCTCCTGTATCATGAAAATAGATTGGTGGTGTCTTTACCTTGTACCAAGGTTGTAAGGCCCGAGATTAATTATAGATTAATCCAAATTTATTTAATTTTAATCCGAGTATATTTAATTTGGGAATATTTGGAGTTTTGATTTAAATTCTAATATTCTTAAATTATTTAGGATTGAAATTGAATTAAAATAAGGGCCGAGGACCAAATTGCAATTAGTGAAGACTCTAGGGACTAAAGTGCAATTTTGGTGAAAGTTATCAGATTTTGGCTTGTTGACTCAGCTTGTGCAACGTGTAAGCATGATATTTTTGTTCAGAAAACATTGAAGCAAGAACAGAGCCGATCTTTTTCTTTTTCCCCTTTGAAAGTTTGATTTTTGATTTGCCATAACTTTTGTTCCGGTTGTCCGATTTCGATTCCGAAAAGTGTTCTGGAATCCTTACGAGAAGGGCTTCAATCTCGTGTAAGTTTTATGCTGTGTTTTATGGATTTAGAAATCATTATGGAGCAGATATCAGATTTTTAGTTGTTGATTATGTTCTTGCTATTGTATCGCTTCTATTTTCGAAACTGGATCAAAGTTGGATGATTGAAAGGATTGATTATGATTTGTAGCATGTATATCGATGACTATAGCTGCTGATAAGATGTTTTATGACTGAGTTTTATATGATACATGCTGATATATGAATTGGAGTTACAAGTTTCGAAGTCGGGATTACGTCGGTTACCGATTTTGAATCGCTACGTCGTTGAATCGAGTTTTGGAACTGTTTTGATAGCCAAATTCTGAGTTGAAGTTTTTATTAAGATATTGTAAATGTTAAAGTATGTGTCTTGTTCAATTTCAGTTGAGTTTGAAGGCTTAACAACACGAGACGCCGACTTTGAACCGAAGAAATTTGATTGAGGTTTGAATTGGTTTTGATTGATGAAATCTTGATGGTTTTGACTCGTTTCTGAAATGATAGGTTGAAATGAAGTTTGATATGAGTATTTTGATTGTTATCTTTCAGATTTAAGAGTTCAGAATCAACATCAAAGAAGGTATAATGACGACATCGCAAAGTAGGGACTTTGAAACTCAAAAACGATTATCTTTGAGTTGGCCCGCAAAAATCACATACTTGTTTATGTTTTGATTTGATTGTGGTGTTGTCGATCCATCTCAGGTAGTGAATCTTTAAATTTGAGTTGATATGATGTTATATCGAATTGAATCTAAGCCAAGGTTGCGGTTAACCATATTTGCGAGTCGTTTACGAATTCGTTAGATGGATATCCATGTCAAGATCAGTTATGAATCTTGATGGCTTCGAAGTTATGTGAATCAATTCGTATTTAAAGCGTTTGAGTACTCTATTTGTTGAGTCGAGTTTGAAATAGAGTTAATATGATTTATTTAACGCTTTCGATATGTTGGTTATACTGAGAATTATATCTCACCGGAGTTTATCCGGCTGTTGTCTTGTTTTGTATGTGTGCATGACAACAGAGAGGGCAGAAGCTGATCATCGACATCATTGATAGCTGGGAGAGAGTCTAGCACGTGAGGGTTCGGGTTGTAGATGATGTTTTACATGTTAGAAGCATGGAACCTTAGAACTTGTGGGTTTTGGAATACATGTATGAAACTTGAGATAGATTATGTCTTTTATTATTTCTTTAGCGACTTGTGCGATGTAATAAATACATGTATAGATGCTTGAGACCTTGTTTATATTAATATGCATGATTTGGATCTTTTATATCATGTTTTAGACTTGAGTTTGATGAATTGGAAGGAGTTGAAGGGATCAAATTTGCGGACAAAGAACAAGGCAAGTTTCTGTTCCAGGAGGCGCCCCCGCGGTAATTTTTGACGGCTCGCGCGCAGCCTGGAGATTAGCCTCCTGTTTTGGAAAAAAACAGGGGCACCCCCGCGGTAGTTTTTGGCGGCGGGGGCGCACCCCTTTTTGAAAAAATAAAAAATAAAAATTTTTAGATCCTTTCTTTCCTTATTAGTTTAATGATGCTTATTCATTAAATGCCCTTAAGATTTGAGATTAGCAACCTGAGGCCCCACAACAGGTGGTATCAGAGCGTTAAGTTTCTCGAACTATGACTAGATGAGCGGGGTAGATCGAGCCTTCTATTCTGATTTATTTATTTCTTTCATAATTGTATGGTATATGATTTATTGATTACCGATATTAAATTGTCACATGATGCTGTGCTAATTTGCGAAGAGTATGCTATACAATGTTATGAATTACATGCTATTCAGTTATTTGATTGAAGTACTAGCATGTATTATGAGGATGAATTGAAACTCGATCTACGAAGGCAATGTGGATTGCAACAGACTTGATGTATTTGAGATTGAATTGTACACTAATCTGTTTGATTATCAGATATGCCTTCCCGACCAGCACCGAGAGTTAGGCAGACATTGGCTACGAATCAGCCTGAACAGACAAATGCTGCACAGGTCCCAGTGACAGTGTCTGAACATGGACAGGGTAGTACGTCTACTGATGAGTTCAGTGATGCTAATCCGATGGAGAAACTTTTGAAACGATTCCAGTCATTCAAACCACCAAAGTTGCAAGGAACAGAGAATGCTATAGAGTGTGAGAACTGGCTGGAAGATATTGAGCAGTTATTTGAGTCCATTGATTATACAGATGATCGTCATGTGAGATTGATAATTCATCAACTGCATGGCCTTGCCAAGAGTTGGTGGATAGCGACGAAGAGAGCACTGGAAAACCAAGGTACTGTTATTACCTGGTCTGTATTTCGAACTGCTTTCTATCAGCGTTTCTTTCCTGTGTCTTATCGCAAGGACAAAGGAGCAGAGTTTGCAAGTTTGCAATAGGGACAATTGAATATTGAATAATATGTTGCCAAATTCACTAGCCTGTTGAAGTTTGCACCACATATCGCTGTTAGTGACGAAGCTCAAGCCGATCAATTTATCAATGGCTTGAATCCTGATGTGTTTACACTGGTGAATTCGGGAAGACCGAATACCTTTGCTGATGCTCTGAATCGAGCAAAGGGTGCAGAAGCAGGGATACTAAAACAACGAGGAGCACAGTTTGTGCCACAGCCAGTGAGACAACCACAAGAACAGCCACAGATTCCACAGCCACCTCGATTTGAAGCTGGAGGTAGCAGCAGTGGAAAGAAAAATTTCTTCAAGGGTAAGAGCAAACAGTTCAAGAGATCAGGTGGTGGTAGCTCTTCTAGTTCTAGTGGATCCCGATAGTCTAGAGCTGGACAGAAGTCTGATGTATATTGCACCAAATGTGGAGGTCGCCATACTGATGAACAATGCCGAGGTGTGTTTGGAAGCTGCCACATTTGCAACAAGATGGGACACTTTGCAAGAGTGTGTCCACAACGAGGATCTGAAGGTGCACAGGGTGCAGGAGCATCGAGAACGGTGGGTCAATCTACATCTTCAGTTCACTCTTTTCAACCACAGCCTGCCGCACCGACTAGAGGAGGAGGTCAAACGGTGAATCAACCTCCAAGGCAACAAGCAAGGGTGTTTGCATTGACTGAGGAGCAAGCACAAGCGGCACCAGATGATGTGATTGCAGGTAACTGTTCTCTTTATGGTTATCCTGCTTATGTCTTATTTGATACTGGTGCGTCGCATACTTTTATATCTGAGCAGTTTGTTGCATTGCATTCATTACCTGTTGAGCCCTTAGCTACTGTTGTATCTATTTCATCACCTCTGGGTCGAGGTATTGTATCAGTGAAGTCTGTACGAAATTGTATATTACAGTGTGAGGGGCATGAGATTGAGCTTGATTGTATTGTACTCGGTTTGTCTGATTTTGATTGCATAATCGGTATTGATATGCTAACCAAGTACAGAGCTACAGTAGATTGTTTTCAGAAGATTGTGAAGTTCAGACCTGATATGGCTGACGAATGGAAATTTTATGGTAAGGGATCAAGATCTAAAATTCCATTGATATCTGTTCTTGCTATGACTGAGTTGTTACAGAAAGGAGCAGAGGGATTTCTGATCTATGTTGTTGATGTCTTAAAGACTAGCCCTGAATTGGCTGACTTGCCAGTCGTTAGTGAATTTCTTGATGTTTTTCCTGACTAGATTCCGGGATTGCCTCCATATCGAGAGATAGACTTCGGTATTGAATTGATGCCAGGTACACAGCCGATATCAAAAGCACCTTACCGTATGGCATCGATTGAATTGAAAGAACTGAAAGACCAACTCGAAGATTTGTTGGCCAAGGGTTATATCAGACCGAGCGTCTCTCCTTGGGGTGCTCCGGTATTGTTTGCTAGAAAGAAGGACGGATCGATGAGATTATGTATTGACTACCGGCAATTGAACAAAGCAACGGTAAAGAATCGCTATCCTTTACCTCGTATCGATGATTTATTTGATCAATTGCAGGGATCGTCAGTATATTCAAAGATTGATTTGCGATCCGGATATCATCAACTGAGGGTTAGAGACGAAGATATTTCTAAGACTGCATTTAGAACCAGGTATGGCCATTATGAATTCATAGTCATGCCTTTTGGTCTAACGAATGCACCAGCAGTTTTTATGGGATTGATGAATAGGGTATTTCAAATATATCTAGATGATTTCGTGATCATATTTATCGATGATATCTTGATTTATTCTAAGAATATGTGTGAACATGCTGATCATCTCCAAATTGTATTGAGAACGTTACGGGAAGAAAAATTATATGCCAAGTTATCCAAATGTGAGTTTTGGTTGCAGCGAGTCGTGTTTCTTGGCCATATAATTTCAGGAGATGGTATATCAGTGGATCCAAGCAAAGTAGAAGCTGTGATCAGTTGGCAAAGACCGACATCTGTGCCAGAAATTTGAAGTTTTATGGGCTTATCTGGTTATTATCGTCGATTCATTCGAGCTTTTTCATCTATAGCGAAGCCTATTACACAGCTTACACAGAAGAATGCACCATTTGTTTGGTCTGAGACATGTGAAAAGAGTTTTGTTGAACTGAAGAAGAGATTGACTACTGCGCCAGTGTTGACAATCCCTAAAGGTACTGGTGATTTTGTTGTTTATTGTGATGCTTCTCACCAGGGTTTGGGATGTATTTTAATGCAGAAAGGACATGTTGTTGCTTATGCTTCTCGACAACTGAAACCACATGAGGTTAGGTATCAGATTCATGATCTTGAATTGGCTGCTATTGTTTTTGCATTGAAGATCTGGAGACATTATTTATACGGCGAGAAGTTTGAAATCTTTTCTGATCATAAAAGTCTGAAGTATCTATTCTCACAATCTGAATTGAACATGAGACAACGACGATGGCTTGATTTATTGAAGGATTTTGATTGTGAAATCAAATACTATCCGGGAAAATCTAACACAGCAGCAGATGCCCTAAGTAGAAAAGTATGTGCTCTATCTTTATCTACTATCGGTGTATCTAATTTGATTGAGAATTGTTGTGTTTCTGGGTATGTATTTGATACAGATAGAAGGCCGATGAGAGTGTATGCAATCAGTGCTGAGCCAGAGTTATTGATTCGTATCAAAGAAGCACAGAAAGCTGATCAGAGTGTACAGAAATCGATTGAAATGATCAAATCAGGACATCAGTCTGAGTACAAGGTTAGTGATGACGATATCTTGTATGTGAATAACTGAATAGTTGTTCCTAATATTACAGATTTGAGAAAGAATATTCTGAAAGAAGCCCATTGTAGTCGTTTCAGTATTCACCCTGGAGGCAGGAAGATGTACAACGACTTGAAGAGTCAGTACTGGTGGAAACAAATGAAGTCTGATGTGACTGAATTTGTATCTAAATGTTTGAATTGCCAACAGGTGAAAGCTGAAAGAAAGAAACCGGGTGGCTTATTACAGAGTTTATCAATTCCTGAATGGAAATGGGATCACATTTCCATGGACTTTGTAACGAAGTTGCCGCGATCATCTCGAGGATGCGATGCTGTTTGGGTGATCATCGACAGGTTGATGAAATCTGCGTGCTTTATTCCTTATCGAATGACTTATCGTCATGATCAAATGACAGATCTTTATATTCGAGAAGTGGTAAGACTTCATGGTGTGCCAAAGTCGATTGTATCTGACCGAGATCCGAGGTTTACTTCGCACTTTTGGCATAGCCTACAGGAAGCTCTAGGTACGCGTTTACATTTGAGTACTGCTTACCATCCTCAAACCGACGGTCAATCTGAACGAACTATTCAGACGCTTAAGGATATGCTTAGAGCTGTAGTACTTGATTTTGGTGTTACATGACAAAATTCTATACCACTCGTGGAATTTTCTTATAACAACAGTTATCAGACGAGTATAGAGATGGCACCATTCGAAGCGTTATATGGAAAGAAGTGTCGATCACCTTTGTATTGGGATGATGTTTCTGAGGTACCTGAGTTAGGGCCAGATATGATCAGACAGATGACTGAAAAGGTAAAACTGATACAACAGAGAATGAGAACAACACAGCGCAGCACAGCACAGACCAGATATGCGAATGTACGATGACGGCCGTTATCTTTTGATCAGGGAGATAGAGTGTTTCTGAAGATTTCACCGTTCAGAGGCACCGTTCGATTTGGTAAACGAGGGAAATTATCTCCGAGGTATATTGGGCCGTATGAGATTCTCGAGAAGATAGGCAATCTAGTTTATCGACTTGCTCTTCCTATGTCTTTATCTGGAATACATGATGTTTTTTATGTATCGATGTTGAGGAAGTACATATCTGATGCATCTCATGTGATTTACTCCGATGAAGCTGAATTGGATGACACTCTTAGTTATTTCGAGCAACCTATTCAGATCTTGATAGAAAGACAAAGCAACTCCGAATGAAGACCATTCCATTGGTGAAGATTCAATGGAGTTGACACGGAGTTGAAGAAGCAACTTGGGAAGTCGAAGAAGATATGAAGCAACGATTTCCTTATCTATTTCACTGATGTGAGTTCTTATTCAGTTTTCATTTATTCTTTATTTTTATGAGCATACGGACTGCATATCTATACTGTTTATGAATTCGAGGACGAACTCATGTCTTAGTGGGGGAGAAATGTAAGGCCCGAGATTAATTATAGATTAATCCGAATTTATTTAATTTTAATCCGAGTATATTTAATTTGGGAATATTTGGAGTTTTGATTTAAATTCTAATATTCTAAAATTATTTAGGATTGAAATTGAATTAAAATAAGGGTCGAGGACCAAATTGCAATTAGTGAAGACTCTAGGGACTAAAGTGAAATTTTGGTGAAAGTTATCAGATTTTGGCTTGTTGACTCAGCTTGTGCAACGTGTAAGCATGATATTTTTGTTCAGAAAACATTGAAGCAAAAACATAGCCGATCTTTTTCTTTTTCCCCTTTGAAAGTTTGATTTTCGATTTGCCATAACTTTTGTTCCGGTTGTCCGATTTCGATTCCAAAAAGTGTTCTGGAATCCTTACGACAAGGGATTCAATCTCGTGTAAGTTTTATGCTGTGTTTTTTGGATTTCGAAATCATTATGGAGCAGATATCAGATTTTTAGTTGTTGATTGTGTTCTTGCTATTGTATCGCTTCTATTTTCGAAACTGGATCAAAGTTGGATGATTGAAAGGATTGATTATGATTTGTAGCATGTATATCGATGACTATAGCTGCTGATAAGATGTTTTATGATTGAGTTTTATATGATACATGCTGATATATGAATTGGAGTTACAAGTTTTGAAGTCGGGATTACGTCGGTTACCAATTTTGAATCGCTACGTCGTTTAATCGAGTTTTGGAACTGTTTTGATAGCCGAATTCTGAGTTGAAGTTGTTATTAAGATATTTTAAATGTTAAAGTATGTGTCTTGTTCAATTTCAGTTGAGTTTGAAGGCTTAACAACACGAGATGCCGACTTTGAACCGAAGAAAGTTGATTGAGGTTTGAATTGGTTTTGATTGATGAAATCTTGATGGTTTTGACTCGTTTCTGAAATGATAGGTTGAAATGAAGTTTGATATGAGTATTTTGATTGTTATATTTCAGATTTAAGAGTTCAGAATCAACATCAAAGAAGGTATAATGACGACATCGCGAAGTAGGGACTTTGAAACTCAAAAACGATTATCTTTGAGTTGGCCCGCAAAAATCACATACTTGTTTATGTTTTGATTTGATTGTGGTGTTGTCGATCCATCTCAAGTAGTGGATCTTTAAATTTGAGTTGATATGTTGTTATATCGAATTGAATCTAAGCCAAGGTTGCGGTTAACCTTATTTGCGAGTCGTTTACGAATTCGTTAGATGGATATCCATGTCAAGATCAGCTATGAATCTTGATGGCTTCGAAGTTATGTGAATCAATTCGTATTTAAAGCGTTTGAGTACTCTATTTGTTGAGTCGAGTTTGAAATAGAGTTAATATGATTTATTTAACGCTTTCGATATGTTGGTTATACTGAGAATTATATCTCACCGGAGTTTATCCGGCTGTTGTCTTGTTTTGTATGTGTGCATGACAACAGAGAGGGCAGGAGCTGATCATCGACGTCATTGACAGCTGGGAGAGAGTCTAGCACATGAGGGTTCGGGTTGTAGATGATGTTTTACATGTTAGAAGCATGGAACCTTAGAACTTGTGGGTTTTGGAATACATGTATGAAACTTGAGATAGATTATGTCTTTTATTATTTCTTTAGCGACTTGTGCGATGTAATAAATACATGTATAGATGCTTGAGACCTTGTTTATATTAATATGCATGATTTGGATCTTTTATATCATGTTTTAGACTTGAGTTTGATGAATTGGAAGGAGTTGAAGGGATCAAATTTGCGGACAAAGAACAAGGCAAGTTTCTGTTCCAGGAGGCGCCCCCGCGGTAATTTTTGACGGCTCGCGCGCAGCCTGGAGATTAGCCTCCTGTTTTGGAAAAAAACAGGGGCGCCCCCGCGGTAGTTTTTGGCGGCGAGGGCGCACCCTTTTTTGAAAAAAAAAAAAAAACTTTTTTAGATCCTTTCTTTCCTTATTAGTTTAATGATGCTTATTCATTAAATGCCCTTAAGATTTGAGATTAGCAACCCGAGGCCCCACAAAGGTGTTTGACCTGCTCCTCCTATAAGGATCTCTGCTTGTTTTATTCCTTTGCAAAGAATTAAAATTCTTCGAGAGAAATTTCGTCCACAAATTTTTGGCAATTCTTCTTCACATTCTTCAGGGAAGACTCCTCTTTTTGCTGTATAAATTCCTGCTCCCGAGTCAATATAAGCTGCAAAGTATTCAGTCTTATATTGTTCATACAACATCCCTATTGGAATGTATATGGAGAAAGGACTTGTTGTCATTTTTAAAGGGATTACTAATTGGCCCCGCCATTTTTAACAGACTGTGTTGTAACTCAGTGATTCGATTAAGACCATTCACCTTTAGTTTTCCTAAGGCCTCAGAAGGTAGAGTATGGTTACTCATTTCCACTTCTTCAATGCGTTATAGTAAATCATGTTCATGACTTACTAATTTCAACAATTGCTTCTTCCTCTGTTTGTAAACAGAGTTTTCGAATCTGATTAAGGGATTGTTCCTTATCCAATTCTCTTGGTTTTTCATCTCGTTGAATTCTTATTGAATCCTCCAAGTCTTTTCTTTTGCCATAAACTCTATTCTTTTTTCAAGGCGTTTCCATGGTTTATGGTCATCCAGAAACTCTAGGCCAAAAATGAGCTGATCCACTTCTTTTCCTGGAATTCCACAGATTTGAACTTCTAATCCTCCAATATTTATTAATCCTTGGTAAGTTCCTGTTACCTGCTGCTCTAAATAGTAAATCGAGTTACAAGGAAATTGGCTCCTGTGACTTGTAATTTCGAATACTATTTTGACTTCTTTCCATCCTTCTGGAGATCTAAGTTTTTCTATTATTGAAAACTCCTTTTCTTCTGGTGGAATTTCTTGAATAGGAGATTTTTCCCACCTTCGACTTGTCATTCGGTCACCTTGGAAAGATAACCTTTGGGGTTCTATTTTTAGATCTCTGTATAGAACCGGTTTATCTTGTATTTGAATGTCTGTTTCCTGAATTAAAGGAAACTCGATTCTTTCCGGGTATATTGCTTGAGCAACTTTTCCAAAGATTTTTGGAATTTCAATAAACTCATTTCTAATAAATAATTCAGAATGGTACGTATTAGAAAGAGCATATGAAATTTGATAAGTAATAGAATATGGTCTATTACCTTCCTTCATTAATCTTTTTTTCTTGAAGTTTTGATGCAACGTCAAGGCTCGACTAAAGTCTCTGTCAGCTAAATTGTAGGCTATTCTTGGATAAATAACTCCTACAATTTTTCCTGCACATAGATTTCCTGTGATCGTACCCAGAACAGCATCTTGGATATTCTCCATTCTTTTACCACATACCACGATATCTATGGGTGAATCTATTCCTTCTTTAAAAGTTGCCTTGATCATTATTTGGATTGCTCCAATATGAATCCAAGACATCGTTCTTGCTACCTCACTTTTTAGCTTTTGCAATTCCTCTCTTACTTCTTCAAAAGGAATTAACTGCATCTCTATTTGATTACTTGTTAACTCCATCGGGATTGCCATTTCCCTTCTGGATACTTTGTAAATCAAATGATGTCTTCTTTGTCTTAGCCCTAGGTTGCCTAAGACTCTCTCTACTTGTCCTGCCGAAAATCCTTGGTACTTCTGTAATGTTGGATTTTCTCTCATAATCCTTTGGACCATATTATGAGATATCGTGGTTTGACTAAAAAATCCAACCAAACTCTCATGTGTTTCGTGTCGAAACACTTCTTTTTTATTCTGATTCATCTTCAGATTCATCTTGGCTAAACAATATCTCTTCTTCGTATATACTTTCATCTGAGGGAATATCTTCAAATTGATATACTTGGACTAGATCTTGAAAGAATACCTCACCATCCATATCTGGTGTTGCTTCAAAGAGTTTAACTCCTTTTTTCTCGTTTTCTGGACAGTTTGTAGATATATGTCATCTTGCTCCACATGTTCAGCAGTTGCAATCTTTGAAACTTTCACTTGCTCTCGTATGAGTTCTTCTGAAAGTTTTTCTAGATGGTGTTCTTCCCCTGCCTTGTGATGAGTTTATTGCTGGGGATGTTCTTGTAGGTCCACTTCTTCTACCTGATCTATAAGATCTGACCTTTTGTTTGGACCAAAATGTTCTTGGTTTCCATGAACTTTTCATTCTTTTATTGTAGGGATTATTTCTGAATTTCTTCCTTTTAAATCCCTGTGATTTATTCCCTATAACCGTAGGAGATCATTTTCTCTACAACATAGAGGAGTATGCTTGTTAATACCCCTTATTTTCTTGTAGTTCTTCTGTAAAGCTGCCATATGACACCATTCCGCCAATTTTCCTTTCAAAAAAGAGGCGCGTCTTGCCAAAGTATCAAGATTACCTGGAACGTATTCTTTTATCAGCATTTCTCTCCAGGGGCTTGACATTTTTGCGAAAAATAGCTGAATGGCTACATTTTCTTCAACTCCCGAATTCCATCTGTATTTGGTGAATAACATAATATATTCATCAACTAAACAGATATCATGTAACTCGAGGCTATACAGAGCTTGAGTATATCTTCTCTTTTTCTCTGTATCTTGATTATTGAAATAGTCTACCCCTATGAATTGTGCTTTAAAAAGGGTGGTCGTTCTTCCTCCAATCTCGCTAAGTGATTCTCCTGCTAAGATTGATTCCTTGGTTTCTGGCATGGTCATTTCCTAAGCTATCTTGATAGATCCCATTAGACTCATTTCCAAAAGTTTGATAAATCCTTCTTTATTGAGATCTAAAGTTCCTGCTGCTATTCTCATGGCTGATGTCCAATCATCTATGAGATCTTCTTTGTTTTTGAAGTCCAGAACATCCAGGTTTAACATAACCCCATAAGGATGTATCGGGTCTAAAACGGTTTTTCCATAAGGAGTTTGATGTATTGGTATATTACTCCTTCTTGATCTGGTTCCTGCTGTATGTGAATTTTCTCCAACATGGAACTCACTATGTGGTTCTTCTGTTTTAACCACATATCTCGGGGGATTCCCTATGGGTTGTTCACCCTCAGGAGAATTCATTTTAGATCTACTACTTTAAGATTCAAAAAAGAATCCGCAAGATCTTGTAGATCCTCGAGATTTAATCTTTCTAAAGTAGTCATCAGATAGTGTTTTTCTCTGATATTGTCTTTATAAGATTAATCATCAATTCATCATCAGTTAAATGTTTTTGAACCATTTTGGTTTTACATTTCTGATGTAACAGAGGTTCGGTACCAAACGAGAGTGGTAACCTTCCTCCTGTATTTCCCTTTCTAGAACCAGAAGTATGTTCTAGATTTATAATTTTAGTTTGAAGATCCTTTAGAGTTACAAAGAATTTCTTCTTTTTTTTAAGGATTTCTCCAATCTGCCGAGGTATTTCATACAGCTGATTACTGCAATATTGTACCGTCTTTCGAAATTCTCTAAGATCTCCGGAGAGTTTAGAGGAATCTGGTGTGATCTCTAGAAATTGAGAATTAGAAATCATATTTCTTAATCTCTTCAGAGAGTATAAAAGACCTAAGTCTCTTTAAGTTCTGTTGTAAAGAATCTATTTTAAATAGATTCACTTGTTTATAGGATTTCATATAAATGAAATCCTTCTGGTTCAAACTCTCGTTTGAATCCATGGTTTGTTGAAAATCTCTTCCTCAACAAAGAAAAATATGATTTAATGAATAATATAAAGTCTGAATAAAATTACCTAGGCTCTGATACCATTTTTCTGAGTCCAGAGGAAATATTAATTATAATTGTTAGAATAAGGGTATTATAGGCAATTTTTAGTTTGAGGGACATATTAAGGAAACTATTTGTTAAATAAGGGACATAATTAGGAACAAATAAAGTGTTAGTATATTTTTGGGAAATTTAGGAAACTTTAAGGACGTATTTGAGTTTTATCCCCATTCCTGATCAAGTAAGATAAACATATATGAACATTACGAAATTAAAACATTTTTTCCTCATCATATTGTTTACAACTATATGATCTAATATAATAAGTCTAACAACAATGCAGAAAAACAATGACATAATCAGCTATCACAAAGAAAGTCACGGGTTTGGTAAAGTTAGATCACAATGTCAAAAACTATGAAGACAAGGTTTCGATGATTGTTGAGAGCATCCAAAAACCACATTAAAAAAAGAAGAGATCATTGATCAAAGGAAAGACAAAGTGTGCCGTGAACAAAGGATCAAACATATCCGCATCCACATCTTCAAAGAAAAACATTCCTGAGAAAAGTGAAGCAAGTCACACCGCAATGGACATACAAGATGACGAGATTCTTAGAGAATATACAAAACGCATCAAAAACACTCAAAACACGTGTTGCATGTAACAAAAACAAAACTACTTCAAAAAGAGGGGGGGGGGGGGGGGATAGAAACGTCCTACCAAAACTTTATTACCTGCTTTTATAAGGACTTTGTTTCGCTTTTTTACTCTTTCTTTCCGACAAAAATAAACATTAATTGAATATTTCTTTTTTTTTTTATGAAATATATTAGCTATAAGTTTTTCCGTTTCATTACACTTATATAATTACATTAGTTTTGCTCAACCAATTTCATGCAATATGTCTTCAATTATGCTGCTCTAACATCATCACTGTGCGTTTCCACGTGCAACGCACGTGCCTCCTTCTTATCTATATCTATATTATTATAAATAAGTCAGTTTGAATTGTGAAATTACTTTTTTATCCTTCAAACTACTAAGGTAGTGTTTGAGAGAGCTTTTAAAAAGCACTTCTCAACTTTTCATTAACAAAATTTCATAAAATTACAAGATTTTGTTAATGAAAAGCTGAGAAGTGCTTCCTAGAAGCTCTCTCAAACACTACCTAAGTCAAATTCCGTGTTTATCCTTCTATTTACTCGACTGTAATTTGCTACGTAGTGTTTCTAATTCTTCTCTTCTTAACTGTACCTAATTAATTATTAATTATTGTCTATTAATACAAGCCCTCATTACTCCTTCCATTTCTTTCCTTCTCATTTCTACCTATCTATCTATCTTCTCTTCTTAATAGCACCTAATTAATTATTGTCTATTAATGCAAACCCCCATTACTCCTTCCGGTTCTTTCCTTCTTATTTCTACTTATATCTATCTATCCAGTATCCTTATAGGAATGTTCATTGATTATGAATTATGATGTCGCGCGCTATCGTTCTTCTGGCTCTCATAGGCGGGGTACGTAGGAGCTCGGTTGCCATCTCGGGTTTCCTCGCATGGTCTGTGTTGCTTGCTCCCAGCCGTTTTCTTCTTTATTTCGTTTTTTATTTGGATTGTTTACAAAGTGCTTTTCAAATTTGGCTTCTCGTGTTGGTGTTTCTGCCTCCCCCTCTTACAATGGTTACATACTGTTTTTTGCTCCATGTTTTGTTTGCACACGTATGATTTTTCCCTCCTTCAGTGATATATATATTTTCATGCCACAACAAAAATTGGGTTCGTTCCTCTTGCATGTGGTACCTAATCATAAGTGTTACGTGATTCTTTGAATCGAATTTTTCTTCCTTGGAACTCTGCCTAAAATGAGTGTGTTGCATTTCTTTTTCTTTTTAATTTAAAAATTTCAAGTTGTTCGTGGAAGAAATTAAATGATAGGATGGTTTCTTGTAGGGAGTTATATTGTTATAGGTTGCGGATTCGTCGCAGCAACACTTCGGTAATCTTCTATGGTGGTTGGTTGTTGCAGCAATTATGTTGCTGATATGTGTGTTGAACTGGAAACAATGAGGCTAGATTACTACAGGCGAGATCAGATCGGAAATGTACCAAGGTGTTGTCGACAATATGCATGGTGAATCACATGGGAGTGAGGTCGGGTAGTGAATCCTTTATGCTTTGGTATCGTATCGTCTGGATATATTATTATTATTATTATTATTATTATTATTATTATTATTATTAGATATATAGGTCATAAGTCAATGATTTGAAGTAAAGATCATGCATCAATTTGGTTTCGCGGTTTTATTGTTCGAGTTCTGCTGCTGTAAATATGCATGGCCCTTCGTTCGGCATAATCATGATATATGCCTTTGTCTTAGTATTTCGACACATCTAAGGTAGAGTGAATTGTTTAATGCGTGTGTAAAGCTGAATTTATGTGAAGCTAATGTGCATATTTAAAATTAGTATAATATATATAGGCTTAAAAAAATAATTAAAACATAAATATACAAAACCACATACATGCATGTCGATAGTGATTTTTTCAAAAATGAGATATTATAATAAATAAATTACCAACATATAGAAGTAATGTTGTACTAATTTTAAAACAATATTTATTTAATGTTCTAATTTATTTTCAATTTAGAATAAGAATATTTTTTGGTGACAAAAATATTTCTGTTAATTTTTTATGACACCTATTTTAATTTGTGACATTAACTCATTGTATATTGAGAGTTAAAAAATTACTGATGTAATATTGCCTATATGCATATAATAATATCTTTGAATTTTTTAATTGTACATGCATTTTAAATTTGAAAAAAAAATCATTACGTTTATAAAGTTTAAATTTAAACAGTACATATAAATTTCTAATATAACATAATTTGGTAACCGAATACTAAAATTGTGAATAAAGATCCATTTAAGATTTGAAATCTTAAGTAGCGATGTAACATAAGGTTGGCTAAACAGTCATACAAAGTTGGATACCTATAAATATGATGAGTTTCATTAATCTAATTAGCCCATTAGAATTTCTTGATGTTGGTCTAAACTCATCTAAGCTTGCGTAGCTTGATGTTTTATTGTAATGCTTCGTCATGCTCCACGCTTTTTGAACATTGCTACTAATTTCTTGTAAGTATTTATTTGTGTAGTCCACATACCTAACTCATGATTTAGTAAAATGAAAAATAAAATCACAATTTGTCCGCAACGTGTGATAAGCCGACGAATCAAAACTCATTTCGCCGCCTTTAAGTAGACTGAAGCGCTCAATGCGTGAGAAAACTTTAATTTAAGTAAAGCTCGTGTGCATGATTTTAATTAGTAAAAGGAAAAATTGCTTTTTTAATCCGGTATGTTTGTCATTTTGTGATTTCGGTCCTCTTAGTTTGTTATCTTTATTTTTTTTTTGGTAATTTTAGTTATTTTTATAATGTGGCGCTGATGTGGCACCGATGCAGTGATGATGTGGAACTAACGTCTACAGTGTCACGTAAGCATTTTCGAAGAAGAAAGACTAAAATTGCCAAAAATCAAAACATACAGGACTAAAACTGAAATATAAAAACATAGAGGAACAAAATTGCAAAGTGATAAATATAAATGACCAAAATTGCAGTTTTCCCTTAGTAAAATGTACATATATGCCTTAAAAGGATATTAAAAAAAATAGACACATAAAACCACATACAAGTCAATAAACGATCATTTGAAAAATGATATCTTATTATAATAAACCACCAACATATAAAAGTATCGTCGCACTGATTTAAAAAAAAAATTGATTTAATGTTATCATCTAATTGCAATTTACAATAATAATATTTTGGAAAATAAATTAATAATATTTCTCTGAATTCTCATGTCACCTATTTTAACTCATAAGCATGTAATTAAATTAGTGCTATCATATCGGCTATCTACGGATAATAATATTTTGGAATATTTTTTATTGTTTATGCATTTTTATTTTGAGGAAAATATATTGCATTTATAAATTTGAATAGTATATATATACGTTTCTAATATATTACAGATAATTTACTAACCGAATATTCATTCACAAAGAGGGACTGAAAATAGCTCGAACTCTCATTTTATGCACCTATGAAACATAAGGCTGGTCGACCACTTATACAAAGTGGGATATTTCTATATATATACGAGTTGCATTAAGCTTAGCTCATGATAATATTTTATTAACACATTTTGTCCTTTTTTCCACTCTACTAAGTTTGCAATGGGGCAGCAAGCATATATGTTTGGCTATTGCAAATATTAAATTTTGATAGTTTCACCAAATGCTATTAATATATTAAGGAACAAACGATGTTAGTTTAAAAGGAGTACATATGATTATTGTAAAATAATGTATCTTAATTAATTAGAAAATTTTTAACAGATATTGTTAATTAATTAATTAGATAATTTTCAATGAACTTTGTTGATATCATTTTTCTTCTGTGTGAGTTGGTGATCAAATCCTCGTGCAATTTTTTGGACATTTTGTACGTCTTCAGTTTCAATAACAGTATTCAATAAGTTGAAATAACAAATGAAACAGATTATGAAAATAAGAACAACTCGGAAAATTAAAAAATATTCAGTAAATATTGATATTTTCGACCGAGATGTTATTTAGCTTACTGATTTAGTAGACGTTGAATCCATAATCGTTGAGTTTGACAAGAATATGTATAGAATAAAACTTAATTTTAAATAAAATTATTCTTTTTATTTGTGCTAAATTTTGTATATTCCATATATGTATGAAATATTTTTCTTAATTATAAGGACCACTCATAACATGAAACATAGAATTGAATATTAATTTAAAGATATGATATAAGATAATTCTTATATATTGTAACAAACGTTTGACTCTTATAATATCGATATAAATAAGTTAAATATAATATTGTGATGATCATTTTTTCTGGAAGGTAAAACCACAATTCAAATATGAACTTTTAAGACTGTCCGTCTTAAAAATAGTGAGATGTTATGTCTTATATTAAATAGTGAATATATTTTGAAAAAATATATTATAATTAAATTTATTTCCGAAATTTAGCAAAAAACTTCCGCGTTTAATTATATATAAACATATTTAATTTATATACATGTTGAACAAATTGATGATAATTTTTTTTCTTGGTAGTAGAAAAAGAGGTGTTGAACTGGGCTAGCGGCGTGTTACAACTCGACTGAGCCAAGTAATTTTACACCTCTAAACAGAGTAAAGTGTTCAAAGTGTGAGAAAATTTTGAATTTAGGTAAAGCTCATGTGCATATTTAAATTAGTAAAATATATATTTAGCTTTTAAAAGGAAATTAAAAAATTAGCCACATAAAACCAGATAGAAGTTGATAAACTGTACATTGAAAAATATTATGTTATTATAATAAACCATCAACATATAAAACTATTGTCGTACTCAAAAGTGTTGATTAAATGTTATCATCTAATCACATTTTAGAATTATAATAATTTTGAAAATAAATAATATATAGTTCTCTTAATTTTTATGACACCTGTTATAATATTTCATAAATTTGTCACTTAACTCATTGTACATTGAGTGTTAAAAAATTACTTATGCAATATTGGCTATATGCGTATAATAATAACTTTGGATGTTTAATTGTACATGCATTTTAAATTTGAGAACAATTCATTATGTTAATATAGTTTAAATAGTACATATAAATTTATAATGTAACACATATAATTTGGTAACCGAATATTAATTGTGTATAAAGATCCATTTAAATTTTATGTGTGATCCAAAAAAATTTGTACTCTCATTGTATGCAACGATGGAACATAAAGTTGGTTAATCACTCGTACAAAGTGGGATCCTATAAATATGAGTTTCATTCATCTTAAATTTGAATGTTTAATTGTATATGCATTTTAAATTTGAGAAAAATGCATCACATTTATAAAGTTTAAATATTACATATAAATTTCTAATATAACACATATAATTTGGTAACCGAATACTAATTTTGTGAATAAAGATCCATTTAAATTTTATGTGTGACCTAAAAGAATTCGAACTCTATTTTATGCAACGACGAAACATTAGGTTGGTTAACCAATCATACAAAGTGAGATACCTTTAAATATGAGTTTCATTCATCTTAGCCCGGCCCATCAGAATTTCTTGATTAACTCATGTTTGGTCTAAACTCGTATAAGCTTGCGTAGCTTGAAGCTTTATTATAATGCTTCGTCATGCTCCACGGTTTTTTAACATTGCTAATAATTCCTTGTAAGTAGAGGTGTCAAAACAGGTTAGAGGCGCGGGCCGTCCCACAACTCGGCCGTCGCAACACCATTAGGGGATATGGGACGGGCCGACCTACCCTTTTAAGACAGTTTGAAAAAACACTAACCCAACTCACCTATTTTAGAAGGTGAGACGAGCTAACCCAGCGGATCTACGTGGCTACGTGCAATTTGATGGGTTTGACGGGCCAACCCGCAACCCTCCATAACACACCATTACGCAGAGCAGGGTGTCCCACCTTTTAGGAGAGTTAAAAAAATGTCAACCCAACCCGCCTATTTTGTATGGCGGGGTGGGCCGGGCCAACCCGACGGATCTAGCTCATTTTAACACCTCTACTTACAAGTCTTGATTTTTATATAGTCCACAACCTAACTCATGATTTTGTAAAACAAAAAATAAAATTACAATTTGTTTGCAGCGTGTGATAAGCCGAAAAATCAAACTCATTTTGACACCTCTAAGTAGACTGAAGCGCTCAATGCGTGAGAAAACTTAAATTTAAGTAAAGCTCATGTACATGGTTTAAATTATTAAAATGTACATATATGATTTAAAAGGATATTTAAAAAAATAGACACATAAAACCACAAACAGATCAATAAACGGTCATTTGGAAAATAATATCTTATTATAATAAACAATCAGCATATAAAAGTATCGTCACACTGATTTTAAAAAGAATGTTGATTTAATGTTATCATCTAATGCAATTTACAATGATAATATTTTGAGCAATAAATTAATAATATTCTCTCTGAATCCTCATGATACCTATTTTAACTCATAAGCAAAATCAAAGTAATTAAATTAGTACTATCATATTGGCTATCTTCGGATAATAGTAGTGGAATTTTTTTTTATTGTTTATGCATTTTTATTTTGAGGAAAATATATTGCATTAATAAATTTGAATAGTATATCATATATATAAGTTTCTACTATAATACATATAATTTGCTAACTTCACGAAACGAGGCTTCTCATTTTTTGTGTGACTGAAAGGAGTTCGAACTCTCATTTTATGCAGCTATGAAACATAAGGTAGGTTGACCGTTTATACAAAGTGATATAAAACATACTAGAATATTCCACGTGCAACGCACGTGTCTCCTTTCTAGTCTATATTATAAATAAGCCAGCTTAAATTGTTAAATTAATTATTTACCCTTCAAATTACGCTGTCAAATTCTTCTTAATAGCACGTATTATTTATTTTCCCTTCAAATTACTCCTGTCAAATTCTTCTTAATAGCATGTAATTTATTGGTCCATTAATGCCTTCCGTTTCTTTCCTTCTCCTTTTTTCTTGACTTTACCCGGGTAATAATGTTTGTTGATTATGTTGCCGCTACCGTTCATCTGACGCGGGGTAGGAGATCGGTTGTCGTTGGGGCTTTCTCGCATGGTCTGTATTGCCTGCTCCCACCCGTTATACCCTTAGCTAGCTATCAGGTTTTAGCTTGGTTTCACTGTGTCCTCGTTTGTGATTTCATACTACTTGCCGTGTAAATAATTAATATTTAATATATTTGATTGTGTTTCTTCCTTTCTCATTTTTACAGCCTTTACCAAATACGATGGTCATTGACTCATACCCGTCGCGGTGCAATTTCCAAATCGCCTGCATTTTTTTCCCTAGAATTTTTATTTGTTGTCGTAGTTTTTCTTCTTCTGCCTCCATGACTTGGGGTAGACGACTGGCTGCCGTCCGGGGCTTTCTCGCGTGGTTTGTGTTTCTATATGTTCGTTCCTCTCCTGGTTGCTTTGTTGTTGTCTCTTTTCATCTTCCGAGTTCCTGTATTTTCTCCCATCCGTGAATGTGCTTCTCATTATACATATTTTTAATGGTCTTCACGCATTTGTTTTAATTTGGCAACGGCGTTTCTGAATCATCACGTGTTGGTGTTTCTGCTTCCCTTGCTTCCAAATTTCCAATGGTTAGATGCTTTATTCTTTGTTTCATGTGCATTTGCATGGATATATTGGATAATTTGGATTTCCCCTCTTCAATGATTTATTTTTGTGCTACAGCACATATTAGATCTTTTTTGGAAATAAAGAACCATTTGGCTACTGTGCAACAAACTATAGATGGCAGTCTAATTAGATCTTATTTGTACAGCTTCATGAAGATAATTGTTTTATTCAAAAAACAAGTGTGAAAGATCTGATCCCCTGTTCTGTGAGTTGCTTCTCAGGGTTGGCAGAGGATTTGAACAAACTGATGATAATGGAAACATCAAATCAATCAAATCAAACTTCCAGAGGAGAGGAGACGAGACGCTTGATTATTCCCACCTATTCCTTAATCTTGTTGAGTTTTATTTGCATTCCATCTCATGAATTAGAAATTTTTCGATGTTAAAACAATCATGCTTACTGAGTTTAGACAATGATTCCACGCTCAATCACTAAAAAAAAGCTTGCCCTCATGCAGTTATTGAAATTCGTAACAAAATAAATTGTATGTGTCATTTGTGCTCAAGTACTATTATCAAACCTTATTAATGGATGTTGAATTTTCTCTATGACGTTCTTTTTTCGTAACCTTGGATCATTTCTTCTTTTCTTCTTCATACCTCAAATCTAATATCAACGTCTCCGACGAACGATACGATTATTACGTTGTTTTGTCATGCTCCTTTTCTATCATATCTTTTTTAAACAAATATACTAAAACAAAAAATTAATGAAGACGTCCGGAACATAAATAAATGTACTAAATTACACAACTTTCATATGTCATCAACTAACTAAGAAAAATAGAAAAATAGCTTTACAAAACCAAAAAGCAAATAAATGGCACAAAAATAAGAAATTTTTTTCCTCGATTCATGAAAACACTAAAAATATAGAATGCAGTGAATCTCAACTCGTAACTATACACGATATTTCGACCAACCACAATAGTTTAACAGAGACATGCTCAACATTATTCATATTATACTTCATTATTCTCTCTCTTTTTTACAACTTTATTATCAAATTAATATTTTTTTGGAAAAAACACATAGCAAACTTATATAAAAAAACAATACTCGGTAACATGTAGAATGACTACTCTGCATTCAAGGTATCATAAAAGAGGTTGAAAGTATCTCATTCCCATGGTACGATGCATGCAATCATTGTTGCAAAGCCCTCTAAAAAAATGCAGAAGTCATAAATACTTGAGAGTTTTTGCATTCTACAAGTATAAATTGAAAATGTTGATTGAAGATGGAAACCAAATCACATGGATAACAATGTTTGAAGAAGTTGCTATGTCGTTCATTAGATGTCTTAATTTGGAAGATTACGCAGAGAAATATAATGAGGTAATTATGATGATATCATGAATGATTGAACTAAACACTAGATATTACTGAACAAAATAAGTTTTCACTGTTTTTTAACAATGTTTGTACCATGTAGCCTACTGGAGGAACACTTGAAGATAATCCACTAAGGAAACTCAACAAAAACACTCATAAATTCCTGCTCAAGTTGGATAAATCAGTGAAGAAAAATAATATGGAGGATATCATAGTTGATGCAGTGGAAAAAGGGAAAGACCATTTCCAAATGAAAGATATAGATAAATAAAGCAAATGTCAGGTGAAATCACAACTACTGACAAGATAGAGAAGGGAAATGAAAAGCAACCTCAAACAAGGGAACAAACACACTCGTTGAAGAGGAAAATCGAGAAACAAGTTGTTATTGATCTTGAAGAAAATGAAACTCTTTCTGATTATACAAGAAGATTCAAAACAAGTAAATCTTATGAAACATGGCATTCTAGCAAAATTACGATAAAACAAGAACGTTAGAGTGAAAGAGTCATGGCTTCTAACAAAAAGTGATCAACATATTTATATGTTGGGTAAATTATCATTCAGTCCCTAAACCCAAACACAAATTTATTCTCAGACCCTTGTCAGAAAAAATATAGTTTAAACTCCCTGGGCCCACGTAATTTTTTCGGATGAAATTCAGGACAAAATGTTGAAAATATGGTACGAATACATGATATTCGAGCACTAATTGTTCAAGATCGAGTATAAAAAATAAGATTTGAGTATAAAACATGAACATCTTTATTAATATGAACTTGTAACATATGTTTAAATACTTAAAAATCATAGAAAGTTGGCACAAAATATTAAAAATATGGTACGAATACATGATATTCAAGCACTAATTATTTAAGATCAAGTATAAAAAATAAGATTTTAAGTATAAAACCTGAACAACTTTATTAATATTAACTTGCAACATATGTTTAAATACTCAAAAATCATAAATATGTATCAGATCTAACACATTTGGTACTAAAAAATCATATATTAATACCACATTTTCAATGTTTTGTACCGATTTCCATTCAAATAAGATAAATGTGTCATTAATATCAATATTTTTCTAGTACTCAAAAATCATATATTTGCACCAGATCTAACACATTTGATACTCAAATATCATATATTAGTACCATATTTCTGATATTTTGTACCGATTTTCCTTTAAAAAAGAATGTCATTAATATCAATATTTATTTACATTTTTTAGTAATCAAATATCATACATTTGTACTATATTTGAAATATTTGATACTCAAATATCATGTATTCGTACCATAGTTTCAACGTTTTGTACCAAATTTCATCTGAAAAATTATGTGGGCCCAGGGAGTGTAAACTTATTTTTTCTGACAAGAGACTGAGAATGAATTTGTGTTTTGGTTTAGGGACTGAGATGTAATTTACAGTTATATGTTATATATCATCATGATTAGGGGTACAAACGAACTGAACCTGTTCGTGAGCTTTACGAGCCCGCTCGATAAATATTTGATTCGTATTCGAGCTTATCGAACTCGAGCCGAATTCGAACATGTTCGAACTTTTTTTCGAGCCGAGCTCGAGCCGAAATTACTCTATTCGATAGTTTCCGAATAGTTCGTGAGCCTTAATATTTAATTAATATAATATAATTATATAATAAATATAAATATTTTTCGAAATTTTTCGAACATTTCGAGCTTTTCGAACCATAATATCCGAATAGTTCACGAATAAGTTCGAATATTTCAAACCGAACTCGAACTCGAACTTCATTTCGAGCTGAACTCGAGCCAGAATATTTGAAATTGTCGAACTTCGAATCGAGCTCGAACTCGAATATACTCTTATCGAGCCGAATTCGAGCCTTAAAATTTTACCATTATTCGGCTCGATTCGGTTCGTTTGCACCCCTAATCATGATGTCTTTTAAGTTTTTGGTTTTACGTACATTCCTTGTTTCCAGACATCTAATATAGACATTTTGTCTTCTTATATTTTAGCTTTATCTCTCTATTGTCTAGAAAGTTTGTTTATGAAGATTTTTGCTTACTAATCTATCATATTTATTACATATATATTTACATATACTAGAGAGATGTACGTATGTTGCGCATGACAAATCATGAGCGAGGAATTTTATAGACAAAATATATATAAATATCGAAGAATGTCTGAAGAATACAAATAATATTAAAAAACGTGATATTACATGTACGCTAATATTTGTATATAAATTTTTTACATCACAAAAAATTCAACACAAAATTTTCATTTGTCAAATCTTATATAAATTGAAAACAAAATCTGTGATATAATAGTAAAATCAAACGATATAATCGATGTAAAAATATCGATGTACACGATATTGGATCTTGATCATATAAGTTACTTAAATACACAAATAGTATAGTTACACTGACGTCATATCCAATAAAACATTTTTTGTTTCCAATTATACTTTATTTCTTTGTGAAATCAAACAATGACGTGACTTTTTTTAGCACATTTATTACATCTTAAATAAATGAAAACGTTAAGAGGTGGTTTGATAATCTTATCTTGATTTTTCAAACCAAGATATCCATGAATAGGGATCTTAATTGATGCATATAGATACAAATGGTCCAATTGGGGTAAGAATTTCCATGAAAATTTGGAATATTTCAGTTTCTAAGAAAAATAACTGTTTTTAATAGTGTCAATTCAATTGATTACGTATTAATCAATATTCTATTGATTGGTTTGTGGTTATTGGAAAAAAGTATTTGTGTAATTCACTTCGTTTTTTTTTATCCAAGTTAAATATTTTTTTCAAGTAGTCTAAATTAATAATAACAGTACGATTATCTTTATTTTCACTCAGGTGAATGTAATCTCACTACATCTTTTGAAAGCCAAATTTAGTCACAATATTGTTAGTTTCTCTGGTAGTTCTGTAACGGGCTTACCTCGTTGGAATGTTAGCTCAAAACTCGAGTTAATATTTTCATAATTCGATTTGATGGTTTTGACAAGGGAATTATATACGATATAATCTTTATTTGTTTCTAATAATTATTGAAAATATGATTTATTATTTTTAGGAAAATAAATTAATGAATCAATAATCGGAGAGTCAACCAATGGTGACATTTAGCGTATAACGAAGTAATTAATTCAGATTCAGAATAACATACCACAATGATGAAAATCATCGTAAATCACGAGCATAAAATAAATTGATAAAAAATAGTATAAAACATCAAGTAAGAAACAAGTTTCATTTCTCGAATTAACTTCATTCAATGATTGGTGGATATGTACTTTGTAACTTTGCCGAAGAACAAGAACCTCAACTTCTTTGTTGTCCGATTTGAGTTGTCAGGGGTTCAAAACTTTTATTTCTAGTTTATAGTTGTAGCTGAAGAGGACAACAACGTAAAAACACAAAAACACACATATATATATATATACATATTTTAAAGGGCACTTATGGACATTTTTTAAGTGTTTTTAATTTAATTTTTTAAATGAAAATAAATTAATTCACAATTCAAATCATATATTTATAGTAGTAATAATAGTTAATATAATTGTTAATATATCTTAAATAAATGAATAGGCTTAATTAATTAACTAAATAATAATGGTAAAAAAACACGTGAATAGACTTAATTAATTATTATTGACTAATATATAAAAGGACATAAAATACATTAAAAATTATTGGAAATAACAAATATTAATGTTCTATATAAAATAAAATAAAACACACTAAAAATTATTGGAAATAACAAATATTAATGAGAAGAAATTTGAGTAAAGTCACAAAATAACATAAAATACATTAAAAATTATTGGAAATAACAAATATTATATTTATAGTAGTAATAATAGATAATATAATTGTTAATATATATTAAATAAATTAATAGGCTTAATTAATTATGAATGACTAATATATAAAATGACATAAAACACATTAAAAATTATTGAAAATGACAACAATATTAATTATTAAATGAAATAAATAAGGATAAAATTAATTATATAATTTATATTAAGAATTATTTGCTTAATTAATTAACTAAATAATAATGGTAAAAAAACACGTGAATAGAATTAATTAATTATTATTGACTAATATATAAAAGGACATAAAACACATTAAAAATTATTGAAAATAACAAATATTAATGAGCTATATATTATTGAGAAGAAATTTGAGTAAAATCACAAAATAACATAAAATACATTAAAAATTATTAAAAATAACAAATATTCACAAAATAACATAAAATACATTAAAAATTATTGAAAATAACAAATATTAATGAGAGGACATTTAAGTAAATTCACAATTCAACGAATATATAAAAGGACATAAAATACATTAAAAATTATTGGAAATAACAAATATTAATGTTCTATATAAAATAAAATAAAACACATTAAAAATTATTGGAAATAACAAATATTAATGAGAAGAAATTTGAGTAAAGTCACAAAATAACATAAAATACATTAAAAATTATTGGAAATAACAAATATTATATTTATAGTAGTAATAATAGATAATATAATTGTTAATATATATTAAATAAATTAATAGGCTTAATTAATTATGAATGACTAATATATAAAATGACATAAAACACATTAAAAATTATTGAAAATGACAACAATATTAATTATTAAATGAAATAAATAAGGATAAAATTAATTATATAATTTATATTAAGAATTATTTGCTTAATTAATTAACTAAATAATAATGGTAAAAAACACGTGAATAGAATTAATTAATTATTATTGACTAATATATAAAAGGACATAAAACACATTAAAAATTATTGAAAATAACAAATATTAATGAGCTATATATTATTGAGAAGAAATTTGAGTAAAATCACAAAATAACATAAAATACATTAAAAATTATTGGAAATAACAAATATTCACAAAATAACATAAAATACATTAAAAATTATTGGAAATAACAAATATTAATGAGAGGACATTTAAGTAAATTCACAATTCAACGACTAATATATAAAAGGACATAAAATACATTAAAAATTATTGGAAATAACAAATATTAATGTTCTATATAAAATAAAATAAAACACACTAAAAATTATTGGAAATAACAAATATTAATGAGAAGAAATTTGAGTAAAGTCACAAAATAACATAAAATACATTAAAAATTATTGGAAATAACAAATATTATATTTATAGTAGTAATAATAGATAATATAATTGTTAATATATATTAAATAAATTAATAGGCTTAATTAATTATGAATGACTAATATATAAAATGACATAAAACACATTAAAAATTATTGAAAATGACAACAATATTAATTATTAAATGAAATAAATAAGGATAAAATTAATTATATAATTTATATTAAGAATTATTTGCTTAATTAATTAACTAAATAATAATGGTAAAAAAACACGTGAATAGACTTAATTAATTATTATTGACTAATATATAAAAAGACATAAAACACATTAAAAATTATTGAAAATAACAAATATTAATGAGCTATATATTATTGAGAAGAAATTTGAGTAAAATCACAAAATAACATAAAAATACATTAAAAATTATTGGAAATAACAAATATTCACAAAATAACATAAAATACATTAAAAATTATTGAAAATAACAAATATTAATGAGAGGACATTTAAGTAAATTCACAATTCAACTCATATATTTATAGTAGTATAGATATATAAAAGGACATAAAACACATTAAAAATTATTGAAAATAACAAATATTAATGAGCTATATATTATTGAGAAGAAATTTGAGTAAAATCACAAAATAACATAAAATACATTAAAAATTATTGGAAATAACAAATATTCACAAAATAACATAAAATACATTAAAAATTATTGGAAATAACAAATATTAATGAGAGGACATTTAAGTAAATTCACAATTCAACTCATATATTTATAGTAGTATAGATATAGATAGATATAGATATAGATATACATATACATATAAATATAGAATAGATATATACATATTTTAAAGGGCACTTATGGACTTTTTTTTAAGTGTTTTTAATTTAATTTTTTAATTAAAAATAAATTAATTCACAATTCAACTCATATATTTATAGTAGTAATAATAGATAATATAATTGTTAATATATCTTAAATAAATGAATAGGCTTAATTAATTATGAAACTCATATATTTATAGTAGTAATAATAGATAATATAATTGTTAATATATCTTAAATAAATGAATAGACTTAATTAATTAATTATGAATGACTAATATATAAAATGACATAAAACACATTAAAAATTGGAAATGACAACAATATTAATTCATTGTTTCTTGCTTACCCTCTCCGTCGTCATGCCTCGTGATCGGAAGCCTGCGTCTACTTCTGCTCTTGTGTACAGGTAGGTGATCGGAAGCCTGCGTCATGTTAATTCATTGTTTCTTGATTTCTTCATGTTTTGCTGTTGATTTATTTTCTGTATGTCAATTCGGTTTTGCTTCGAACACTATGCTCTTCGGTTCACTGTTTTCCTAGGGGTCTCTTCGATTTCCTCCATTTTTAGTCGAGAGTTACTTAACTTTTTTTGGGCTGTAGCGCTTAGTAATTCAATGTTTAATTCATCGTGTTTTAATTTCTATGCACTTTGCTCTTCGTTTCTCCAACCCCACGGGTCTCTCTGTATTGGTTGCTATTTCCCTCATTTTTTGTCGAGGGTTACTTGGTTTTTTTGTTAGTAGTGCTTTGTTTTTTTTGTCTTGCCCCTCTTGATTCCCTCGTGTTTTGGCAGCAAATTGCTCCATGGTTCATCGCGTTCTCATGATGCGGCAACCACTCTGACCGGTCAGCTTCTTGGCTTTGAGTTTTTTTTTACCCAAAATCTCTGCTTTATGTTTTATTTCTTTGCATTGATGTGCCGGTTTCACTACTTTTCCGTTCTCCCAACTGACTCTCTTAATCGCTGTTTTTTTCCCAATGCTTTCATCTCTATGGCATCACTTTAAGCCTGAAACACTGCTTTTCTTTTATTGCAGCGCACGAAAACAATATAATCGATGCATCTCAGTCGCCTTCGCTCTCATCTATTTGAATTATGTTGTTCTTTCAACAGTTCGCTCACGGTCTATGATCGCTCTAGCCACAACAACGTCAGGTGTTGCCGCATCTATTTTACCTGGTGGCCGGACATCACGTTCACGTTTTAAAATTCCGATAGAGTTACATGAAAACAGTTTTTGTTCAATATCAAAGCGGAGCTGCCTAGCTGAGTTGTTGCACCAAGCAAAGCTAATTATTTGGGAAAGATTTGCCATCGAAGCTGTTGCTCGTACTTTACAAGATCTTGTTGGCAATAATGAACCTTTTGGTGTAAAAGTAGTGGTTTTAGGAGGTGATTTCAGGCAAGTCTAGCCAGTTACTCCAAAAGCAAATATTCGAGAAACTATTGATGGAAGCTTGATTAAGTCTCACTTGAACCAGTCAATGAAAATAATTGTTTTAACAGAGAACATGCGTGCAAGAAGTGATACTCAGTTCTGTGAGTTTTTGCTGCGCATTGGTAAGGGGAAATTACTATTTCATGTATTTTGGGAAAAATATTGAAGATTTATTCATTTTGTACTAATGGTAGTCCTCACATTGGAGAAAAAATATCAATGCAGTTTTCAATTTAATTATTGAATCATATTAAAGCAGTAGCTGCTGTATGGAGAGATGCGATGATGTCCTTTAAAAAACTTGACTCCCACAGGCTGACAACGAGGTAATAGTTTTTCGTTATTTTCATATCAATAGATTGATTTCATTATAGTTTACTATGTTTAAGAATTATTCTACGTTTAAATTTAGAAAATGTTACTTATACCAATTTCTTAATGATGCGATTGCCTAACTTAAGGTTAATATATGATGATCCCAAACCAATTAAGTTACTGATGCCACTCAACAGCATGCAATTTTATTATAGGATGAATGCAGTGATTTCAAGTTTACCGAAACGAAAGTTGTGTTAGCACAAATTTCCACCAATCCCAATATTTAGTCTGGAGAGATTCGATGACGTCGTTAAAACAACATGATTCCCACAGGTAGACGAACAGGTTATAACTTCATTATGAGTAGCATTCATGTGAGACGGATCAATCTTACCCATATTTATAATAATAAGTAATACTTTTAGCATAAATTGTAATATTTTTTAATGGATAACTCATATAAAAGACTTGTCTTATAAAAATGACCATTGACACCGTCTCATAGGAGTTTTTGCCCTTCATTATTATCCAATCAATAGATTGATTCCATTACATTTTACTATGTTTACCAATTAATCTACGTTTAAATTTAAAAAATGTTACTTGTACCAATTTCTCGATGACACAATTGCCTAACTTCTGGTTAATATGTGATGATCCGAAGCCAATTAAATTACTGATGACATAGGAAAGACCGAAAAACAAAGATTGACGAAGAAAAACAAGGTTCAAAACCAATCAATCATCATGCAAGAAAAGAATACAAATGTATCAGTCAAAAAACCCACCAAAGACAGCAAAGGAAAGATGAAACAAATAGAGATCGATGAAAACGAAACATTAGGTGATTATACAAAGAAGAAAAGCCAATCATATGATCTTTGGTGGAATTTTTCAATAAAATCTATCATGATTTTTGGTGGAATTTTTCTATTTTTTATGACGTAATTTTTTTTATTTTGGATAATAGAGTGGCAAGAAAAAATTGAAAAAAATATTGCACAAAAAAAATAAAAAAAATTAAGTGTAAAAAATATTTAACGGTAATTTCGGAATATTGGAAAAAGCTTCACCAAAAGTTTGGCACATCAGGGTTCTTGCTTTATTTATAATAATTTATAATATATACACACATGATTTAGGATCAAACTCACATCATACCATTTTGAGAAAATTATAATTATTATTTTTAAAAACTCATGCTGAAAATTTGAACTCAATATGCTTTATCTCAAGGGTTAAGTTAATATACAAGTGTAAATCTCATCATTAATCTATTTATAATTTATATCATTTGTGTCATCGAAGCTTCCTCAGAATCCAATGAGATTTGCGTGAATGAAATCTTCGAACACGTATGTGTTCTATTTATGTGGTTAATAAGAAAATTTAAGTCCTTCAATATTTCTGTGGTTATTAAGAAAATTTATACCAATTTCTAGGCATGTAAATTCTAATAATAGATTTGAAAATCATGCACTAATCCATATATATTTTCTTAAAAATGTATCATGGCCCGTTTTATTTGATCTCAAAATCTAAAATATCTACATTTAATTTAAATCGTGCCTTTCCCTGAGATGGTTTTTAAGTTTATATTTTGATATGTAAAACATGCGTATTTATATATATATATATATATATATATATATATATATATCTTCAGGATGATGAACAAGATTTAAAAATACTCAAATCATGAATAGAACAATGATATATAAGCTAAAGAAAAGATTAGTACCTTCAAATCAAACTCTATGGAGAGGTTGGATGAGATGAGTGACGAGAGGTTTTCTCAAATTTTCCTTTCTCCGATCGCGTTTTTAAAATGGGAAATTTCGTATCATTTGGGTGACCGTCATGGGAAATTTCGTATCATTTGGGTTACAAATCTGATACGACTCTTTCATTTATTTAAGAGTAACACTCTTGTAAGATGATCTTATTTGTGAGACGGGTTACTTACCCATATTTATAATAATAAGTAATATTTTTGGCATAAAATGTAATACTTTTTAATGGATAATCCATATAAGAGACCGTCTCCAAAAATGACCATTGAGACCGTCTAATAGAAGTTTTTGTCTATATTTAATATGATGTTTGATATGTTTTTAATATGAGCCACTAATTTCATATATCTATTTTTACTATAAAAGTATGAATGGTGGGCAAAGTTTTTCATTGTGAATTTATAACTTTGCCCCCAAATTGTGTAGGAATCAAAAAATATTTATGGGCAATTATGGAAAAATGAGATAAAAAACAAGGGCAAAAAGGGATTAAAAATTTAGTCAAACCTTAGGAGGTGATTTATTGCATAGTAAGGAATATGGATTTAACTTTTCATTTATATCTAATTATTACCTCAAAAGTTAATTATTGATAAACTATGTATACTATATAATATAAAATTTCACACACAATATTTGGCTAATATTTTTATATATTTTTACTATAAAAGTATGAATGGTGGGCAAAGTTTTTCATTGTGAATTTATAACTTTGCCCCCAAATTGTGTAGGAATCAAAAAATATTTATGGGCAATTATGAAAAAATGAGATAAAAAACAAGGGCAAAAAAAGATTAAAAATTTAGTCAAACCTTAGGAGGTGATTTATTGCATAGTAATGAATATGGATTTAACTTTTCATTTATATCTAATTATTACCTCAAAGTTAATTATTGATAAACTATGCATACTATATAATATAAAATTTCACACACAATATTTGGCTAATATTTTTATAATGTAAACTATTTTACTTTTGGAAGGTAAAAAAATCCAAATGTTTATTGACTACTAAATGACACAAATCGGATGTCTAACAGTTACACATCACAAAAAAATTGAGCAGCAATATTGTTAAAAATTAAATATAAATTATTTTTATTTAAATTAGTAATGAGATTAATTAAGAGTTATTTTTCTAATTAATTTGTTCATTAGCCTATTTTCTTTTAAATTTTTTTTCACATTTTAAATTTATTCATTAGCCTATAACTTCCACTTTACTCTCTTTCTACTATTAATTGTGCCAAATTGTCACAAAATTTGTTATACATAAATTTCATATGTTATTATATGATTTTTTTTTTATTTCATCCATGTATTTTCAATATTCTAATATAAAATTTTGTAATAATATTCGATCAAGGAATAGATTATTATAACCGAAAAATTATATTAAAATTTTTGAAAAATAAATAAATATTTATGGTAAAAATTAGAGTAAAATTCATTTTGATACACGAACTATTGGTAAAATGTCAAATTGGTACATGAACTATTGAAAATGGTTTAATTGGTACATAATCAATTTATAAAGTCAATTTTACCTTTTATCTACATTATTTTAACGTCTAATATTTTTGTTAAATTAAAATAGATACACATTTGATTTTTCAAAATTATTTTACTAATAGAATTATAAGCATAAATTTATATTTATTTAAATTTTATATTATAAACATGAGATCGTACTTATTGTACGAAACATTGTAAATATTAATTAATACAAACATGTACATACACATATATATAATGATTGATAAATTATATATTCAAAAATAATATATATTAAAATTATATAATAAAAGATATTTTTAGGTTTATCTATGTTATAATATTATTATTTATATTAATCAAAATAAAAATGATATATATGCGTGTGTCTTTTCATTTATTATCTACAAATTTTACGTTGAATAATTTTTTGTATACATGATATATAATCTTCTTTTTATAGTATAGTAATAGTAATTAGTAAATATGAATTTATATTTGTAATTATAATTAGTATAATAATTTAAAAGACAAAAATATGTATGTAGTTCAATTAATCACTTTAATAACAATATTCAACTTAAAAACAATTTAAGTAAATGACAAAATTGACTTTTGAGTTTGATCATATACCAATTAAACCATTTTCAATAGTTCATGTACCAAAATAAATTTTTACTCATAAAAATTATATAGCATTTTGAAAAATTCTGATAAAATATTTTAAATAAATAGAAAAAAAAAATCCAAAAATCCAAATTTGTTTCAAATAGTATATTAATAAAAAGTTTTGGAAAATAAATAAATGATTATAGTAAAAATTGCATAGTATTTTCAAAAAAATTATTTTTTACTATAAAAGTATGAATGTAGGAGTAACGTTTTTTCATTGTCTATATATATATTTACCCTTTTGTTCTATATAAATTATATAACAATGAGTAAAGTGAAAGTTATAGACTAATGAAAGAATTTAAAATGAGAAAAAAAAAATAAAATAAGCTAATGAACAAATAAATAAATATTTATGGTAAAAATTAGAGTAAAATTCATTTTGATACACGAACTATTGGTAAAATGTCAAATTGGTATGAACTATTGAAAATGGTTTAATTGGTACATAATCAATTTATAAAGTCAATTTTACCATTTATCTAAATTATTTTAAAGTCTAATATTTTTGTTAAATTAAAATAGATACACATTTGATTTTTAAAAATTATTTTACTAATAGAATTATAAGCATAAATTTTTATTTATTTAAATTTTATATTATAAACAAGAGATCGTACTTATTGTACGAAACTGTTGAATCCGATATTTTGGTGATAACAAACAACAACTCATTGTATAGGAATGTGCTGCCAACCATTGTATTTCAGGAATCTACTACAACTTCTACCGGAAGCTTGTCAACCGCCTTTGCTCTCGACCGGCTGAAGTCACAAGCCTATCGACTGGCTATCAAAACCAGCAGAGGATAAATCTATCTACCGGAAGCTTGTCAACCGCCTTTGTCTCTCGACCGGTTGAAGTCACAAGCTTATCGACTGGTTATTCAAACCAGCAGAGGACAAATATCTCTACAGGTAGAATGCCAACTGCTTATCAGGATATCTCAAGACAAGTACCTGTGACAAGATGTTCTTTGCAAGATCTTTTATTAAAAGCAAAACCGGCGTGTCAGAAGATATGTTGACTCCTGCAATCGAGACAACAGGTTGCACCAAAATGGCAAAAACACAGAATGACTACAGATAAAGCATTCGACCGTTTATTCCAGTTTTGGACCCTGGAAGTTGTCTGCAGTGTACGATCTTCATGCAGAATCATCAATGCATTTATGAGCATTAAATGTGCATTCAATGCAGCATCAGAACGTTCAAAATAAAGACGTTGATGATTGACCTATATAAAGGGAAGATTGCTCAAGAAGTGATACAACAACAAAAAAAGGGGGTAGACAACAAAGAGAGACAAGCAATTCAGAAAAATCTCAATCAACTCAATCACTTGAATAATTTCAGAAGTCCTCATCTGATATACTTGAGCACACTTACAAGATCATTCATTTTGCTGCTCAAATAAACCCTCGCCTACAGTTCACATATCTGATCGTCAAGGATCATCCTAGGGTTTTCAAGCCTCTCGACCGCTCTGCAGTTTGAGAAGCTCAACTCAACTATACTCATTGTTGAAGAGAATTGAAGCTACTCTGAAAGCTTCCACCAGTCTCATAAGAACTGAGAATCTTATCTGTGTAAATCTAGGAGTTTCGGATTAGGCATTGGATAAGTCCTAAGTCTGAAGTGGGTGTATTACAAGACGTTGTAATAACCAAAGTCTTCTAGTGAATTCCTTCCTAAGTGGAAGAAGGGGAGACGTAGAAGGATTAAGCCTTCGAACTTCCATAAATCGTGCCTTAGTCTTTACTGCTATTTATCTTACATTCTGCTCATACATTGCATTATAAACTTTGCATCACTAAAACCTCTGAACTATTTCCGCACTATTTAAGTTGTTCAAACCGTTTTAGAAGTTGAGAAAACAGATTAAGTGAACTAAACCTCACTTGATCATTTTGAAGAAGAAGAAGAAAAGTTTCAGAGTGTATTCACCCCCCCCTTTACCCTCTGAACCGATCCCAACAAGTGGTATCAGAGCGGGTTCCTTTCTCAACTGCTGATCTGAAGTTTTAAAATCATGACTTCTTTCAACAGAATTCCTATGTTTTCTAAAGAAGAGTATGATGATTGGAAAATTCGCATGCAGGCACATCTTGCAGCACAGGATGATGACATGCTATATGTCATAACAGATGGTCCTATCAAGATTATGAAGGTCAACCCAGCTCTAGCCGATGGTGCAGGACAAATGATTGAGAAACCAAGAGCTGAGTGGACCACTGAGGACAAAAAGAAGGCCAATCTTGACAATGTGGCCCGGGACATCCTATACAAAACACTGGATAAGAATATGTTCAGCAAAATCAAGTCATGTTCCACAGCAAAGGAGATTTGGGAGAAGCTCACTCAGCTATGTGAAGGGAATGACCAGACAAAGGAAAACAAGCTCACTTTGGCCATTCAAAAATATGACAACGCCAAAATGAAGCCAGGGGAAACCATGGCTGAATTTGATGAACGGTTCAGTAGTATCATCTGTGATCTTATTGCTTTAGGTAAAACTTATACTAACCGTGAAATTGCTGTGAAGGTTATGAGAGCTTTACCCAAAGAATGGGAGATCAAGACAGTGGCCATGAGAGAGTCAAAAGACTTAAGCAAGGTTGAACTGCATGATCTCTTTGCAGATCTCAAAGCCTACGAGTTCGAGCTCAACATGAGAACAGAAGATGAACCATCTACTTCTCAACCAACCAAGGCCTTAACCTCAACCGTGATATGTCCACCGGTCGAGGAAGCTCCAAAGAGATCAGCTGAGCAAATCAGCAATGAAGCCATGACACTCTTTGTCAAGAAATTTGGTAGATTTATGCGTAAAAACAATTCTAAATTTAAAAATTATCATAAATCGGACCATACAAAGGATGGTCCTACTTGTTTTAACTGTGGCAAGTCAGGCCACTTCATTGCAGACTGCACCAAGCCTAAGAACAATGATCAGAAGCAATTCTCCGAAAGAAGAAGGGGTAAGGAGGATAAAAGGACGTTTAGAAAAGGAAGAGACCAAAGGGTTCTAGTAGCAGACGAAAGCAAAAGCAAGTGGGCTGAGTCTGACTCTGACAACTCCAATACCGGAAGCTCTTCAGATGACAGCGATGATGAAAAAGTGGAATGCCTTATGGCCGACATCGAAGAAGAAGCTGAGGAGGTATTTGACTTTGGCTCACCTGAATTTACTCACAGTGATTTAGTTACTGCTTTACACGAAATGGCTAATGAATACAAAGCATTATCCAAGGAGTTCGAGGAAGTAAAGGCAGAAAGAGCTGACCTAAAAGATAAGTCAAGCAAATCAAGCTGCATGCAGCAAAAAGAGCTTGATGGTCTTAAGGTCAAGCTAAGTCTGCTGGCTACTGAGAACGACACCTTGAAAAGAGTATTCCAAGCTACCTTGATTGAGAATAAAAAACTACTTGAAACCATTAAGGCTTGGAATAAATCTTCTGTAACCATTGACAAGATTCAAGAAATCCAAAGACCGGTACATGATAAAACCGGTCTAGGGTTTGGAACAAATGAACAGTCTATGGAATCCTGTATTCAGTCAAGCCTGGACAAAGGCAATCTTAACAAAATAAGATTTGTCAGGTCCAGCACGATATATGAACACGATAAGTGCAGCTTTGACAAAAATCAGAAAGTATCTAACGAACGAAGCTCTAAGCATAGAGGGCTGGGATATGTGGATCCCCAGACCTCTAATCAAAGAGGAACTTGGATCAAACCAAAACCTAATGAAAGAAGAAAGGGAAACCAATCTAATTTCAAAAGGCCATGGAATGAGTCTAACTACTCTAAGAAAAGATGGTCAAAGGAGAAGCCTTACCAGTACTTTAATTGCAGGCCAGTTCAAAAGAGGTACAGGCTAACTGATGAAAATCAAAAAGGCAAGCAGCACACAGCAACCTCACAAGCACACACATTTACTGCCTATCGACCGCACAGATTTCTGGACACACACACGGGCAAACCTGTAAGGGTGTTCCAGGTGTGGGTCCCGAAAGGGCTAATCCGACCTGGACCCTACTAGATATGGGTACCAAAAGTTCTTCACTCTTTGCAGGTACTAAAAGTCCAAACGGGCGAGAAAACCACTTCTATCAAGGACACTACCTGGTATTTAGATAGCGGTTGCTCACGACACATGACAGGGAATCCAGAACTTCTAACAGAAGTGGTGTTGTGCAAAGGACCAAAGATCAGCTTTGGAGACAACTCCAAAGGTAAAACCGTGGGTAAGGGTAAGATTATCCATGGTAACATCATTATTAAAGATGTGTTACTTGTTGACAAACTATGCTATAATTTGATAAGTATTAGTCAACTATGTGACAATGATCATTCGGTCGAGTTTCACAAACACACTTGCCTCATAAAAAATGACAAAGGTGAGACTCTTATGACCGGTGTACGAGACCTAAACACCTACAAGGTAAACTGGTCTTGCTCACATATTTCTTCACCTACTTGTCTTACTGCTCATCATGATAAACATTGGTTGTGGCATAAGCGGTTAAATCATCTAAATTTTAAGTCCATTTTTAACTTGAGGAAGCATGATTTGGTTTCTGGTCTGCCCGAAGGAGATTTTATAAAAGACAAAGTTTGTCCTGCTTGTCAACTAGGAAAGCAGGTGAGAGCAACCTTTAAAAATAAAGGGTGTATGTCTTCTTCCAAATGTTTAGACTTACTTCACATGGACCTATTTGGTCCTATACCAGTAAGAAGCATAGGGGGAATGAGATATGCTCTTGTTGTTATAGATGACTTTTCTCGATTTACTTGGGTCATCTTTCTCTCTTCAAAAGATCAAACTGCACCTCACCTGATTAAGCTTTTTAAACGCTTGCAAAATGAACAATCTACTGTGATAGATAGAATCAGGAGTGATAGAGGGACTGAATTTTTAAACACCACTCTTATGACTTATCTAGATGATCAGGGAATCAAGCATGAGTTGTCAGCTGCTAGATCCCCACAGCAAAATGGGGTGGCTGAAAGAAGGAACCGTACTTTAAAAGAAGCAGCCAGAACTATGATTGCTGATTCAAATGTTTCTCAAAGGCTTTGGGCAGAAGCAGTTAACACAGCTTGCTATACTCAAAACAGATCTATGATTAATAAACGATTTAACAAAACTCCATATGAGATCTGGAATGGCACAAAACCCGATATTTCATACTTCAAAATTTTTGGGTGCAAATGCTTTATCCACAACAATGGCAAAAACCATTTGACAGCCTTCGATGCCAAAGCAGACGAAGGAACTTTTATTGGTTACTCAGCCGTTAGCAGAGCTTATCGAGCGTTCAATCAAAGATCACTAACGGTCGAGGAAACCATTCATGTTGTTTTTGATGAATCTACTCTTTGTACAGAACAAACTCAAGGGAGCATAAATGATCTGAGTCATAGACTGGAAAACACAAATCTACAGGAAGAGAGTGACAGTGATCTATATCCTCCAAAGAAGGATGATCCAGTTCCCTCTACCGGGTGTGATCAAACAAGGCCAGAAGTGGATCCACCGGTTGATAACAATCCTCCAGCCAATGATGATCCAGTAAACGAGGACGTTCATCAACCAATTGATGACAACCCTTTAGGGAATTATTTTAGGTGGAACAAAGATCATCCACCTGGGTTGGTCATAGGTGACCCTTCTGCTCCTCGAAAAACACGTGGTCAAATGATTAATGAATTCTTGCATGCAGCTTTCATATCTCAGGTAGAGCCCAAGAAAATAGATGAAGCTCTATTAGATGCCAGCTGGATTGAAGCTATGCAAGAAGAGTTGAATCAATTCACCTGCAACAATGTTTGGCATCTAGTTCCTCGACCGAAAAATCAAAATGTGATTGGAACTAGATGGGTGTTTCGTAACAAGCTCGATGAACATGGCACTGTTGTGCGTAACAAAGCTCGACTTGTTGCTCAAGGATTCAGACAAGAAGAAGGCATAGACTTTGAGGAATCCTTCGCGCCAGTTGCAAGACTAGAAGCAATCCGCATCTTTCTTGCTTATGCAGCCTTCAAGAATTTTAAAGTTTATCAAATGGATGTGAAGTCTGCATTCCTCAATGGTCTACTTCAAGAAGAGGTGTACGTTGAACAACCACCAGGTTTTGTCAATCCTACTCATCCTCAATATATCTATAAACTTGACAAAGCTCTCTATGGATTAAAACAAGCACCGCGTGCTTGGTATGACACATTACTAAAATTTTTACTGGAACATGATTTCCAAATTGGAACGGTCGATAAGACCCTGTTTAAATTTGTAAAAGGTGATCATGTGTTACTAGTACAAATTTATGTTGATGACATTATATTTGGGTCAACTAACCCCAAGTTGTGCTCAAAGTTCTCTAAACTGATGAAGGAGAAGTTTGAAATGAGCATGATGGGCGAGCTAAACTTCTTTCTTGGACTTCAAGTGAAGCAACTTGAAACTGGAATATTCATCAATCAGTCCAAGTATGCCAAGGAATTGGTAAAGAAGTTTGGAATGGAACAATGCTCAACTGTATCTACCCCCATGAGTACATCAATTAAGCTTGATAAAGATGAAGGGGGAATTCCGGTCGAGGTAACCATATATCGAGGCCTTATTGGTTCACTGCTCTATTTGACTGCCAGTCGACCGGATATCATGTATTCAGTTTGTTTATGTGCTAGATTTCAAGCTGCACCTAAGCAATCTCATTTCATTGCTACCAAACGAATACTTAAATATATTAAAGGAACTACTAATGTGGGTCTTTGGTATCCCAAAGATTCAAATCTCAATCTTATTGGCTATTCAGATGCAGATTATGCAGGTTGTAGAATTGATCGCAAAAGTACAAGTGGCACATGTCAATTCCTTGGAGATAGACTAATTTCGTGGTCAAGTAAGAAGCAGACATCAATTGCTACCTCGACCGCCGAAGCAGAATACCTTGCTGCTGGCAGCTGTTGTGCTCAAATACTCTGGATTCAACAGCAGCTTAATGATTATGGGATTCGTCGAGTGAAGCTCCAATCTACTGTGACAATACAAGTGCCATAGCCATCACTCACAATCCAGTGATGCACTCTAGGACAAAGCACATTGATGTCAGGCATCACTTTATCCGAGATCATGTCTTAAAGAAGGAAATCAGGCTGGAATACATCTCTACCGATCAGCAAGCAGCAGACATATTCACCAAGCCTCTACCGGACGCTAAGTTTTCATATTTTCGAAATATTCTTGGCTTAGTAGATTTAAGTTAGTATGCATGTGTTTAGGGGGAATGATTGTCAATATGACATTAATAGATTAGCTGTTACGTTGCCATAAATATTGGCATATCATCCGCCTTTAACTAGTCTCTGACAGGCTTCGTACTAGCAGCTTGGTGCTTTGAACCAAATGACATTAATTGGGCGCCGTGATTATGCTCTTCAAAACTTTTTGAATTTCAAAAATACTTTTCATGACGTCACCCTATGGCCCATAGGTTCCTATATATACTTCTTTACACTCGTATATCAATCTTTCACCTTTGCTAAAAGCTTTCATATTGTATTAAACGCATCATCGAATTACTCTCTAGATTTTGCTTACTCTCTGCTCGAGTTCTTATCTACAGCTATCATGTCGATCCAGAAGACTTGCCTCGCAATCAACTTTGATTCCGTTGTTAAGGCAAACAACGCAGGAATATCTGAGGTCTTCACCATGCTTGAAGCCTCTGGACTGAAGAAATTTCTGGAATGCAGCGCCATCTGCGATTTGCCTGTTTTGAAGGAGTTCTTCGCAACCGCTCAAATCGAGCATGGGACTATCAAATGCTTGATCAAGACAGAGGTCTACTCCTTCAATCAGAAGTTCTTCGCCAGCACATTTGATCTGCCCTCCAGGGGTTTGACAAAATGCACGGATCTTCCAGATGGTAACTGCTCTTATTGGTTGAAGGAGTTCTCAACTACTGATGCTCCGATCAAACTGCCGGCCCAGAAGACATCTCTCAAAGCTCCATTCAGGCTACTGACTAATATCGTGGCCAAGAATCTTCTGGCCAAGGCTGGATCTTACGACAAGGTGACGCTGGAGAAATTTCAATACATGGCTTGTATTGCCTCCAAGATCAACATAAACTGGTCAGACATTCTGTTCAATATTCTATGTGAAATGATCAGGGGCAAAGGGCAATCCGAGGGATTTGCTTTGCAAATCTGCCACATCTTGGGCGTCCTTGGAGTGGACTTTTCCAAGACTGAGCCTCTGCATCCCACCAAATGGCTCAACAAGTCTACGATTCTCAAATTCCTGAACAAGAAAGAGACTGCGGTCGACACCTTGCCCTCAACCGCAAAGGTTATTGCTATCCCTCAACCGCTTTCAACGGTTCCGGTCGTGGCCAAACCAGTCCATACCAAAAAGTCTGCCAAGCGTCAACTGATCATCGAATCTGACTCTGAAGATGAATCACGTGAGAATGTTCCACTGATTCAAGCTTTCAGCAAGTCATCCCCTTCGGTCTCCAAAGCAGCTGTGTCATCCACGCCTGCAGGCGAGAAGAAGAGGCAGCACAAGAAGCTAAAGTCTCTTTCTGGACTTGCTCCTACCCTGCCAACGGTCGAGACTACTACCGTTGTTGCTTCTACTGCTCCTCGTCCTACAAAGGGTGTGATAATCCGGGAAGGTGCCTCATCAGCTCCTGAGGTCACTCTAGCTGATCCCAAAGACAAAGGGAAAGGTGTGATGATCTACACACCCAAGGTTCAACCAGCAGCTACGATAGAACTCAATGTGATCATCTCTCACGTGCTCCATACTGTCAAGCGTCATCTACAACGTTTTGACAGATGGCATCACTCCCGCACTCACTTGACACTCGCTCAAATATTTCCTAAATGGAAATCTCTAAACGTCATTGAGCAGAAGATGCTTCTATTTGCTGATACTGAAGACATCGTGGAGGCTCTGGGAAGAAGACATCTCATAGACTTGAAGCTTCGAGGCAGCCTGCTATCTCTGCTAATTAATGAGCGTGTCAAGAATTTCAAATCCAAGAGTCCTACCGCTGCCGATGACTTTGTGATTTTGACTGGACTACAGGATAGTCTACGTCAAATCACTCAACTACTTCAGCACTTCCAAGCTCTCAACAATGTCAAAACACCAGCTTCAGCAGCCTGTTTACAAGCTTATGTGCTGGAAGCACAAGTGATGATGAAAACCTTTCTCACTCAAGATCAGGGTGAAGAAGACGTCTATGCTCTCCCTTCTTCAGATGGGATTCTGACCGATCTCATCACTGCTGACCTCTTTCAATCATCTGCTCTAAGATCGAGTGTGGCAGCATCTTCATCGGTCGACCCCTCCTCAACCGCAGTCCAAGCAGTTACTCAACCGGAAGCAGTTGTGATTGCTCACTCCTCTCCAGTGACGACCGCTCACACTTCTCCCGGTCATTCACAAGATGTTTTAGAAGTGGTTGCACAAGAGATACCTGTCACCTCTGTGACAGAGGCTCCTTGCAGTAGTGAAGCAACAGTGCCCCCAACGGAGATATCAAGCACTATTGTATCACCTGCATCTCCAGAACAGCAAGTGGCTGATGCTGATCCAGCACTTCAACCGTCTCCATCTACTGAAAAGTTTATGGAAGATCTCATTATGGATGAACCAAGTGCTGATCCTGGTACTCCACCAACCATATTGGCTGCAGTCGAAACTATTACATCTCCAACTGTACCATTATTGGAAGGTCCATCGGGTAGCTCTCCAGCCAGTTCACCCGCACCACATCATCGTGAGTCTAGCCCGGTTTCACCAAGAAATGACCCAGAAGGGCAAATGCTTCAGACTGATGATTCTTTAATTGAAGCCATGGCCGCAGCTCTAGATCATACCTTGATAAATCGGCTTCATGAGCTCATGCAAACGGTTAGGTCCTTCTCTCAAGACATAACAAACTCATCCTTATCGGTCGATAATTCACGCCAGACGATGATTCGGCATTTCGAGACCGTGTCTCGAGACCTTGCTCGTCTGTCCACAGAGATCACTAATCATCATCGCACTCAAATCAACACGCTCTCTACCGTCTCCGAACAAGTTATCCGATCCGAAAACCGCCTTCATAAGCAGTTGAATGATCGGATGGACTCTATGCAAGCCACTCTACTTGCTCAAATCGATGCAAAAATAGACACTATGCAAGCCTGCCTTGGCACTCAACTCACTGAGGTCATCCTTCGACTCAACCAAGGTGATGCCAAAAAGGGGGAAGAAGAGCAACGTAGAGCAGCAGAGGCAAGAAGACGTGAAGAAGAGTCCAGAAGAAAAGAAGAAGCCGACAGAAGAAGAAGAGAAGGCGATAGGTCAGGAGGAGCCAGTTGGTTCAAAAGATGAACAACTTATCTCTTCTTTACTTATCGCAGCTGCATCTTATTTTTTTCTGTAGGTGTAATAAAAATGCTTATTGTACTTAATGAAATTCATTCTCTCAATCAAGTTCATTTTAATGCTTTCATATTGTTCTTGGAGCACTTAAGTTTTGTCATCACCAAAAAGGGGGAAATTGTTGAATCCGATATTTTGGTGATAACAAACAACAACTCATTGTATAGGAATGTGCTGCCAACCATTGTATTTCAGGAATCTACTACAACTTCTACCAGAAGCTTGTCAACCGCCTTTGCTCTCGACCGGCTGAAGTCACAAGCCTATCGACTGGCTATCAAAACCAGCAGAGGATAAATCTATCTATCGGAAGCTTGTCAACCGCCTTTGTCTCTCGACCGGTTGAAGTCACAAGCTTATCGACTGGTTATTCAAACCAGCAGAGGACAAATATCTCTACAGGTAGAATGCCAACTGCTTATCAGGATATCTCAAGACAAGTACCTGTGACAAGATGTTCTTTGCAAGATCTTTTATTAAAAGCAAAACCGGCGTGTCAGAAGATATGTTGACTCCTGCAATCGAGACAACAGGTTGCACCAAAATGGCAAAAACACAGAATGACTACAGATAAAGCATTCGACCGTTTATTCCAGTTTTGGACCCTGGAAGTTGTCTGCAGTGTACGATCTTCATGCAGAATCATCAATGCATTTATGAGCATTAAATGTGCATTCAATGCAGCATCAGAACGTTCAAAATAAAGACGTTGATGATTGACCTATATAAAGGGAAGATTGCTCAAGAAGTGATACAACAACAAAAAAAGGGGGTAGACAACAAAGAGAGACAAGCAATTCAGAAAAATCTCAATCAACTCAATCACTTGAATAATTTCAGAAGTCCTCATCTGATATACTTGAGCACACTTACAAGATCATTCATTTTGCTGCTCAAATAAACCCTCGCCTACAGTTCACATATCTGATCGTCAAGGATCATCCTAGGGTTTTCAAGCCTCTCGACCGCTCTGCAGTTTGAGAAGCTCAACTCAACTATACTCATTTTTTAAGAGAATTGAAGCTACTCTGAAAGCTTCCACCAGTCTCATAAGAACTGAGAATCTTATCTGTGTAAATCTAGGAGTTTCGGATTAGGCATTGGATAAGTCCTAAGTCTGAAGTGGGTGTATTACAAGACGTTGTAATAACCAAAGTCTTCTAGTGAATTCCTTCCTAAGTGGAAGAAGGGGAGACGTAGAAGGATTAAGCCTTCGAACTTCCATAAATCGTGCCTTAGTCTTTACTGCTATTTATCTTACATTCTGCTCATACATTGCATTATAAACTTTGCATCACTAAAACCTCTGAACTATTTCCGCACTATTTAAGTTGTTCAAACCGTTTTAGAAGTTGAGAAAACAGATTAAGTGAACTAAACCTCACTTGATCATTTTGAAGAAGAAGAAGAAAAGTTTCAAAGTGTATTCACCCCCCCTTTACCCTCTGAACCGATCCCAACAGAAACATTGTAAATATTAATTAATACAAACATATACATACACATATATATATATAATGATTGATAAATTATATATTCAAAAATAATATATATTAAAAATATATAATAAAAGATATTTTTAGATTTATCTATGTTATAATGTTATTATTTATATTAATCAAAATAAAAATGATATATATGTGTGTGTCTTTTCATTTATTATCTACAAATTTTACGTTGAATACTTTTTTGTATACATGATATATAATCTTCTTTGTATAGTATAGTAATAGTAATTAGTAAATATGAATTTATATTTACAATTATAATTAGTATAATAATTTAAAAGACAAAAATATGTATGTAGTTCAATTAATCAATTTAATAACAATATTCAACTTAAAAACAATTTAAGTAAATGGCAAAACTGACTTTTGAGTTTGATCATATACCAATTAAACCATTTTCAATAGTTCATGTACCAATTTGACATTTTATTAATAGTTCTTGTACCAAAATAAATTTTTACTCGTAAAAATTATATAGCATTTTGACAAATTCTGATAAAATATTTTAAATAAATAGAAAAAAAAATCCAAAAATCCAAATTTGTTTCAAATAGTATATTAATAAAAAGTTTTGAAAAATAAATAAATGCTTATAGTAAAAATTGCATATATAATGATTGATAAATTATATATTCAAAAATAATATATATTAAAAATATATAATAAAAGATATTTTTAGGTTTATCTATGTTATAATATTATTATTTATATTAATCAAAATAAAAATGATATATATGCGTGTGTCTTTTTATTTATTATCTACAAATTTTACGTTGAATATTTTTTTGTATACATGATATATAATCTTATTTTTATATTATAGTAATAGTAATTAGTAAATATTAATTTATATTTACAATTATAATTAGTATAATAATTTAAAAGACAAAAATATGGATGTAGTTCAATTAATCAATTTAATAACAATATTCAACTTAAAAACAATTTAAGTAAATGGAAAAATTGACTTTTGAGTTTGATCATATACCAATTAAACCATTTTCAATAGTTCATGTACCAATTTGACATTTTATCAATAGTTCATGTACCAAAATAAATTTTTACTCGTAAAAATTATATAGCATTTTGACAAATTCTGATAAAATATTTTAAATAAATAGAAAAAAAATCCAAAAATCCAAATTTGTTTCAAATAGTATATTAATAAAAAGTTTTGGAAAATAAATAAATGATTATAGTAAAAATTGCATAGTATTTTCAAAAAAATTATTTTTTACTATAAAATATGAATGTAGGAGTAACGTTTTTTCATTGTCTATATACATATTTACCATTTTGTTCTATATAAATTATATAACAATGAGTAAAGTGGAAGTTATAGACTAATGAACAAATTTAAAATGAGAAAAATAAATAAAAATAAAATAAGCTAATGAACAAATTAATTAAAAAACTTAATTAATCTCACTATTAAATTAAATAAAAATAATTTATATTTAATTTTTAACAGTATTGCTGTTCAAATTTCTTATGGTGTGTAACAGTTAGACTAAAATATTTTAAATAAATAGAAAAAAAATTCAAAATCCAATTTTGTTTCAAATAATATATATACTAATAAAAAGTTTTGCAAAATAAATAAATTATTATAGTAAAAATTATATAATATTTTCAATAAATTTATTTTACTATAAAAGTATGAATGTAGGAGTAAAGTTTGTTCATTGTCTATATACATGTTTGCCCTTTTGTTCTGTATAAATTAGATAATAATGAGGTTAAAATGACAAAAAAAGAAAGGGACAAAGATGGAAAAATATACAAAACAATTAGGTGTAATAATTTCTCACATATAACTTCCATTTAAAAGGAGTATATTTAATTCTATATATTCCACTTTACTCTCTTTCTACTATTAATTGTGTCAAAATTATCACAAAAATTGTTATACATAAATTTCATATGTTATTATATGAAATTTGAGCAGCAATACTGTTAAAAATTAAATATAAATTATTTTTATTTAAATTAATAATGAGATTAATTAAGGGTTTTTTTAATTAATTTGTTCATTAGACTATTTTCTTTTAATTTTTTTTCACATTTTAAATTTGTTCATTAGCCTATAAATTTCATTTTACTCCCTTTCTACTATTAATTGTGTCAAATTGTAAAAAAATTTGTTATACATAAATTTCATATGTAATTATATGATTTTTTTTTCATTTCATCAAAGTATTTTCAATATTTCAATATAACATTTTGTAATAATATTCGATCAAGGTGTAGATTATTGTAACCGACAAATTATATTAAAAAGTATTGCAAAATAAATAAATATTTATGGTAAAAATTACATTTCATTTCGACAAATTTTGATAAAATATTTTAAATAAATATAAAAAAATTCAAAAATTCAAATTTGTTTCAAATATCATATTAATAAAAATTCTGGCTAAATAAATGATTATAGTAAAATTTATATAGTATTTTTCAAAAAAATATTTTACTATAAAAGTATGAATGTAGAAGTAAAATTTTTTCATTGTCTATATACATGTTTACCTTTTTGTTCTATATAAATTAAATAATAATGAGGGTTATATAAGTAAAATGACAAAAAAGAAAGAAACAAAGATGAAAAAATACACAAAACAATTAGGTGTAATAATTTTTCACATATAAATTCCATTTAAATGGAGTCTATTTAATTTTATAACTTCCAATTTACTCTCTTTCTACTATTAATTGTGTCAAATTATCAAAAAAATTGTTATACATAAATTTCATATGTTATTATATGAAATTTGAGCAGCAATACTATTAAAAATTAAATATAAATTATTTTTTTTAAATTAATAATGAGATTAATTAAGAGTTTTTTTTAATTAATTTTTTCATTAGCCTATTTTTTTCACATTTTAAATTTGTTCATTAGCCTATAACTTTTATTTTACTTTTTTTCTACTATTAATTGTGTCAAATTGTCACAAAATTTGTTATAAATAAATTTCATATGTTATTATATGATTTTTTTTCATTTCATCCATGTATTTTTCATTAAAATTATTAAAGATAATAAATATTTATTTTATTAGATTGTGTATTATTTCAATCTAAAACAATTAACATAATAAATATTTTCACTCTAATTTTTTTATTTTGTCTTTAGATTGTGTATTCTTTCTATTCATTGTATATATGGATGTTGAATCCGACATTTTGGTGATAACAAACAACAACTCATTGTATAGGAATGTGCTGCCAATCTTTTGTATTTCAGGAATCTACTACAACTCCTACCGCAACCGTCTAAACTCTTCAAGTTATCTACCGGAAGCTTGTCAACCGCCTTTGTCTCTCGATCGGTTGTAGTCACAAGCCTATCGACTGGTTATTCAAACCAGCAGAGGATAAATCTATCTACCGGTAGAATGCCAACTGCTTATCAAGATATCTCAAGACAAATACTTGAGACAAGACGTTCATTGCAAGATCTTTTATCAAAAGCAGAACCGGTGTATCAGAAGATCTGTTGACTCTTGCATCGAGAGATAAATCGGCGTATCAGAAGATCTGTTGACTCTTGCATCGAGACAACAGGTTGCACTAAAATGGCAAAAACGCAGAATGGCTACAGATAAAGCATTCGACCGTTTATACCAGTTTTGGACCCTGGAAGTTGTCTGCATTTAAAGAAGTGTACGATCTTCATGCAGAATCATCAATGTATTTATGAAGCATTAAATGTGCATAGCATCAGAACGTTCAAAATAAAGACGTTGTTGATTGACCTATATAAAGGGAAGATTGCTCAAGAAGTGACAAGAAGACAAGCAACACGAAAAATCTCAATCAACTCAATCACTTGAATACTATCAGAAGTCCTCATCTGATATACTGAAGCAATACTTGAGCACACTTACAAGATCATTCACTTGCTGCTCAAATAAACCCTCGCCTACAGTTTACATATCTGATCTTCAAGGATCATCCTAGGGTTTCCAAGCCTCTCGACCGCTCTGCAGTTTGAGAAGCTCAACCGGACTGTATTCATTATTGAAGAGACTTGAAGCTACTCTGAAAGCTTCCACCAGTCTGATAAGAACTGAGAATCTTATCTGTGTAAATCTAGGAGTTTCGGATTAGGCATTGGATAAGTCCTAAGTCTGAAGTGGGTGTATTGCAAGACGTTGTAATAACCAAAGTCTTCTAGTGAATTCCTTCCTAAGTGGAAGAAGGGGAGACGTAGAAGGATTAAGCCTTAGAACTTCCATAAATCGTGCCTTAGTCTTTACTGCATATTTATCTTATATATTGCTCATACATCGTGTTATAACTTGCCTTTGCATCACTAAAACCTCTGAACTATTTCCGCACTATTTAAGTTGTTCAAACCGTTTTAGAAGTTGAGAAAACAGATTAAGTGAACTAAACTTCACTTGATCATTTGAAAAGAAAGAAAATAAGTTTCAGAGTGTATTCACCCCCCCCCCTCTACCCTCTGAACCGATCCCAACAAGTGGTATCAGAGCGGGTTCCTTTCTCAACTGCTGATCTAAAGTTTTAAAATCATGACTTCTTTCAACAAAATTCCTATGTTTTCTAAAGAAGATTATGATGACTGGAAAATTCGCATGCAGGCACATCTTGCAGCACAGGACGATGACATGCTATATGTCATAACAGACGGTCCAATCAAAATCATGAAGGTCAACCCAGCTCTAACCGATGGTGCAGGACAAATGATTGAGAAACCAAGAGCTGAGTGGACTACTGAGGACAAAAAGAAGGCCAATCTTGACAATGTGGCCCGGGACATCCTATACAAAACACTGGACAAAAACATGTTCAGCAAAATCAAGTCATGCTCCACAGCAAAGGAGATTTGGGAGAAGCTCACTCAGCTGTGTGAAGGAAATGACCAGACCAAGGAAAACAAGCTCACCATGGCCATTCAAAAATATGACAATGCCAAAATGAAGCCAGGAGAAACCATGGCTGAATTTGATGAACGGTTCAGTAGTATCATTTGTGATCTTATTGCTTTAAGAAAAACTTATACTAACCGTGAAATTGCTGTGAAGGTTATGAGAGCTTTGCCCAAAGAATGAGAGATCAAGACAGTGGCCATGAGGGAGTCAAAAGACTTAAGCAAGGTTGAACTGCATGATCTCTTTGCAGATCTCAAAGCCTACGAGTTCGAGCTCAACATGAGGACAGAAGATGAACCATCTACCTCTCAACCAACCAAGGCCTTAACCTCAACGGTGATGCGTCCACCGGTCGAGGAAGCTCCAAAGAGATCAGCTGAGAAAATCAGCAACGAAGCCATGACACTCTTTGTCAAGAAATTTGGTAGATTTATGCGTAAAAACAATTCTAAATTTAAAAATTATCATAAATCGGACCATACAGACGATGGTCCTACTTGTTTTAACTGTGGCAAGCCAGGCCACTTCATTGCAGATTGCACCAAGCCTAAGAGCAATTATCAGAAGCAATTCTTCGAAAAAAGAAGGGGCAAGGAGGACAAGAGAACGTTTAGAAAAGGAAGAGACCAAAGGGTTCTAGTAGCAGACGAAAGCAAAAGCAAGTGGGCTGAGTCTGACTCTGACAACCCCAATACCGGAAGCTCTTCAGATGACAGCGATGATGAAAAGGTGGAATGCCTTATGGCTGACATCGAAGAAGAAGCTGAGGAGGTATTTGACTTTGGTTCACCTGAATTCACTCACAGTGATCTAGTTACTGCTTTACATGAAATGGCTAATGAATACAAAGCATTATCCAAGGAATTCGAGGAGGTAAAGGCAGAAAAAGCTGACCTAAAAGATAAGTCAAGCGAATCAAGCTGCATGCAGCGAAAAGAGCTTGATGGTCTTAAGGTCAAGCTAAGTCTGCTGGCTACTGAGAATGACACCTTGAAAAGAGTGTTCCAAGCAACCTTGACTGAGAACAAAAAACTACTTGAAACAATTAAGGCTTGGAATAAATCTTCTGTAACCATTGACAAGATTCAAGAAATCCAAAGACCGGCACATGACAAAACCGGTCTAGGGTTTGGAACAAATGAACAGTCTATGGAATCTTGTATTCAGTCAAGCCTGGACAAAGGCAATCTTAACAAAATAAGATTTGTCAGGTCCAGCATGATATATGAACATGATGAGTGCAGCTTTGACAAAAATCAAAAAGTATCTAACGAACGAAGCTCTAAGCATAGAGGGCTGGGATATGTGGATCCCCAGATCTCTAATCAAAGAGGAACTTGGATTAAACCAAAACCTAATGAAAGAATAAAGGGAAATCAATCTAATTTCAAAAGGCCATGGAATGAGTCTAACTACTCTAAGAGAAGATGGTCAAAGGAGAAGCCTTACCAGTACTTTAATGGCAGGCCAGTTCAAAAGAGGTACAGGCTAACTGATAAAGATCAAAAAGGCAAGCAGCACACAGCAACCTCACAAGCACACACATTTACTGCTTATCGACCGCACAGATTTCTGGACACACACACGGGCAAACCTGTAAGGGTGTTCCAGGTGTGGGTCCCGAAAGGGCTAATCCGACCTGGACCCTACTAGATATGGGTACCAAAAGTTCTTCACTTTTTGCAGGTACTAAAAGTCCAAACGGGCGAGAAGACCACTTCTATCAAGGACACTACCTGGTACTTAGATAGTGGTTGCTCACGGCACATGACAGGGAATCCAGAACTTCTAACAGAAGTTGTGCTGTGCAAAGGACCAAAGATCAGCTTTGGAGACAACTCCAAAGGTAAAACCGTGGGTAAGGGTAAGATTATTCATGGTAACATTATTATTAAAGATGTGTTGCTTGTTGACAAACTGTGCTATAATTTGATAAGTATTAGTCAACTATGTGACAATGATCATTCGGTCGAGTTTCACAAACACACTTGCATCATCAAAAATGACAAAGGTGAGACTCTTATGACCGGTGTAAGAGACCTAAACACCTACAAGGTAAACTGGTCTTGCTCACATATTTCTTCACCTACTTGTCTTACTGCTCATCATGATAAACATTGGTTGTGGCATAAGCGGTTAAATCATCTAAATTTTAAGTCCATCTCTAACTTGAGAAAGCATGATTTGGTTTCTGGTCTGCCTGAAGGAGATTTTATAAAAGACAAAGTTTGTCCTGCTTGTCAACTAGGAAAGCAGGTGAGAGCAACCTTTAAAAATAAAGGGTGTATGTCTTCTTCCAAATGCTTAGATTTACTTCACATGGACCTATTTGGTCCTATACCAGTAAGAAGCATAGGGGGAATGAGATATGCTCTTGTTGTTATAGATGACTTTTCTCGATTCACTTGGGTCATCTTTCTCTCTTCAAAAGATCAAACTGCACCTCACCTGATTAAGCTTTTTAAACGCTTGCAAAATGAACAATCTACTGTGATAGATAGAATCAGGAGTGATAGAGGGACTGAATTTTTAAACACCACTCTTATGACTTATCTAGATGATCAGGGAATCAAGCATGAGTTGTCAGCTGCTAGATCCCCACAGCAAAATGGGGTGGCTGAAAGAAGGAACCGTACTTTAAAAGAAGCAGCCAGAATTATGATTGCTGATTCAAATGTTTCTCAAAGGCTTTGGGCAGAAGCATTTAACACAGCTTGCTATACTCAAAACAGATCTATGATTAATAAACGATTTAACAAAACTCCATATGAGATCTGGAATGGCACAAAACCTGATATTTCATACTTCAAAATTTTTGGGTGCAAATGCTTTATCCACAACAATGGCAAAAATCATTTGACAGCCTTCGATGCCAAAGCAGACGAAGGAACTTTTATTGGTTACTCAGCCGTTAGCAGAGCTTATCGAGTGTTCAATCAAATATCACTAACGGTCGAGGAAACCATTCATGTTGTTTTTGATGAATCTACTCTTTGCACAGAACAAACTCAAGGGAGCATAAATGATCTGAGTCATAGACTGAAAAACACAAATCTACAGGAAGAGAGTGACAGTGATCCATATCCTCCAAAGAAGGATGATCCAGTTCCCTCTACCGTGTGTGATCAAACAAGGCCAGAAGAGGATCCACCGGTTGATAACGATCCTCCTGCAAATGATGATCCAGTAAACGAGGACGTTCGTCAACCAATTGATGACAACCCTTTAGGGAATTATTTTAGGTGGAACAAAGATCATCCACCTGGGTTGGTCATAGGTGACCCTTCTGCTCCTCGAAAAACACGTGGTCAAATGATTAATGAATTCTTGCATGCAGCTTTCATATCTCAGGTAGAGCCCAAGAAGATAGATGAAGCTCTATTAGATGCCAGCTGGATTGAAGCTATGCAAGAAGAGTTGAATCAATTCACCCGCAACAATGTTTGGCATCTAGTTCCTCGACCGGAAAATCAAAATGTGATTGGAACTAGATGGGTGTTTCGTAACAAGCTCGATGAACATGGAACTATTGTGCGTAACAAAGCTCGGCTTGTTGCACAAGGATTCAGACAAGAAGAAGGCATAGACTTTGAGGAATCCTTCGCGCCAGTTGCAAGACTAGAAGCAATCCGCATCTTTCTTGCCTATGAAGCTTTCAAGGACTTTAAAGTTTATCAAATGGATGTCAAGTCTGCATTCCTCAATGGTCTACTTCAAGAAGAGGTGTACGTTGAACAACCACCAGGTTTTGTCAATCCTACTCATCCTCAATATATCTATAAACTTGACAAAGCCCTCTATGGATTAAAACAAGCACTGCGTGCATGGTATGATACATTACTAAAATTTTTACTGGAACATGATTTCCAAATTGGAACGGTCGATAAGACCTTGTTTAAATTTGTAAAAGGTGATCATGTGTTACTAGTACAAATTTATGTTGATGACATTATATTTGGGTCAACTAACCCCAAGTTGTGCTCAAAGTTCTCTAAGATGATGCAGGAGAAATTTGAAATGAGCATGATGGGCGAGCTAAATTTCTTTCTTGGATTGCAAGTGAAGCAACTTGAAACTGGAATATTTATCAATCAATCCAAGTATGCCAAGGAATTGGTAAAGAAGTTTGGAATGGAACAGTGCTCAACTGTATCTACCCCCATGAGTGCATCAATCAAGCTTGATAAATATGAAGGGGGAATCCCGGTCGAGGTAACAACGTATCGAGGCCTTATTGGCTCATTGCTTTATTTGACTGCCAGTCGACCGGATATCATGTATTCAGTTTGTTTATGTGCTAGATTTCAAGCAGCACCTAAGCAATCTCATTTCATTGCCGCCAAACGAATAATTAAATATATTAAAGGAACTACTAATGTGGGTCTTTGGTATCCCAAAGATTCAAATCTTAATCTTATTGGCTATTCAGATGCAGATTATGCAGGTTGTAGAATTGATCGCAAAAGTACAAGTGGCACATGTCAATTCCTTGGAGATAGACTAATTTCGTGGTCAAGTAAGAAGCAGACATCAATTGCTACCTCGACCGCCGAAGCAGAATATCTTGCTGCTGGCAGCTGTTGTGCTCAAATACTCTGGATTCAACAGCAGCTTAATGATTATGGAATCCGGTCGAGTGAAGCTCCAATCTACTGTGACAATACAAGTGCCATAGCCATCACTCACAATCCAGTGATGCACTCTAGGACAAAGCACATTGATGTCAGGCATCACTTTATCCGAGATCATGTCTTAAAGAAGGAAATCAGGCTGAAATACATCTCTACCGATCAGCAAACAGCAAACATATTCACCAAGCCTTTACCGGACGCTAAGTTTTCATATTTTCGAAATATTCTTGGCTTAGTAGATCTAAGTTAGTATGCATGCTTTTAGGGGGAATGATTGCTAGTATGACTTTAATAGCTTAGCTGTTACATTGCCATAAATGTTGGCATATCATCCGCCTTTAGCTAGTCTCTGACAGGATCCGTACTAGCAGCTTTGTGCTTTGAACCAAATGACATTGATTGGGCGCGGTGATTATACTCTTCAAAACTTTTTGAATTTCAAAAATACTTTTCATGACATCACCATATGGCCCATAGGTTCCTATATATACTTCTTTACACTCGTATATCAACCTTTCACCGTTGCTAAAGCTTTCATATTGCATTAAAAGTTCTATCGTATTACTATCAAGCTTTTGCTTACTCTCTGCTCGAGTTCTTATCTACAGCTATCATGTCGATCCAGAAGACTTGCCTTGCAATCAACTTTGATTCCGTTATTGAGGCAAACAATGCAGGAATCACTGAGGTCTTCACCATGCTTGAAGCCTCTGGACTGAAGAAGTTTTTGGGAAGCAGCGCCATCTGCGATCTGCCTGTCTTGAAGGAGTTCATTGCAACTGCTCAAATCGAGCATGGGACTGTCAAATGCTTGATCCGGACAGAGTCCTACTCCTTCAATCAAAAGTTCTTCGCCAGCACATTTGATCTGCCCTCCAGGGGTTTGACAAAATGCGCGGATCTTCCCGATGGTAACTGCTCATACTGGTTGAAGGAATTCTCAACCACTGATGCTCCGATCAAACTGCCGGCTCAGAAGACATCTCTTAAAGCTCCATTCAGGCTATTGACCAACATCGTGGCCAAGAATCTTCTTGCCAAGGCTAGATCGTACGACAAGGTGACGATGGAGAAATTCCAATACATGGCTTGTATCGCCTCCAAAATCAACATCAACTGGTCAGACATATTGTTCACTACTTTATGTGAAATGATCAGGGGAAAAGGGCAATCCAAGGGATTTGCTCTGCAAATTTGCCACACCTTGAGCGTCCTTGGAGTAGACTTCTCCAAGACTGAGCCTCTGCATCCCACCAAATGACTCAACAAGTCTACAATCTTCAAGTTTCTGAACAAGAAAGAGGTTGCGGTCGACACTCTGCCTTCAACCGCAAGTGTTGTTGCTGTCACTCAACCGCTTTCAACAGTCCCGGCAGCGGCCAAACCAGCCCATCCCAAGAAATCTGCCAAGCATCAACTTATCATAGAGTCTGACTCTGAAGAAGAATCATGTGAGCACGTTCCACTGATTCAAGCCTTCAGCAAGTCATCTCCTTCTGTCTCCAAAGCAGCTGTGCCATCCACGCCTGCAGGCGAGAAGAAGAGGCAGCACAAGAAGTTAAAGTCCCTTTCTGGACTTGCTCCTACCGTTCCAACACCAATTCTGCCAACGGTCGAGACTACTACCACTACTGCTCCTACTGCTCCACGTCCTACCAAGGGTGTGATAATCATGGAAGGTGCCTCATCAACTCCAAAGGTCACTCTCGCTGATCCCAAGGACAAAGGGAAAGGTGTGATGATCTACTCACCTAAGGCTCAACCAGCAGCTACTGTAGAGCTCAACTTGATCATCTCTCACGTTCTCCGCATTGTCAAGCGTCACCTACAGCGCTTTGACAGATGGCATCATTCCCGTACTCACCTGACGCTTGCTCAAATATTTCCTAAGTGGAAAGCTCTGAACGTTATTGAGCAGAAGATGCTTCTTTTTGCTGACACTGAAGACATCGTGGAGGCTCTGGGAAGAAGACAGCTCATCGACTTGAAGCTTCGAGGAAGCCTGATATCTCTGTTGATTACTGAGCGTGTCCAGAACTTCAAATCCAAGGGTCCTACCGCCACCGATGACTTTGTGATTTTGATTGGACTACAGAATAGTCTACGTCAAATCACTCAACTACTTCAGCACTTCCAAGCTCTTAACAACGTAAAGACAACAGCTTCAGCAGCTTGTATACAGGCTTATGGACTGGAAGCACAGGTGATGATGAAGACTTTTCTTACCCAAGATCAGGGTGAAGAAGACGTCTCTGCTATTACTCTTTCAGATGGGATTCTGACCGGTCTCATCACTGCTGACCTGTTTCAGTCATCCGCTCTAGGATCGATTGTGGCAGCATCTTCATCGGTCGACCCCGCCTCAACCATAGTCCCAGCAGTAATTCAACCGGAAGCAGCTGTGACTGCTCACTCATCTCCAGCGGCGACCGCTCACACCTCTCCCAGTCGTCTACAAGATTTTTTAGAAGTGATTGAACAAGAAATTCCTGTCACCTCTGTGACAGAGGCTCCTTGCAGCAGTGAAGCAGTAGTGCCCCCAACAGAGATACCAAGCACTATTGTATCACTTGCACCTCCAGAACAGCCAGTGACTGATGCTGACCCAGCACTTCAACCGTCTCCATCTACTGAAAAGTTTGTGGAAGATCTCGTAATGGATGAACCGAGTGCTGATCCTGCTACTCCACCAACCATCTTGGCTGCAGTCGAGACCCTTACATCTCCAACTGTACCACCATTGGAAGGTACATCAGCTAGCTCACCAGCCAGATCACCAGCATCACATCATCTTGAGTCTGGCCCGGCTTCACCAAGTAATGACACATAGAGTCAAATGCTTCAGACTGATGACTCATATATTGAAGCCATGGCAGCAGCTCTGGATCACACATTGATGAATAGGCTTCATGAGCTCCTGCAAACAGTTCGATCCTTTTCACAAGACATCACAAACACATCCTCATGGGTTGACAATTCACGCAAGACGATGATTCGGCATTTTGAGACCGTGTCTCGAGACCTTGCTCATCTGTCCAAAGAGATCACTGCCCATCATCGCACTCAAATCAAAACGCTCTCTACCGTCTCCGAACAAGTTGTCAGATCCGAAAACCGCCTTCATAGGCAGTTGAATGATCGGATGGACACTATGAAATCTACTCTAATTGCTCAACTAGATGCAAAAATTGATACTATGCAAGCCTGCCTTGGCACTCAACTCACTGAGATCGTCCTTCGACTCAACCAAGGTGATGCCAAAAAGGGGGAAGAAGAGCAACGAAGAGCAGCAGAGGCAAGAAGACGTGAAGAAGAATCCAGAAGAAAGGAAGAAGCCGACAGAAGAAGAAGAGAAGGCGATAGGTCAGGAGGAGCCAGTTGGTTCAAAAGATGAACAACTTATCTCTTCTTTACTTATCGCAGTTGTATCTCATTTTGTTTTTCTTCAGTAGGTGTAATAAGAATGCTTATTGTAATTAATGAAATTCATTCTCTCAATGAAGTTTATTTTAATGCTTTCATATTGTTTTCGGAGCACTTAAGTTTTGTCATCACCAAAAAGGGGGAAATTGTTGAATCCGACATTTTGGTGATAACAAACAACAACTCATTGTATAGGAATGTGCTGTCAATCTTTTGTATTTCAGGAATCTACTACAACTCCTACCGCAACCGTCTAAACCCTTCAAGTTATCTACCGGAAGCTTGTCAACCGCCTTTGTCTCTCGACCGGTTGCAGTCACAAGCCTATCGACTGGTTATTCAAACCAGCAGAGGATAAATCTATCTACCGGTAGAATGCCAACTGCTTATCAAGATATATCAAGACAAATACTTGAGACAAGACGTTCATTGCAAGATCTTTTATCAAAAGCAGAACCGGTGTATCAGAAGATCTGTTGACTCTTGCATCGAGAGATAAACCGGCGTATCAGAAGATCTGTTGACTCTTGCATCGAGACAACAGGTTGCACTAAAATGGCAAAAACGCAGAATGGCTATAGATAAAGCATTCGACCGTTTATACCTGTTTTGGACCCTGGAAGTTGTCTGCATTTAAAGAAGTGTACGATCTTCATGCAGAATCATCAATGCATTTATGAAGCATTAAATGTGCATTCAATGCAGCATCAGAACGTTCAAAATAAAGACGTTGTTGATTGACCTATATAAAGGGAAGATTGCTCAAGAAGTGACAAGAAGACAAGCAACACGAAAAATCTCAATCAACTCAATCACTCGAATACTATCAGAAGTCCTCATCTGATATACTGAAGCAATACTTGAGCACACTTACAAGATCATTCACTTGCTGCTCAAATAAACCCTCGCCTACAGTTTACATATCTGATCTTCAAGGATCATCCTAGGGTTTCCAAGCCTCTCGACCGCTCTGCAGTTTGAGAAGCTCAACCGGACTGTATTCATTATTGAAGAGACTTGAAGCTACTCTGAAAGCTTCCACCAGTCTGATAAGAACTGAGAATCTTATCTGTGTAAATCTAGGAGTTTCGGATTAGGCATTGGATAAGTCCTAAGTCTGAAGTGGGTGTATTGCAAGACGTTGTAATAACCAAAGTCTTCTAGTGAATTCCTTCCTAAGTGGAAGAAGGGGAGACGTAGAAGGATTAAGCCTTCGAACTTCCATAAATCGTGCCTTAGTCTTTACTGCATATTTATCTTATATATTGCTCATACATCGTGTTATAACTTGCCTTTGCATCACTAAAACCTCTGAACTATTTTCGCACTATTTAAGTTGTTCAAACCGTTTTAGAAGTTGAGAAAACAGATTAAGTGAACTAAACTTCACTTGATCATTTTGAAAAGAAATAAAATAAGTTTCAGAGTGTATTCACCCCCCCTCTACCCTCTGAACCGATCCCAATAATGGAGATTTTCTACATAATGCTTTAAAAATATAAAAATTGATGTATTAATTAAATATATATATATATATATATATATATATATGTTCGTAAAATAAAAAATATTTTCACTGAAATTATTAAAAGAAAATCATGTAAATTTAATAATCTATTACCTTACCTATCTAAAATTATGAATAAAAGGATAAAGTTTTATCATTGTGAAATAACAACTTTGTCATTTTATTACACTATAAGTAAGGTCATATAAAAATATATAGAGATATAAAAGTAAAAACAAAATTTAAGTTAAGGCATAAAAGTAAATAAATATTTATATTATATTATATGTAAATATTAATATCTATAAATACATTATACACCTTTATTAAATTACAACTAATGCGACCATTAACACCATTATATAATTCATTTTTTAATTATTATTTTTTGAAAATAACCATTTTTTCATTTTTCACAATTTGTTTTTATTTATTTTACACCTTATGTAATGTTAGACAATATAAAAATATATAAGAATAAGTTAAATTTTAGTTTGTGGCTTAATTGAGTTGCAGTTAATCAAATAAATAAATAAATTTGAAAAGAACAAAGACAAAACTAAAACTTACGGTATTAATATAAAAAGTTAGAATTAAAAAAATATAAGAATATAAATCTTGAAAAGAACAAAACTAAAATTTACGGTAATAATATTAAAAGTTAGATTTAAAAACATATATTTACGAAATTAATGTAGGAGTATAAATTAAATCTATTACCTACCTAAAAATGTGAATAAAAATGGTAAAATTTTATCATTGTGAAATCTATCTATCTATTATATATTATATTACCTATCTAAAAGTGTGAATAAAATGATAAAATTTTATCATTGTGAAATAACAAATTAGCCAATATTTTATTTATACTATAAGTAATATCATATAAAAATATATAGGGATATAATACAAGTTAAATGACAAAAAATAAAAATAATATACAAGTTACATAACTATAAATGAAAATATATATACCACAACAGAACCAAAAAAAACATGCGAGTTAAATGATCAGAATAAAAATAATATAAAAGCGACTTGATTAAAAATGAAAATGCATCGTAATATGACTAAAAATGAAAACATTCAAGTTACAAGATTGAAAATACAAATTCACCATTAACATGACTAATAGTGAAAAAAATCATTGTATTATTTCAGTTGATTTTCATAATTAATAATTAAAGTTTATTTGATTTTTATTATGAGGTCGTGAAAATCTCAATAATTATAAAATATAATAGATAATATATTGTATAAATAAATTCTCACCACGTGCATCGCACGTGCTGTTTACTAGTTACAATATAAAGACCAACATACCTCTAATATCTTTGTGTAATATAATTACCAATATATTTTATCAAAATGGCATGAAAATAATTCACCCCCTTCTCTTTCATTTTCTTCACCTTTTTTTTTTCTCTTTCCTTCCTCCATTTGTGCAACTCGTGTTCTGTCATTTTTAATTCTTCTATTTTTTGTCCATTTTTCCTTTTCCTCCATTTTTTTTATTTCTTTCAGAAATTGAATGGAACAGCAGATCCTCCTAACAATTTTGTCACCTCTACAAATAATTTTCAGTAAAATCTTAAATTCTTTTTTCACATAAAATTTTTACTTTGAATCAAAAAAAATATTTAAGAAGATTTGTTGGAAAACTGTATGATGTTCCACGGAGATAGCGACGGCGACGAGATGTAGTGGAGTTGGGAACTTGCGAGGGATTTCTTTTTCAGTTTTAGCTCTTGAATATTGATCAATTTTACCATATTTATAATAAATAATAATATTTTTTATCATAAAAACGTGTTTCACAAAATTAAGTCATGATCTCGTTTCACATTAATTTTCGTGTGGTTTTAGCTACTCTGCTCACTACCAAATGTCATTCTCGACTCTCGAGTAGGGATGACATGAGTAAATAAAATGTTATATTTACATAATTTATTTTACCATTTTGGCTCATACATAAAATTAATTGAAATCTTTAATTTTACGCAAAAAAATGTTTGAGTTGCAAGAATTTGAAACTCAAGCATTTTTTGCCAGTATAAAATTAATAAAATGATACGATCGAGCTATCACACTCACACTTATGAGAAAACAAAGGTTAAATAGGGAAATCTAAAAACTTGAGTAGATGTGCATGTGATCATTAATAAATTTTTGTACGATTAAGTTCTTAATTATATGTGCTAAATTAGTAAAATAATAAATATTTAAAGCATGGAGTAATAATATATATCTCAAAAATTTTGGTTTGGCCACTATTAGAGTAAAGTAAGAGAAACGTTGATCAAAAAATAATCAAATACAAACGTATACATGTTTTAGTGCAAAACAATTGAATAATCAATTTGTCAACTATCCAAAATTTTAGATATACTACTTAAAATTTAAAATTTTTATTCTTTACCAATTTACCACGTTATATAAACTACGTTGTACAAAAATTTATTATCGTACCTACTTAATTTTTTTAAAATTTTCCTATTTAATCTTTTTTTCTCATAAGTTTGATGTAGACACTTTAATTTAAAAAATTTACAAGTTTGTAACCATATAAAATTGAAAAACATTACTTTAGTTTGCAAAAATAAAATAAATGTTTTTTAAATAAAGAGTTAAATTGATTTTATGTAAGTAAACCAAAATGATCTTTAAATAAAACAACTCAAAAAGGTAATCAATTGGCAAAAAAAAAAAAGAAAAACAGTTACCCCCTATGTGGGATCGGCATACCCCTTGTTTGGATCATTTTCAGGGGCATTTTCCTAATTAAATATTATATTTCATCCATATATTTGCGAGGTGTTTTAGCCTTAAGAGGGTACAATTCATATATTTTCTCGTGATTTCTTGTAACAGAGTTGGCTATACTAGCGTCCATTTTGTGTCATCATCGCAGCCCAATAATTGAGTCCTTTTGGAAAAAAACATAAAATTTTACTTTTAAAAAATATTTACACTCAGAAAAGAAAAATAATATTTGAGGTACGTTTGAATCATTTTCAGGAATATTTTCCTAATTAGATATTAATAAGTTAATTTTTATATTTCTTTTTAAATATTTTAGATTAAAAAATGGACTAAATTACATTAATCTCCCCTGTGAAAAGTCAAAAAACATAAAATCCCCTAAAAAAAATTAATAGGCTAATGCATCCAAATGTGATAGCGGTTTTTATGCTAAAATTTTTAAAACATAGGGTCTAACATGTTATTAATTTTACATATGATGTTTTTTTTTGTTTTTTTGATTATTCACATGGGGTGTTGATACAATTAGCCCCATTTAAAAATATATGATTAAATTTTGAAAAAATAAAATTATTAAATAAGATCATTTTAAAAAAAGTATGGTCGTCCCAATTTTTTAAAAAATTTATATGTCGCTAAACAATTTATTTTGATACCTTAGAAATTGCTTGAAAAAAGTTTGCTAGTAACAGTAAATTAAATTGTGGGCTTGTGTCAGGTGTAGGGGTGCAAACGGACCGAACCTGTTCGTGAGCTTTACGAGCTCGCTCGATAAATATTTGATTTGTACTCGAGCTTATTGAACTCGAGCCGAATTCGAACATGTTCGAACTTTTTTTCGAGCCGAAATTACTCTGTTCGATAGTTCGCGAATAGTTCGCGAGCCTAAATATTTAATTAATATAATATAATTATATAATAATATATATACATTTCAAGATTTTCGAACCATAATATCCGAATAGTTCACGAATAGGTTCGAATATTTCGAACCGAACTCGAACTTCATTTCGAGCCGAACTCGAGCCAAAATATTTAAAATTATTGAACTTCGAATCGAGCTCGAACTCGAATATAAGCCGAATTCGAACCTTAAAATTTTACCATTATTCGGCTCGATTCGGTTCGTTTGCACTCCTACTCAGGAGGTTTAACGTACCCTACCTACAGTGTATTATTAACGCATAAACGAGCCAGAAAAATCTAAAAGGAGAGGGAAACTTGGGCAAAAGCCGCAAAACCTCGTTGAAAGGCTATACAATTTCGGTATTAAAAAAAACATAGAGGAGAAAAAGCTAGTAACTAACATCTAGATTCTAGGTACTATAGACAAAGTCGTAGGAATGTCTATAACTAAGTGTACATGCACTATTTTAATAATGCATTTAAAGATAAAAATTTATCATGAACCCTGTATTTACAAATCTCATGTTCTTGCGGTGTTTGTACATGTATGATCAAATCACCGAGAGACATGTGTGACTTGAAAAAAAAATAAAAATAAAAATTTACACATCATCTCCACACTCATTACACATACTACAATTGAATACATATTATTTTCTCATATTTTTTATTGTCCAACAAAGCCAAGTACCATTTACCAAAAACGAAAAGAATCCCATACAGTCTTTCCAAACTCCATAACACCATCGATGACCGTCATGGCTAGACTGCCAAGGCTGTATTCACGAACATGAACCTGAAGCTCATAATTCCCAAGCTCTTGCTGTTCTTCTTGTATCTTCTTTGCAGAAGAATTGGCTGAATCACTACAGTATGTTAATGAAATTGATTGGAGTGTTTGTATTTCACCAATTCCATATGGGATTTCCTCCAAGAATGGAAGAAGCTCAAGTTGAAGTTTCTCAAGGCATGGGAAGTGGGAGCTCTCTGCTATCCATTCCTCAACATCTAGAAGTTTCATTCTCAAGCACTTCAATTCAAGGAATTCTCCTTCCACTGGATTCCATTCACTCCCTATGACTGCTCCATCCATCAAATGGAGAACTTCAAGATGAGGCAATGAGCCAACCACACTCAAATCTTCCCAAGACACACCGCACTTTCGCAAAGTCAACTTCTTGAGCGAATCATGTGGAAAGCATATATGTTGCAGCACATTCTCTTCAGCACTGTCTAAGAAAAGTGATTCCAGATTGCGTAAATGGGCAAGATTGTAAACTTCATAGTAATCCCATCCAAAGCCACTTGGGAATTGTGTGTAAGTGATTCCCAGTTTTTTTAAGTTTGGGAGTCTACCAACAACCTCTTCTGTACACCTGAAATTCCTTATCTTATAGAGTGTTTGCAGGTTTTTCAAAACGGTAATATCTCGCCTGCTATTTTCGCCGTTGGTGCTAGGAGGATCAGGCAGATAAAAGTCCCCTTCTTCCATTTTTAGATGTCTCAGCTGTACCATTTCCCATATTTCAGCCGGTAGATTTATTGGCGACTCAGTAAAACTCACGATACCAGCAATGGTAACAGTCTGCAGATTCCATAGTAATGCTAGAGATTCTAAAATATTCAACAGCTCTTTATACGTTGGAGACTCGAAATAATTGTATCTCAAGTTAACTAGTTGTAGAGTTTCTGTGACGGAGGAGTAGACATCAAGCATGCTGAGTACTCTTAGCAGTCTCAAACAAACAGGCAGCTTTATTTCAGTGCATTTGAATCCTTGACATATTAATGAACGTGTACATGATAGTAAATTCATGGCATCAAAGACCTGTTCATGAAATTCCCCTTCATCGGGGCTTTGCTGATGAATAACAAGCCGACGTTTATTATCGATGCTTCTGGGATGACTGTTAACACTAGCGACACAAAGAAATTTCTCCTTTTGAGCTTCCTTGAGGCAAAGGTCTCTCAAGAGATCATGGATGGTACAAGTTTTGATTTTGTTTCTAGACCCGTAATCATGGACCTGAATGAGATTTCTATCTGTTAGATCTTTTAAATTATCCTCTCCAATTTCCTCCAAACTTCTTGATCCTATCGGTTTAAGAATCCCCTCAGCTATCCATAATTTAACGAGCCTTGAAATTTTAATCTTACTGTCTTCCGGAAATGTTGCCATATAAAGAAAACACGGTTTTAGATGAACAGGTAAGTGCTTGTAACTTAAATATAATACCTCAAAACAGAGCCCATCACCTCCCATATTCAATGCTGCACTTGTATCATTAGCAACATACTCCCAATATTCAAGTGTTCGACTAGACTTTGCGAGAAGTCCGCCAATAGCAACAATGGCTAGAGGGAGTCCTTTACAATTTCTCACAATTGTCTTTCCTGCTTCCTCTAACTCAGGAGGGCAACTTTCTTTTCCAAACACTTTGTCATGAAACAAAGTCCAACTTTTATCATCGTCTAGAAAATGTAGCTCTTGAGGGGTACACGAACATAAACTATCAGCCACGTTTGATAGTCTTGTAGTTACCAGGACTCGACTACCATTACTATAATTCGGCAAGAACCTCTTTATGCCATCCCAAACCTCGATACTCCATATGTCATCCATTACAATCAAATATCTTCTATCAGACAAACTTTTATGTAGACATAATCCCAATTCACCATCATTCTTTCGAGTAATTTCTCGTTCATTTTCCCCTGCAGGAACTCCGACATCTTTTATTAGGCCTAAAAGTAGTTCGTGCACACTAAATTGTTGAGATACTGTAACCCAAGCACGACGATCAAAGTGCTGCACGATTAATGGATTTTCGAAAACATTTTTGGCGAGGGTGGTCTTGCCGATGCCACCCATCCCGACGATGGAGAGAATCTGGAGATTTGATTGGTCCCCAGTGAGTGTGTCCACTATTTGAATCAAATCTTTATCAAATCCCACCATAGTATTCTTGCTATCAGATGCACCTCGTATGAAAGAACCAGCAGTCTCGATGATTTTTATCCCTTCAGTTTCATTGATCTTCATCGCATCCTTCTTCATAGAATCAAATTCTTGTATCACATTCTGCAAATCTTGACAGAACAGAGTGGAGCTGCTCCTTTCACTTGCAGCTTCAGCATCTCCAAGAATTTGATCCACCACACGGCTTTCAATGATATCTTCTGCTGCATTTGCTGTCCTTGCAATTTTATCCTCCAATCCCTGAATCTCATCCCTCCTTATCAGTGAAAAATCTTCAAGAAACTCTTGCAGGAAAATGATAATTTCCAGGAGAGAATCGACCTGGGCTTTGTCAAGAACAGCCGTTTGGCGCGGTGGGTGTTGCAGTATATGGTCAAGAATGTGTCCGAGAGAGAGCAGTGATGCATAAGCTGCCATTGTTGATCTCTGATTTCTCAGTGTTTCAAAATCAATCTGAGATTTCTTGCCCAATAATTGAGTGATGCGTTGGTTTACTGGCATCCACTTTGAGTGATCAAAATTGTTGACAGCAGCAGCCCAATAATTGAAATTTGAGTCCCTTTTGGATAATTATCAGGAATAATTTTCTAATTAAATATTACTAATTTATCATATTAATACACTTCTTAAAGATTAAATTTGATATTTTGTTTGTTTCTCAATATATCTATCTATCTATTTTCTATCTATACGTTTACTATTTTGACCTTTTAGTTTTATGTCATTTTTTATTTTAGTTTAACGAGTCATTGATAATGTACTTAATTAATATTAAATATACCAAAGATCATTTATCATGTTTTTCAATTGGCTTCCAATTACAATATTTTTATATAAAGTCAGATTTTGTGTATTATAAAAAAATGATATTATTTTACTTAAACTAATTTTTTTAATTAATTATCATCTATATATTATAACAAAAATTATTGTATGCATGTTTTACCTCAGTTATTCATTGTTATTTATGTTCTTTTATATTTTAGTTTAGAAGAGTGATTAATAATACGGCTAATTTTTTTGTCTATGACTATTGTGAGTTTACTATTTTGATCTTTTAGTTGTTCATTGTACATAAAGTTATTTATGTCATTTTCTATTTTAGTTTAGAGTCATTAATAATGCACTTAATTAATACTAAGTATATCAAAGATCATTTATCATGTTTTTCAATTGGCTTCCAATTACAAGATTTTTGTATAAAGTCATATTTTGTGTATTATAAAAATGATATTATTTTGCTTAAACTAATTTTTTAAATTAAGTATCATCTATATATTATAACAAAAATTATTGTATACATTTTTGACCTCTTAGTTATTCATTGTTATTTATGTTCTTTTCTATTTTAGTTTGGAAGAGTGATTAATAATACAATTAATACTAAGTATATCAAAGATTATTTTTCATGTTTTTCAATTGGCTTCCAATTGAAATTTTTTTGTATAAAGTAATATTTGTTAATTATAGAAATGATATTATTTTACTTAAACTATTTTTTTTATAAATTAGCATCTATATTAATTACGGCAAAAATTATTGTATACTATTATCACAATGATATCATTTTACTTAAACTAAAATTTTCTTTACTCAATTTAATCTTTTAACTATTTCTTATTCTTTCTTAAAAATATTTGCATAAAAATGTTGTAAAATGTTTAAAAAAATATTAGTGTAGAGAATATTTATAAAAAAATAATATTGACCTTAGTCGTACTGGTGGCCGGTTACAAAAGTGTTGGAAGCATCATGTTTAATTATTAGGTTGAATTGACTAAATATGTTAAAAAAAATACCCTAATATGGGATTTTATTTAATTTTTAAAAAAAATTTCTGTTTTTTAATTAATGTCTCATTCAGTATGAAAAACTTACAATACTTTTCCACAAATCACTTGAAAACTTCATAAATTTCCTTTACTTTTTTTAAAGAAAAGATGCAATTTTATCATGTAATTTTGTCACTTTGCGATTTTGTCTCTCTATGTTATCAAATTTCACATTAATATATATATATATATATATATATTATTTTTCTTACAATTTCAGTCATTTTTCATTAGGAGTAAGGTGGTACGGTAAACATCAGCATGACATCATCATTGTATTGGTTCCATGTCAGATTCCAGACGAAAAAAAACTAAACTTTCAATAACAAAAAAAGATGGCGGGCTACACCAGATATTTGATAACATAATAAAAGACCAAAATTACAAAAAAAAAAAAAAAAAACATAAGATCAAAAAACACTTTTCTCTTTTCTTACAATGCCTATACAATAAAACTGAGCATTGAGAAGACAAATTTTAAGTACTCTTTTGTAATTTTTTCTAATTTTTATTTAAATTATATAATTTGATTAGTTTTATTTACTTTAAATTTTATTCATACAAAAGAAATTAACGAGAGATTTAAATATAAGATGAAATATTAATGTCTAGAACTTAAAGTATGAGATATAATAAATATAAATTATATAGATAATTTATTAGCATTATTAAAGATTAATTCTTTTACCTAGTTTCATCTTTAAAAAACACATATAGATTATTTAATGTATTATTTCTGATGTTAAATATTAGAAAAATTAATTAGTTTTAATTAATTACCATCTATCTATTATAGCAAAAATTATTGTATATTATTATAAAAATAATATTATTTTACTTAAAATATTTTTTATTAATTATTATCAATATATTATAGCAAAAGTTATTGTATACTATTATAACAATAATATTATTTTACTTAAACTAAAAATTTCTTTATGAAATTTGTCTTTTAATTGTTTCTTATTCTTTCTTAAAAATATTTGCATAAAAATGTTGTGAAATACTTAAAAAAATATTAGTGTCAAAGAATATTCACACAAAAATTAATCTATTTCATGTCTATTTCTATTTCTCACCAAATATATTTATTTGTACATAGTAATTTATTGAATTTACACTAATGGTAGTAGTTCTATTCACTGTTTTCAAAACCGAACCGGAACTGGCCGGTTCGACCGAAAACCGGTTGTTGGTCCGGTACAGGAATACCCCCCCAAAACCGGTCGAACCGGTCAAAACCGATCGAACCGGACGGAAAACCGGTCAAAACGGTTTTTCGAATTTTTTTATTTTTTTTTAAAAAATATATTTTTTATTTTAAAATCTTAATTTAATAGTTTATTATATAAATACATGATTATTTGGAATTTGTACTTCGTTAAAAATATTATTTTAGTATTATTAGAATTTTTTTAATTAATTAATTAATTTTTAAAAATATATATATAACTATAATTAATATTTTGAATATATTTATATAGTTATTTATTTTTTTAAACTATGATAAATATATTTTTGTCTTTTTATTTACATCTTTTAGGTTTTTAAAATTTAAAAGATATTATTAATTATATTATATTATATAAACGGTTTTTCGGTCCGACCGTTCGGTTAAAACGGTCGAACCGGTTGGACCGTTTTTTTAAGGTAGACCGGTTCGATCACCGGTCCGGTTAAGAAAACATTTGTAACGATCCACTGTATCAAAACGGGTCTTTCCAGCTTGCTTATATTCTCACTCGCACGCACCCTGAGAAGTTAATTCAAACAAGAGGTAAAAAAAAAAAAAAAATCAAAATACAAAAAAATCGGAATGAATAGCGTTGGACCGTTTTTTTAAGGTAGACCGGTTCGATCACCGGTCCGGTTATGAAAACATTTGTAACGACCCACTGTATCAAAACGGGTCTTTCCAGCGTGCTTATATTCTCACTCACACGCACCCTGAGAAACTTCTCAGGGGTCACCCATCCTATAATTGCCCCAAGTCAAGCACGCTTAACTTTGGAGTTCTTATGTGATGAGCTCCCGAAAAGAAGATGCACCTTCTTGATATGAATAGTACATATGAAATCTTTTAAACCCTCCTCAACTATGTAGTCTCATACCTACACAGTATCAGAATCTCCTCTCATTCCGGCACGGGATCGGTTCATTCATGTCTCCCTCCACCTAGAAGCCTACCAGGAGCCGCTCATTGTCCGTGCAACCTCTTGGCACCGGCGATCACTCCCTGCCTTTTCAGCCCCAGGCGTCACATGCCCACCAGCTTCCGCTTGGTTCGTCCCCGAACCATACCGTACTAAGAGAGGTCGGCTTTGATACCATTTGTAACGACCCACTGTATCAAGGCGGGTCTTTTCAGCGTGCTTATGTCCTCACTCACAGGCACCCTGAGAAACTTTCCAGGGGGTCACCTATCCTATAATTGCCCCAAGTCAAGCACGCTTAACTTTGGAGTTCTTATGTGATGAGCTCCCGAAAAGAAGATGCACCTTCTTGATATGAATAGTACATATGAAATCTTTTAAACCCTCCTCAACTATGTAGTCCCATACCTACACAGTATCAGAATCTCCTCTCATTCCGGCACGGGATCGGTTCATTCATGTCTCCCTCCGCCTAGAAGCCTACCAGGAGCCGCTCATTGTCCGTGCAACCTCTTGGCACCGGTGATCACTCCCTGCCTCTTCAGCCCCGGGCGTCACAACATTGGTTCTATTAAATTAATTTTTATTGAAATAAAATAAATTTATTGACCTTGATTGTTTGGTCACAACACTGTTGGAAGAACCTTGTTTAATTATTCGGTAGAATTGACTAAAGATGTTAAAAAATACCCTAATATGAGACTTTATTTAATTTTTAATTTTAAAAATTATGTTTTTTTTAATTAATGTCTATTGGAACTTTCAAAGTACTGATATTTACGAAACTATTCGTTCACAAAGTCTCCAAACTTAATTCTGCAATTGACATCAAGAAAAACAAATGCAAGATATAAACTGATGAGCTAAAGTTTTACATCAACTAATGCGAAAGAGATTACTGCACTTAGTTGAGGAAGAATCAATATTGATCAATCAACGGAGCAGTTGAACGGAGTTCAACTGAAAATATGAAGACAACTCGATCCAGTTTAGAAGAGATAAACTGAATCAGTTGGACTTAACTAAAACCTAAGTCGATCAAAAATTTGTCTAAGCCAATCCAAATCAAACGGAACACTTTTGGATAAGGTTTCCCCGTACCAGACAAAAGCGCCGAAATGAAAAATACGTTAGTGTACGATGTTGTCCGATGATGTTGCGGAAAAGACAAGCTAACGACAAAATGATTTTCGAATTCAAAATAAATTTGTCATCTGTTGGAACATAAATACCCATCCTCGAGACATTTCATAGACATCCGACGTCTTGAAAAAGCGCTCGCAATTATACTCTCACTATAAAAGGTAAACTGCTAAGTGTAGGAAAGAAACGCTTATTGAAGATAACACTGATCAAGAAAGCCGAAGAACACTAGCAAACTTCTGTGATTAGAATATCAATCAAGTGCCAAGTGTTGTGTTGCAAACATTGCTTTATCAGTGTAATCAGTTAAGGTGTTGCAATCCTCGTTGTAACAAGGAGCAATCTTGAACTGTGTCCTTGAAGTGCTTTTAGGAGTTCTGGGATAAGCAGTGTATATAAGTCCTGGTCTAATTGGAGTCGGCTGTTGCAAGTTGATTGTAATAGTCAAAGTCTTCTAGAGTGAATTCTTCTAGGAGAAGGGGTGGTGACGTAAGAGTTCTGAAATCTTCGAAGATCCATAAACGAACTTTAGTGTTCTTACTTTTAGTTCATCATCACGTACAATCCATAACTGGTTCAATATGTTAATCGACCTCATTTCGCACTTATTTAAGTTGGTTGCTTAATATAGACACATAAGAAGAATATATTTTCACTTGATCAACTTCAACTGAACTCATGATCTTGAAAGATTTCGTGGTTAACTGCTACAAGTACACAAACACTATCAGTCTAGCAAGCTCACCCCCTAAACCAATCATATCAATGTCTCATTCAGTATGCAAAGCTTATAAATTTTTTTTACCACAAGTTCACTTGAAAAACTTCAATAAATTTCCTTTATTTTTTAGAAAAAACTGCAATTTTGTAATGTAATTTTGTCACTTTGCGATTTTGTTCATCTATGTTGTCAAATTTCACATTTATTTCTATAAATTTTTCTATTTTCTTATAATTTTGTTCATTTTTATTGGGAGTGGTGCGTGACATAGTAAATATCAGCATGGCATCGTCATTCTATTGGTTCCAAGTCCACTTCCGGTGGAAAAAAAACTAAAATTTCAACAAAAAAATAGCGGATTACACCAGATATTTGATAACGTAGAAGACCAAAATTGCAAAAAAAATCTAACATAAGATCAAAAAATAATTTTTTCTTTTTTTTACAGTGCCTATACAATTAAACTGAGATTTACTCTTTTGTAAATTTTTCTAATTTTTATTTACATTATATAATTTGATTAATTTTATTTACTTTCAATTTTATTCATAAAAAATAAATTAACGAGAAATTTAAAAAATAGATGAAGCATTACTATCTAAAACTTAATGTATGAGATAATTTTTTTAACAATAAATATGAATTATAGAGACAATTTATATATTATCATTAGAGATTACTTTTTTACTTATGATTATTTCATCTTTTAAAAAAATACATATAGATTATTTAATATATTATCTTTTATAAATATATGTTAGTGCACTTATTTATTCGATTCATATCATGTTCAATGGATAATATTAATTTCCAAAGAAATATTTTTATACAAAATTAACTATATAGAATATATAATTATAAAACACAAATAGAGAAAGATAAACAAAACTCATAAGAGGTTATAAATTTATCACAAACATAAATATTATTGAATTCCATTATTTTAGTGGTTTTATTTTAACATTTATATGAACATATTTATAATCATGTTTTTATCCGATAGTCATTCATGTGCAACACACATATACCTTCTTAGTATATTTAAAATTTTCTACTTTAATTTTGATGTTTTAATTCTTATGTTCTTTTTCGCATTTTCTTTTGGATCCTTTAGTGATGAATAATGATAACTCTTGCATCAATTGATATCTCAATTTATTATTATTTTTTTGGTGGAGTTGCATATCTCTTTGGTTTGGTATGTGGTATTGCGTTTTGTATCATTTAATTTTGTCCGTTATTGTCCGAAAGAGTGGGGATTAAACGCGGATTTTATGAGATTAATGTGAAACATACGCTATAATTCAGATAATAACAGGGAAAAAAGGTTTAACTTTTAGTTGACCATATTAAATGTGTTTAATCCCGATTAAATATGAATTTTTTTAAAAAAATTAAATTAATTTTTGTTTAAAAAAATTATATGAATAAAAAAAATCAGAAAAAACCAATTTTTTTTCAAAATCAAAGAAACAATGCTCATATCTCCCTCAAAACTCTTCCCTTCAAAAGTCTTGTGTTTTAGACAATATTAAAATTTTAAATGTGGTTTAGCTATTGACACTACTAAAAATTATAATTTTGAGATTTATGTGATTTTAAAAACTTGAGAAATTGTGCATTACTTTTAAAACTATTATGTACAGTGTTATTTTGCTTATATATTAGTACGAGATAACCAAAATTTCAATAAAAATATATAATTTTTTTAACGTTTTAGCTAGCTAGTAGCCCAGTACTAAACACATTTCGACGTTTCACCACACATCTAATTTTTTTTTATATAATTGATTATAATTGAATGTCTTTCCTTTTCCTTTTCACCATCTTTGATTAGTCCTTAAATACAAATTTGTATTTTTGTGTTTTTTCAGGTTGTTGCGATTAGTTGTTTTGAATGTTTGTCTGTCATTAAATGCATCTGATTATTTTGTGAACTTATGGGAAAATTCGTTTTCAATTTAATGTGTTTGTTTCAGCTCCCTAAATGCATGAAATTACCGTGATACCCTTAAATTATATTTATATATATATTTTTTGTATGTTATCATGATCCATCTTCTCCTCTAACCCAAAAAAAAGCGAAGAAAAAATCGGGGTTGATAAGCATAAAGTTTTGGAAAGAAGTTCCTACTGATCGTAAATGGTAAAAAGGCTCGCAGAGCGTTATTTTCTTGTGAATTTGAACCTATTTTAGGAATTTTTTGAATAATTCTTTGTTGTTTGCATGTTTTTGAGTTTATTTTCTTATCTCATTTGTTAACCTTTTATCCCAAAATTCTTGAGTAAAATGTTCTTTGTTATGTGATAATTTGTTTGTTTTTACTTTATTTTTGTTATTTAGATGATTATTTATTGTTTTTGATGAAGTTTAGAAATGAAGTGACAGTGTTCTGTTTTCACCTAGTTATTTCCAATTTCTGTGGTTTTAAATTAATATTTTTGTTTATGCGAGAATTCGAAAGGAGATAGAACGGACTCTGCTGATACAAAGAAATCACAGATCGATTGAGTTTGGGCACTGAGAAATCAGAAATCAAGAATGGCAGCAGCTTATGCGTCTCTCCTCTCCCTCGGACATATTCTTGACCATTTATTGCAACACCCACCACGCCATATGGCTGTTCTTGACAAATCCCAGATCGATTCTCTGCTTCAAAGTATCACTTTCCTGCAAGAATTTCTTGAAGAATTTCCGCTGACAAGGAGGGAAGAGATTCAGGAATTGGAGGAAAAAATGGCAAGATCAGCATATGCAGCAGAAGATGTCATTGAAAGTCTTGTGTTGGATCAAATTCTTGAAGATTCTAAAGCTGGAAGTGAAAGGAGCAGCTCCACTCTGTTCTGTCAAGATTTGCAGAGAGTGATAGAAGAATTTGATTCTATGAAGAAGGATGCGATGATGATCAATGAAACTGAAGGGATAACAATCATGGAGCAGCCAAGACAATCTGGGACTGCTGGTTCTTTCATACAAGGTGCATCCGATGGCAAGAATACTATGGTGGGATTTGATGAAGATTTGATTCAAATAATGGACACACTCATTGGTGACGAATCAAATCTCCAGATTCTTCCCATTGTTGGGATGGGTGGCATTGGGAAAACTACCCTTGCCAAAAATGTTTTCGAACATCCATTAATTGTGCAGCACTTTGATCTTCATGCTTGGGTTACAATATCTCAACAATACAGTGTGCGCGAAATACTTTTAGGCCTATTGAAAGATGTCGGAGTTCTTGCAGGGGAAAGTGAAGAAATCACTCAAGAGCATGACGATGAATTAGGATTACGTGTACATAAAAGTCTGTTTGATAGAAGATATTTCATTGTAATGGATGACATATGGATCATCGAGGTTTGGGATGGCATAAGGAGGTTCTTGCCGGAGAATAGTAATGGCAGTCGAATCCTGGTAACTACAAGACTGTCAAATGTGGCTGATAGTTTTTGCTCATGTACACCTCAAGAACTACATTTTCTAGACGATGATAAAAGTTGGACTTTGTTTCATGACAAAGTGTTTGGAAAAGAAAGTTGCCCTCCTAAGTTAGAAGAAGTAGGAAAGACAATTGTGAGAAACTGTAGAGGACTTCCTCTAGCCGTAGTTGCTATTAGCGGACTTCTTGCAAAGAGTAGCGGAACAGTTGAATATTGGGAGTTTGTTGCTAATGACACTAGTGCAGCATTAAATATGGGAGGCGATGGGCTCTGTTATGAGGTATTATCTTTAAGTTATAAACACTTGCCTGTTTATCTGAAGCCATGTTTCCTTTATATGGCGATATTTCCAGCAGACCACAAGATTAGAATTTCAAGGCTAGTTAAACTATGGATAGGGGAGGGCATTCTTAAACCGACAAGAAGTAGAAGTTTGGAAGAAATTGCAGAGGATTATTTAAAAGATCTAATAGAAAGAAATCTCATTATGATTCATGAATACGGGTCTAGAAACAAAATGAAAACTTGCACCATCCATGATCTCTTAAGAGACCTATGCCTCAGGGAAGCTGCAAAGGAGAAATTTCTTTGTGTCACTATGAAGCATAGCCTCAACGAGCACATCAGAATCATCAATGACGAGCGTGTGCTTATGTTTACGCGAAGCTCCAAGAAAGTGGAATTAGAATCCAAGTTTGAAAAGCGAGGAGTACAGAAAATGTTTCATGTCTGCTCTCGTGAAAAAATGGTGCGATTTGTTAACTCTAGATACATTGATTTCACGCATGAAATGTTTGAGAATCTGCTGCATACCATAAAATCTGTATCCCTACTATGGAATCTGCAGACTGTTACCATTTCTGGTGCGACACCAATAACTCTACCAGCTGAAATATGGGAAATGCCACAACTCAGGCATCTAATAAGGAAAGAGGGAAGCTTTGAATTGTCTGGTCCTCCAAGCACCAAGAGCAAAAATGGCAGGCGAGATATTATTGTTCTGAAAAACCTGCAAACACTCTCTAGAATGTGGAAATTCAGGTGTACTGATGAGGTCGTTCATAGAATGCCAAACTTAAGAAAACTGGGAATCACTTTCGACTTTAGCTTTGGATGGGATTGCTACGAAGTTAACAATTTTTCCCATTTATGTAATCTCGAATCACTTCTCTTAGGCCGTATTGACAAGAATCTGCTGCAAAATCTCCGCTTTCCATGTTCGCTCAAGAAGTTGGTTTTGGAAAGATGCGCAGCGTGTTGGGAAGATTTGACGGTGGTTGGCTCACTGCCTCATCTTGAAGTTCTCTATTTGAAGTTTGTCAAAGGGCGTGAATGGAATCCTATGGAAGGACAATTCCTTGGATTGAAGTCCTTGAGAATTGAACATACAAAGCTTGCGGAGTGGGTAGCAGACAGCTCTCACTTCCCATGCCTTGAGAAACTTAAACTCGTGTTTCTTCGATACTTAAAGGAAATCCCATATGGTATTGGAGAAATACACACACTCAGATCCATTTCGATAGAATTCTGTAGTCATTCAGCCAACACTTCTGCAAATAAGATAAAAGAGGAACAACGAAACCTTGGAAATTATGATCTTCATGTTCGTGTGCTTAGTTTTACACTTTAATCAAACCTGGGAAATTACAACCTTCAGGTTCGTGCTAAGGATTAGAGGAGAAAGAACCTGAAATTGGTGCAGGTAATTGGCTCTCTTCAATAGTTTATTATGTGACTGCTACTGCTGGTTAACTAACAACCATTTTAAAAAAAATAACCCATGTTATTATGTATTTTTTTTAATCACATTAAGATATTTGAGTATTTACTTAATTGAGTGTAGTGATGAGAAGTATATAGTTACGGATCAGATGGCAAGTATCCTTTCGACTGATGATGGAAACCGATTTTTCGCTTATATTTCGTTTATGTAAGTATTGGTTTTCTGATGAAAAGTATATAGTTGCGTCGACTGGCGAATTCAAGTGCCCATATCTTAGATCAATTTGCTCTTTCTTGTTCTAGTTCATGTATTTGGTTTTCTGATTTTCCGTTGTGGTTATTAGATATTGTATCCTATGACATTTAAGTTATGAAATTTCTTATTCCCAAAAAAAAAAATAAAAAATAAAATTTGGTGGGTCGGTTATTGCACAGTTCTCATTTCATCATTGCATTATTTATCTTTCCACGTTTGTTTTCATGTGGCTAATACCATAGAATATATTCATAAAAAATAAAATAAAATTTCTTTTCATCTTTGAGATTTGTGTTCTAAATTATATAAAAATAAAAAAGAAATATATAATTGTATTTATCAAAAAAAATAAATGAGAATGATTGTTGTTGAATTAAGGGTTATTTTTGTCATTTCATAAATCTTCGAAGCAAAAAATAAATTTTGGAAAGAGCGACTAAAAAAATATAAGATGGGGACTAAAATGGTCAAACCTGTTACAAAGGAGGGTATTATATAATCGAGAATTTGACAGAGATATTTGACGTAATTTTCTCATTTATTTTTCATGTAAATTAAATAATTTAACCATTAATTTTGTAATTAAAAAAAAATAGAAGGGCGTGGGCGATCTTATTCATATAAATCACTTGAATAAAACTCGAGCCCAAATATACCACAATTCCGCACAATATAACACGTCTATACAGATATGAATGAGACATTACACAATACATTGGATTTGCTTACAAAAAGCAAGTCAAGAGAAACAAAACTAGAGCGATTTACACATCTCTCAACACCACTTCATTTTATGTGTGCATATTTCGAGTTCATCTCATCGTTTAGGCGGAAAACGCATGTTATGTTTTAGATGTGGCGGTTCTCAGCAGCAGGAGTCCCAAGCTGCCGATTGCCAAAGAAACAAGTACAGGAACGCCAATGGATACTCCATGTCTGGCACACCACCGGGCTGACTTGTTCGTCCTGGATGAGATCTTTCCCCAAAATACTCGTGCAGGAGATTGCTAAGACTGCCTATCTGATGCATGATTTGGCGCTGTCCGCGAGCAATCAGTAAAATCTGTTCCCAGATAAAAGTTGTCTAAGAAAACTGATGCAAACAAGTGAAACAACAAGCACCATCCCAAGATCATTAACCTCGCGGCAGATTTTCTGATCTAGAATGAGTTTTGGGATAATAAAATCACCTCTTCCATGAAAGGAGACTCTTTCGCCAATTGGGAAGATGATAAGGAATTGGGTAGAAGTGAACCACTCAAAGAGCCATTGCCTATGCCAGACACGAATTGAGAAGCAGGTACGGAGGCATTGCAAGCTTCGGCCTGCATCACCAAATTTTGTTGATTAGCACACTTTCCTTGCAGAAAATTTTGTATTCAGCTCTTCAAGACAATCTGTGACGTAAACTCATCCATTCGCTCATTCAGAGTTGAAATTTGTTCAGATAAAGCATTAAAGATCACTGTTAACCGAAATACATGACTGCGACGTCACCTGATTGGCAAGGGCTGCTGGTGAATCTGGGGTTCGTCCATCATACCTCCTACTGCTAGCAAGTTTTGTTAGATTTGCATCAGAGTATGAGCGCGGGATGCCACTGCGAGCAAAGACAAAAAAAATAAATTAAATATTGAACTCCACAACAAATCTGCAATATAATATTAGGGACATGAAAAAAATTGAATAGAACGGAGGAAACAATTACCAAATTGGGTAATGAGACAAGAAAGTAAAAACAAGTTTATCTGTCAAAATTTTCTACTTCCTAACAGAGGCTTATGGCAAAAAGCAGCTATACCCATGTAGGAACTTCGCTCTCCTATCTGCAGAGGCTCGGGATAGAGCTTCTTTAGGACTGGAAACCAAATCATCATCTATACTGAGTTTTGTCTTCAAATCATTAGGTAGTGCCTATGAAGTTTGAAATGAGATTAACGATTCCGATGAATGCAATAAACATGAATAATCACGACAATTTCTAAGGGGTCGAACCATAATGTCATTTATAAGTTTTTCCAATTGAATTTGCTCTATGTAAGTGCGTGGAATAAATGAACCATCCAAACCCAACTCCTCAGCCACATATTTCACATACAACCGATCTCTTCCTTGTACCTGTGTACAAATCAGTCATGGGTGAAATATAAAAAACGAGGGCTGCTCAGGCAAGAATGAGACCTAAGAGATAACATAATATTATCATAGAGGAAACTGCCTCAAACAAAAGAAAAGAAAAGAACAAATACACTTTGACAATCTATTTCTACTATAAAAATATTTGCACAAAAAATATGAATGATTTGTATTAATTGCATATGCATGAATGGAAAAATATGTATAATTTAAGGACAAATTTGAGATATTAAATTTGTGGAAATCAATTTGTGTATATTCATTTAATTGATGCATTAATTTATTTTTTACCCGTTGAATACAACATTTCAATGGTTGTCATCATATTCCTAAGTAAAAAAATTTGAGAACAAAATTATAAATATAAAGCATTACTTATTGTTGAATTTTCTAAATGAGTCATTCTTATTTTATTAATTAAGAAAATTTGGGGTTATTCAATTTTGGGAAATCAATGTGTGCATAATCATTAAATTGGTGCATTTATTTTTTTTAACCCATTGTATAGATATTTCAATGGTTGTCATCATATTTCTAAATTAATTCTTAAATAAAACATCAGTGGTGCAAAATTGTCACATCAGCGTTATGTCGAAAAAAAACTAAAATTGCACAAAAAAAACCAAAAAAACAATGATATCGGATTAAAACTGAAATCTGATAACATAGAGTATCGAAATTGCAAATAGAGAAACTTATAGAATAAAATAAGCAATTTTTCCAAAAATAAATGTTAAAATGTAATCCATATTTATCTAAGTAAATTTAAGACCCAAACATAAGACTTTATATATCAATTATTAAAAATTAATAGATCTTAAACAAATAAAACAAATAGATTAAGAATTACTTATTTTACTTTTATTATAAATGTGAAAAAATTTAAATTTATTTTTATTTTATATTATATCTAATACATTTTTCATGTGTCTCACGTGTCTCTCTCACGTGCCAGGTATGTGCTTCTTACTAGTTTTATCTAGAAAAATACAAATGAAAATGTTACACTTTGATTTCCCATTTACAAAAACCTTTCGTCCTACTCGCAACTCCAGCTAGATCACATGACCTGATTCAAAATTTCGTAAAAAAAACTTCATGCAAGGATAATGTGAGTAGGAACCAGAAATAAAATAACTTTGTGTTGAGCCTGGAGCCAACCACCATAACATTAAACAAGAATACACAGAAAACAATTTGACTGATATCGTACCTGGACATAGTTGCGATTTAGTTGCTCTAGCCAATCAGCTTTTACACTGATTTTATCATCGGAGAAAACAAGGCTGCTTCTTTTAAGGATAGAACCTATTGTATACCCCAGTGCCATCAGCATACCGAGAAGGCACACACCAACTTCAAACGTAAATCGTGGTGATATAATGAAGGGGCTATCTGTGACCCATTCCTAAGAGTTATGACGTTATCAAATAGCATGTCAGGAGGCTTGCAACAAGGATAATGTGAGTAGGAACCTTTACTCTCAAACAGTCAAACCTCAAACATGAGATAGTATTTGCCATCCCTATTCCTCATCCTCAAATAAGACTGGCAAGCCTCGGGGTCTTCACCAGGTGGAAGAAGATATATATCATAAGTTTCCTCAGTAGTTTCTATATAATCTCCAGAAAAGACAGCCTTAATTTGTTCCACTGTAATTGTCCTTGTTGACTATAACAAGACCAAAGTCAAACTCAAACTAGATTACGGTACCTGCAAAATATTTAGATGCATGGTAGCCAGAAGCTGAAGACTCACCTTTAAAATATACGTTGGATTCTGAAATCCAGAGAATGGATTAAATTTATTAATGATTTTTATATGCGCCGTTCGTAGATCTGGCTCAATAAAAGCCTTATACATGGGATATACCTGCAGCAAAGGACGCATAAGACTTCCGTGGTGCATCATCAGTAAAACGAAGATTTAACGTACTAATTGAGCTACATATCATGGAGACAATTCTGTAGGAAAGAGAGATACTGTTTCTGATATCTGGTGAATTATCTCTTCAGGTTCTTGTCCAGCACGTTGTATATCCCTCAGAAGACGTTTTACAAGGTCAAAATGCACTCCACCATTAACAGAGACACGTAGGTCTAGCAGAGGCCTTAATTTTTCACTCAATGCATATCTCCCTTCTATAATAACAATGCGGGAGCTGGGAACTTCCAGGGTCCTGTTTGATGTAGAAGTTACTAAATAAAAATTTTCTGAGTTGAAACCAGCCACTAGAAGTTAAGATAAAATACAGGTAATAATTGTTAGGCAACAAGGTAAAAACACAAGTTTCAAATTAAAGATAAATACAAGAAACAGATATGGCAATAACAAGCGATGAGCCTCAAAGTTGCAGGTGAACCTGTAGCCTATGCGAGAACCGGAGACAAAATCATAGATGGGAATTTGAACAGGCTTTCCTGCTTTTAGATCACGGATATTCTCAAGCAGAGTGTCATAGTCTGTTAAGCGCGGATCTGTTCACAAAACATGAAACATTAATTATTCTGAGAACCATCCTGCATGATAATCAATCAATCATTAAAGATCACAATTTTTCCCAGAAATAGCTTAAACACAAACACGGTAGGGAATGGAAATTGTCAAACTAATTTTGTTCCATATATGATCAGAATATGATCCACTCAACAAAATATTCTGCTTACCACATCCCACCACATTCAACAAATCACGTTCTCAAAGAATATTTAATCATTTTTTGTGTAAGGACAAGTAGAAGCATAAATTTTTTAACTTCCAAAGAACGATTGGGAAAGAGAGGATAGGAACAGAGAAAGTAAAAAGGCTCCAAGTTCAAAGTTCTGTCCGACTTATCCCTAATCCGTGCTACCACAAATACTAACCATGAAGTTAAAGCAAAATATACTTTCAGCTAAAACAACGATAAAAGAAAAAAAATAGGCAAGTTATAATTGTTTTCGAACTGCAGCTTAAATGGTTTGATATTAGCCCAGCATTACCCATCATCTCCCTAAAAACGGAATTAGGAAAACAATTATGTTTCAAGAGGGTTAGGGTTGATCAAAGGCTGAAACAGGATAAGTTACTTATGCAGTAAGGAAACCCAAATCATCAAGTTTTTTAAAACTTTTAATTTCAGAAACTTCTTAAAAAGCTAAAATGTTTTGGAATGTAGAGCTAACTGAATGAATGGGATAAAAGACAGCATCAATAAAGGCTTTTATTCACAGTCACTAAAGCAAAGGAAGTGCATTTGAATATAACAAAAAATGCCTCAAGAATGACACAATCATTTTCACAGCAAATTGCTGATCATTTAGTTCTTCAGAGATTCCAGTAACTACACATTACAGAACGAAAGCCACGAAATGTTCACAACGACAAAAAGAGAAAAACTTTATGTTTATCAAAATTTATAGAACGAAGGAGGGATATTCATGAAATATATTCAATTAAAGATAAAGGTTATGACTGTAGCTACAAGTCTTCGTACTATAGCTATAGGTCGGTTCTATGCATCTTGTTGGCTTCATTAAACTGTAATCTAGAACTATGTAATCCGATGAATCAGCTTGATTATGCATTTTGAGATGCTTTTTAGGTCGATAATATCCCTTTTATCTTATTTTCTAATAAAATTATGGTCATGCATGCAATCCACCTTTTTTTTTACTAGGGGGTGGGGGTTTGCGGGCTTAGAACTCATGATCTCTCCCAAATTTGGGAGGGGATAGGTGATGTCACTTGACCCATTGTTTCTTGGCTTCAATCCACCTATTTAAAACACATAACAGGGATTAAAGATCTGCAGAACCCATTGAAGTTAGAAATTCGATATAAATTTTCTTAATAAAAAAAAATTTAAGAGAGATTAAGATTATAAAGAAGTTTTCCGTATATATCAAGCAGGAGAGAGATCCTCTAGGACTGCAAACTGTCAACTTATTTTTCAGAAATTTGATATTGAGGATGCAAACACAAGATTTTCAAGGACTTCTGAAACAGTAAAAGAAATACAACATAAATATCTCAAATCCCAACAAACAGGAATTAGAGTGTTTTCAATAAAAGTTGGCCCTTGTGCATTGGACTTATCAAGGGCAAACCAACAAATAAACAAGGATATGATGCTATAAAACTAATAAGACTATAACGCGAATCCGAAATGTAAATAAAATTGATAACCAGAAACAAAAAAATGTAGTAATCAGAAAATTGTTCACAAGAATTACCATCAAAGTTTCCATCTACAATGCCTGCATCATTATAGTTATCCATATTTATGATAGCAATGCTTGGCACAAAGTTGTGGATCTTCTCGGTCATCACTGTCTTTCCAGCTCCAGATGGACCAGCTATCCCCACTAATACCATCCCTTCATTCTTTTGAGCCAATAACTGGCATGCACGAAGAGTTACAAAGAAACCCTTCTCAAATGACAAAGGATCGTGGATTGGAACAATCTCAAAGCGATCAGAATCTTTACTTTTAACTAATTGCACTTGATCTCTCAACAGGCCTGAGCGCCTCCTAGGAGATTCAGCACCTGGAAGAGCTTCCGGAGCCATATCAAAACATCAAACTTGGATGACTCTTCTGGTCAAAGACGTGGAAAAGTGAACTGCATTTCACATCAAACTACAGCAAGTAAAGGTAGAGAAATTGCTATCTTACTTTTTAATCAGTATACAAAGCACCAAATTAGAGACGAAGTAGAACACATACATGCTATATTCATCAAAAGAGTCAGAATAAGGAGATAAGAAAATAAAATAGAGAGGATTTAGACAACAAAAGGCCATGGATCAAGCAATAATGGCCCACAGCCGTAGTGAACAAGCTGCACAGTGCTTGAGCGTCATTAAATGATTTAAATCAGAATGATACACTTTCTAAACTTGAAAACATATCCACCTACTTGTATTTTCCCTTTGTGCTTGGATCCTAACGTAGTCTGAACATAAACAGTAAAAACACAGGCCAACAAAAAACATACAGCTTTAAAGTATGACAATCCATTGATTTCCTTAAAATGAGAGGCCCAATCACGAGGTCCTTAAAGTCCATATTTATTTATTAACTGCTCAAAGCAAATTTATTGCTTACCTTAGCTTATTCTAGTTATAGTTGGCTGGTTCTCCTCAATCCTATACGATAACTACTCAAAGCAGATATCTTGCAGAAAATCAGTCATATGAATCAACAATTATATATCTATATCTACAACAGAGTAAAATTTATCTTTCACATAATCATAAACTTGTTAAGGGATTCAAAATTAAAGCAAGAATCATAACACAAACTGAGAAAGTCAGTTAATGGAATATTAAACACACTAAAACGACATAGTAAACATCAAACAATATCCAAAAGAAAAAAAAATCCCACTGATAAATCATTTCTTGAAATTCAGTGTGATCAGTTGATGAGAATCAAAGACCGGCGCCCGGCGGCGCTTATGAAAACAAAAAATTTGCAAGTTGACGCATCATAAGTTAGAGGGGCGTAATCTTGATGCCACAGTCGGCGGAAATTCATGAATTATCACCAAACTTTTCAGGGAAAAAAAGGTCAAGAAAGTACTGATCATGATGCGACCTTTGGGTTCTGATAAAATTTTTAAGCAGTTCCCAGCTGATACCGCTTGCTCGAGAATCACCGTAATAAACTGGGTTAATTGCATTCATAACCTCTGTAAAAAATTTAAAAGACATAAAGCTGTCTAAAAAATATTAATAGACTAATTCATTTTTCAGTTTTTTAAAATGTAGCACATTTCACCCTTATGTTATACATTTATACCCTTCCATAGGAGTTTTTATGCTAATTTTTTTAAAACATAGGGTCTAACATGTAATTAATTTTACACATGGAGTTTTATGTCTTTTAGACTTTATTGGAGGTGTGAATGCAATTAACCCGAAACTGGCAGAGAATTCCTCCGTAAAAAATAGGGATGGAATGGGGCGGTTGTTGTCCCGTGTATCCCCATTCCGGCCCCAATGCCCCATTCTTATCGGGATTCCACGTACCCGTTCGTCCTCAACCCCATAATCATACCCAAAAATATATATATTTATCTATATAATAAATAAATTATATATAAATATATATATATATATATATGAATTAGTAAATTTTATTATATAAAAATATAAAAATTATTATTCAATTTTATAATAAAATATATAAAATATTTTGGGTCAAATTTTTTATTATAATACTAACTTATAAAATTAATAAAAATATTTTAAATACAAAATATTTCTATAAATAAAAATTAATAATGAACAGAAAAATATTATGTATAAAACATTTATTAATATTATATATTATTTTTAAATTTATCAAATTAAATAATATATATTTAGATTAATATAAATATTTTATATGTGTACATAACATGAATGAGATTCAAATAATATTTTTATATTATAAAAAACTAAGCTAATATAAAAGAATGTATTATATATAATGTATAAAAAAATATATAAACGAAATAATAATAATACTTTAATTTTAATTTTTTCATAATATTTTAGATTTAATAAAATTTTATTATTATTATTATTATTATTATTATTATTATTATTATTATTATTATTATTATTATTTTCGGGGCGGGTTCGGGGATGGGGATAGCATCCCCATAACCATGAGTGGACCCATATAGGGTAGGGGGCACATGCCCCCCCTCAATTTTTCATGCAAAATTTTTATTATATATTTGTATTATTTATTTAATAAAAGAAAATATAGTACATGTCAATTTTAATTCATATTGATGTTATATATTAAAAAATAAAATTATTTAGGGACTTACCAAATAATATAATAAATTATTACGTATTGATGACATTATTTTAAATTTTATGTTTGTCTTTTAATGATATAAATTATGCATTCGTGATTTTTTTATGAATTGCATTTTTTAACATAATTAGATTTTTATTTTTATCTAAATTAAAATTTTCTAATCTCTCAATTTTTTAATATATTTAGTTTGTATCTTTTTATTTTTAAAATTGCTAACAGAGATATTGACAAAATGAACTAAATTTAATGTATACAAAATAGAGAAAACAAAGTGGTCATCTAAACTACCACCCGACGGAGCAACACGTGGCTCCGCTCTTAATTGCGCCCCCTGAAAAATATTTCTGGGTCCGCCCCTGCCCATAACCGTCCCAATATGTTTCGGAAATTTTTAAAAATCCTCGAATCCGAACCCATACCCAAAAATACTCCCCCAAACCCGCCCCGTTTCGGATTTTTTCCGCGGGTAACCGAACCCGCGTGGAAAATTGTCATCCCTGGTGAAAAAGTGGGATTTTAAGTGAACTATTTTGAAGGTGGTTAAATTAATTTCTTTAGAAAATACATGGGAAATGTTTGTACACATCTCGTCACGTTTCTTTTACCTTTTATATTACAAAAAATGGACAAAAATGTGCCAAAGACCAAAACCCAAAAATAAAACAATTAGTTTATTTATTCTTGGGTTTTTTTTATTTTTAATTTTAAAAAAAATAAAATATTTCAAAAATAGGACAAAACGCTGTGGACGACTTGATAAAAAAATTATTAAGACAAAAATAAAAAATTTAACAGGTAAAAATTAAATTGATTAAATTAATTTGTTTGAGATCAATTATATTTATAAAAAATTGATTGAGTTAAATAAACATATTTTTATTAAAATTTGTGATTAAATATTACTTGATATGATAATTTTTTCTCAAAACTCTATATTTCAATTCTAATTTTTGAATTTGACGTCAACTAAAAAATTATTATGAGACAAAAATAAAAAAATTACGGTAAAAAAATTAAATTGAAAAATAAATGTATTGGTGATTAGTTACATTTATAGAAAAATTAGTTAACCTAAATAAACATATTTCGATAAATTTATTTTATTATTTATATTATATTTTTTAATATAAAATTTATTTTTTAATTAAAAATTGGTTAGCGGAGTTATTGAATTATTTTAATTCGTTTGGATATCTGCAAGTCCTTCAGTTTTATGGATAGACCTATATGATTAATTTCGATATATTCGGGTCGGTTCAAGTTCATAATTTTCGAGATAATTTCGTTTCGGCTTGAATTCGGGTTGAGAAAATTTTTAATAGCATTTTTGCATCTATTCGCCGCCCGAATAAATCTGAATTAACTACTATAGGTTTATCCATATAACTAGCATTTTTACATATTCATCATGCTTTGCAACTCCTGCAAATCTCGGGTGATGCCCATACATGTTCATCATTGCTCCGCAATTCCCTGATGATGTCTGATGATGTTCTAACAAAACCAGGGCCCGGGCTGTCAGGGTAGTGAAGTGGGCCTGACTTGGAATGGCCGGGCTGGTAGAGGTAATATATGATTTGTCCTTCCTTAGTCAAAATGATCTGCACCAAGGAAAGGGAAATAACAAGCACGTTAGTGGGGCGCCGGAAGGATTCCGGCGGGGCCACTCCGATGCTTAAGTCAGACTTAGAAATAGAGTGGGCTTTAGAGAATATGAATATAGTATTCTGGTAATTTAGATGAACATCCCTTTACAAATACCTGTGGCAAGGTATTTATAGGCCTTGGAGTGAGAGAGTCACTCCGCATTTTCAGGGTAGTGGCCACGATCTGGGTCGTGGATGCGGGAGTTGCCCACGTTTACCTGTCACACACGATGAATCCGGAATGCTCGGGTTTATGGTAATCGTGGGGATCATGTCCCTGCAACCTGGGCCTTATAAAAGTCCTCCATACCTGGTATCGCGGACTCGTGAGGATCCCGGTCTGCATTAATATGGCCATGTCATTCCTGGCCCTTCATGGCCCTGCTACCCTTGACCATTCATGGACCTGCTACCCTGACCATTCATGGCCCTGCTAACCTTGGCCATTCATGGCCCTGCTACCCTTGGCCATTCATGGCCCTGCTATCCTTGGCCATTTTGGGGTATCACTACTCAACCCAAAAATAGTCGGGCTAGAGTCGTACTCGCTGTCCTGACTTACAGCCCTGCCACCCTTGCTTTACTACAACCCTGTCATCCCTGACTCTTTATGTCTCTGCTATTCTTGACCATTTATGGCCCTGCTACCCTTGGCCATTCATGGCCCTGCTATCCTGGCCTTACCGGGGTATCACCACTCATCCCAAAAATAGTTGGGCTAGAGTCGTACTCGCTGTCCTGACTTACAGCCCTGCCACCCGTGCTTTACTACAACCCTGTCATCCCTGAATTTTTATGTCTCTGTTACCCCGTCCTTTCCGGGGTATTCCTCATGAATATCCAAAAGCTATAGGGCTGACGTTAGCCCTAGAATTCGAAAAGACGGGCAGGTGTCAGAGGACGTTACCTGTCCTTTCGACTGCCCGTGTCATCATTACGCTGCCCGGTTCAACTTCCCAAGTTTATCCTGACCATTCGATTGATGTTTCACCTGCGGCCGGGATTAAAGCTATTTGCCTATAAATACTGGAACCCTTTCTTCATTATTTCTTTAGTTTCCCTTCGCACTCATTCCTTCCCTGGTTCAAAAATCTCCGGCTCCGGCGACTTCGCGTGTCCAGCTTGCTTCCTTCTGTAAGTTTCCTTGTCCCTTAAACATGTCAAATTCCACCTCTTCCTCCTCCGGTGCCCACGTTCGTGGGTCCTCTGAGATAGAATCCGAGGCCTTACGCCATGATTCTCCCCCTCCAGTAACCTCCCCTGTCCGATCCATAACAAATCCTTCCTCATCGCGTCCGAAGAAGGCTAAAGCCGGGCCTTCTAAAGACAAAGGTAAGGCAAAAATATCCGACTCGGGGCCTCTTCTTCCCTTGCCCAAACCGACCCCCGAAGGTCCCTGGTTTTCACACCTTACCAGTACCCTCCGCCCGGAATCCATAGAAGAACTTAGGCTTATGGGTAACATTCCTCCTGCGTATTCTATCCTTATCCCGGGGCCTCTGGGTCGGGCTGACCAGCCTCCCGAGGGATTCTATACCTTCTTTAGGGAACAGCTCAGGAATGGGCTTCGTTTCCCTATTCATCCCTTCTTTTATAAAATTGCTGCTTTTATAAGGTTCCTCTGAACCAGTTTCATCCCAATGCCTTTCGCATGATGGCTGCCACGTACGTCCTTTTTACAGCCAACAATTTGGCCATCACTCCTCTTGTTTTTCACTATTATTATTCGTGTCGCTTCACGGAGATGGCCTTCTCCTTGAACGCCCGGCAAAATGCCAGGTTCTTGGATGACACCCCCTCCTCTTGGAAAGGGTGGAAAGAGAGATTCTTTTACATTCAATTACCGAGCAACCAGACCAGACCTACCAAATTCTTAGCGGCCCTTCCTCCTCAACCCGAACTTCCTAAAAATTTCAAAGTGGAAGAACCCTATCTCCGATCTCAAGAGCTAGTGGAAAACCACAAGTTTCCTTCAGCCCCTCTGTTGGAGGAAAAAAGTTTGAATGATTACGGGTTGGGTGCCCGGGTAGTGGATCCGATTGACCGGATTATTGATGAGTATGATGGCTCGGCTCCGGTTTCTGGTATGCTTTACTGTTACCATGTATTTACTTACTTTGCCTGCTGTTTCTAATATAGCGATTCCTTTAATTTGTGTGCAAGTTCCCCGGCCCCGCCTAAGAAAAAACCTCGATTAATGAAGCAAGCTTTTGCTCAAAAACGGGCAGCCGAGAAGGCGGTTGCTCAGGAAAAAGAAGCTAAGAAGGCTGCGGAAGCAGCCCGGAAGGCCAGGGTTCTTCAACTTGCGGAAGAGCGCCGGGCACAGGTGAGTGAAATCCAAGAGCACCCCGACCCTTTAACTGGTCCCGGGCCTTCGGCTTCACCAGCTACAACCGTGCCATCTATTGCTCGGGCTGTTGAGGCCGGGTTAGGTGGTGAGGCATCCTCCCCCCCTGCTGAGCTCTCCCCCCACCTGATACGTAAGAGAAAAACTGTGGGGGAGCCCGAGATGGTCATTCTAAGTGACCCTGAAGAGGTTGTCCCTCCTTCTCCTTCGTTTCGACCACTTGCCCCTTTTTATCAGGCCGGCCAAGGTGCTAGCCCCGTAGGTGCGAAGGAGAATATTTTCAACGCCGGAGCATCAGGTCGGGGTGTTCGGATGTTAAAGGATCTTTTGACCTCCGCGGAGCTGCTACACCTCTATCATCAAAGCCCGAATGTTAAATATTTCGAGGGCACCAACCGGATCATATCCGTAAGTTAATGTTTTATAATCATAACAGTTTTCCGCTTTCCATCTCTGACATCTGGAATTTTAGGGCTTGCACATGCTGGCTGATAGCTATGAAGATGCGACCCGATTTGGTCGTATTGAGACAGATCGGGCGCATGCGGAGGCTGTGAGGTCTCGGGCTGTTGAGGAGGAAAATAAGAGGCTGGAGGAAGAGCTGCAGATGGTGAGGCAGACCCATGATCAAGTGGTGTCTAGCCTTCGGGGTGCTCTAGGGACTACCGAGCAAGCTCTTCAGTCTGCGGAAGTGAAGCTCGGACGGGCGGAGAATGAGTTGGGACAGAGCCGAGCTGCTTTAATTGTGGCGGAGGGCCGGGCTACAGAATCCCAAAGTGAAGCTGCCAGTGCAAAAGATAAGGCAGAGAAAGCAGTATCAGCTCTGGAAACTCGTCTGAAGTCCGAAGAAGAGCTCAAAACAGCGTTCTTATCCTCTGCCGAGTTTCAAGGGGCTGTTGTGGACAGATCATACGCCTTTTTCCAAGTGGGTTTTTATAAATGCAGAGATCAATTCGAGGAAGCCGGCTTATGGTCTTCTGAGAAGAGAAATTTTCCCGACTTGGATAAGGCCATTGACTCCCTGCCTGCTACCCAAGGAGAGGAAAGTACAAAAGCTGCCCCGCCTCCGACAAGCACATCTGCCGGCCCTTCTGATAACCCTCCCTTTTAAGTTTTTATTATTTTTGTAATTGGGCCGTGGAAGCCCCTCCTTATGTACTCCTTGCTGTTATTAATGAAATTTTTCTTTATGCTTTTTATCCTTTGTGCAAAACCTTATTCTCCAGTAAAAATAAGAAGTAGAGAATGCCAATATATGCCTTGGGCTTAAGATGTTTGCCGGGGCCTGGAACCTCCCGGGCTTATATAATGCCAAGGGCTTATATATGCCTTGGGCTTAAGATGGGTGCCGGGGCCTGAAACCTCCCGGGCTTATATGATGCCAAGGGCTTATATATGCCTTGGGCTTATGATGGGTGCCGGGGCCTGGAACCTCCCGGGCTTATATGATGCCCTTGGGCTTATATATGCCTTGGGCTTATGATGGGTGCCGGGGCCTGGAACCTCCCGGGCTTATATGATGCCAAGGGATTATATATGCCTTGGGCTTATGATGGGTGCCGGGGCCTGGAACCTCCCGGGCTTATATGATGCCAAGGGCTTATATATGCCTTGGGCTTATGATGGGTGCCGGGGCCTGGAACCTCCCGGGCTTATATGATGCCAAGGGCTTATATATGCCTTGGGCTTATGATGGGTGCCGGGGCCTGGAACCTCCCGGGCTTATATGATGCCAAGGGCTTATATATGCCTTGGGCTTATGATGGGTGCCGGGGCCTGGAACCTCCCGGGCTTATATGATGCCAAGGGCTTATATATGCCTTGGGCTTATGATGGGTGCCGGGGCCTGGAACCTCCCGGGCTTATATGATGCCAAGGGCTTATATATGCCTTGGGCTTATGATGGGTGCCGGGGCCTGGAACCTCCCGGTCTTATATGATGCCAAGGGCTTATATATGCCTTGGGCTTATGATGGGTGCCGGGGCCTGGAACCTCCCGGGCTTATATGATGCCAAGGGCTTATATATGCCTTGGGCTTATGATGGGTGCCGGGGCCTGGAACCTCCCGGGCTTATATGATGCCAAGAGCTTATATATGCCTTGGGCTTATGATGGGTGCCGGGGCCTGGAACCTCCCGGGCTTATATGATGCCAAGGGCTTATATATGCCTTGGGCTTATGATGGGTGCCGGGGCCTGGAACCTCCCGGGCTTATATGATGGAAAACCTTGTTTCATGATAAACTTCCTTCATTAATAAAACATTGAAGATAAAACATTACACAAAATATTTTTTCAAATGTAAAGCATTCCATGGTCGCTTGAGGGGGCGTCCTTGTTGATCCTGTAGGTACCAAGTATTAGCACCGACTTTTCTGAGAAGTTTATATGACCCTTTCCATCGGGCCTCTAGCTTCCCCACTTCCCCTGCTGGATTAACTCTTTTCAGCACCAATTCTCCTTCCTGGAATTCACGAGGCCTGACCTTCTGATTATAGGCTCTTATCATCCGAGCTCTATAGGCCTCCATTTTACGAGCCGCTTTCTCCCTACGCTCTTCAATGAGGTCCAATTCTTGTGCCCGGGCTCCTTCGTCCGTGTCCTCATATGCTTTAATCCTCTCTGAAGGCTGTCCAATCTCTACTGGCAAAATAGCCTCCGAGCCATAAACTAGGCTAAAAGGTGATTCTTGTGTTGCAGTATGAGGAGTGGTGCGATAGGCCCACAACACACTCGGGATCTCTTCCACCCAGTCCTTCCCTATTCCATGCAATCGTGCCTGTAAAGAGCGAACAATAGTACGATTGGTTACCTCGGTTTGGCCATTACTTTGGGGATAGGCAACAGAGGTGAAGGCCTGTTTAATGTCCATCTCAGCACACCAGTCTGCTAATTTTTGCCCCTGAAATTGCCTGCCATTATCCGAAACCAGCTTTCTTGGTAACCTAAACCGACATACTATGCTTTTCCATAAAAATTTCATCACCTCGGTCTCTGTTATCTTTGCCAATGGCTCTGCCTCCACCCACTTGGAAAAATAATCAACGGCTACCAATAAAAACTTCTTCTGAGCCCGGGCTAGTGGAAAAGGTCCCACTATGTCTAGACCCCATTGGTCAAAAGGGCAGGATGCCCATACCGGGTTCAAGTTGCTCGCCGGGCTATGTTGTACATTACCAAACCTTTGACACCCTTCACAAGACCGGGCAACTTTGGATGCATCTGCCCGCAAAGTGGGCCACCAGTATCCTGATAATAGCACCCTTCGAACTAGACTCATATACCCTCCATGGTTTCCACAACATCCCTCATGCACTTCACGCAAGACATTCGATTTCCCCTTCCTCCAAACATTTGAGCAAAGGGCCCTGGTAGGAACGCCTATACAGCTTTCCTCCCAAGATAGTGAACCGGGTTGCCTGTCTTCGTAAGATCCGGGCTTGCCCCTTGTCTTCTGGGAGATTCCCCTGAGTTAAGTACTTGACAATCGGGGCCTTCCATGTGTTTTCTTGGAAGGCCGGGTCTCGGGCTTCAATTGCAGCCACCGTTTTTCTTTGCACAAGGGTTCTTTCACTATCACTTTCCCCAGCAGCCGCTCTTTTAGCCAAGGCATCTGCTTCCGTATTTTCTTCCCGGGGTATCTGCTCTATACTCCAGGTAATAAAACTGGCCCCGATCTCTTCGATCATCTTACAATACTTTATCAATTTCTCCTCTCGGGTACAAAAGGTTTTGTTTACTTGCTGAACAACTAACTGAGAGTCAGAATAAATTATAATATGACTTACCCCGACTTCCCGAGCTCGTTGCATCCCAGCTATCACAGCCTCATATTCAGCTTCGTTGTTGGAGGCCTGAAAATCTAGCTTTATAGCTATCTCCATCTTCTCTTGAGTAGGTGATATCAGGATAATCCCCACACCACTGCCTCCAACGCCACTGGCTCCATCTACAAAAATCCTCCATACCTCCTCCTGGCCAAAAGTGGCTACCTCTGTTAAAAAGTTAGATAAAGCCTGGGCTTTGATAGTCTTACGTGGCTGGTACTCAATATCATACTCTCCCAATTCCACCGACCATTTCACGAGCCTCCCCGAGGCGTCTGGATGAGTCATGATGCGTCCCAAAAGGCTATTAGTAAGAACAGTTACCGGGTGAGACAAGAAATAAGGTCTCAATTTCCGGGCTGTTATTACTAAAGCCAAGGCCATCTTTTCAATTTCCGTGTACCTGGCCTCTGCCCCCTTCAGAGCATGACTGACGTAGTACACTGGCCTCTGATCTCCCTTTTCTTCCTTGATTAAGACACTGCTGACCGCCTTCTCCGTAGTAGACAAATATATCCATAATCTTTCTCCTGGTTCTGGCTTAACCAGGATAGGCAAGCTAGCCAAGTGCTCCTTCAACTCCTGAAAGGCCTGTTCGCATTGCTCGGTCCAGCCAAATCTCTGAGCTTTACGCAATACTTGGAAAAAAGGATAGCTGCGGTGCGCTGACCGGGCTATGAACCGGGCCAGGGCTGTAATTCGGCCAGCCAACCGCTGCACTTCCTTGATAGACGTTGGTGAAGGCATTTCCTGCAACAGTTTCACTTTTTCTGGATTAACTTCTATTCCTCGTTCAGTTACCATGAACCCCAGAAACTTGGCACTTGTCACCCCAAACATACACTTAGCCGGGTTCAACTTAATACCATATCGCCTCACTGTTGCAAAGGTTTCTTCCAAGTCAGGCAAGAAACTATCCCGGGTCCGGGATTTCACTAAAATGTCGTCTACATATACCTCTACGTTTCGCCCCACCTGTTCCCGGAACACTCTGTCCATCATCCGCTGATATGTAGCTCCTGCATTTTTCAAACCAAATGGCATTACTACGTAGCAGAAAGTACCTCCCGAGGTGACGAAACTGACTTTGTCCTGGTCTTCCAGGGCTAAAGGAATTTGATGGTAGCCCTGGTAGGCATCCATGAAGCTCAGCAACTCATACCCGGATGTGGAGTCCACCAACTGGTCAATCCGGGGTAGAGGATAGCAATCCTTGGGACATGCCTTATTTAAATCCCGAAAATCCACACACATTCTCCACTTCTCCGTAGCCTTTGGTACTAGTACTACATTGGACAACCAAGTAGGAAATTGTATTTCCTTGATGTGCCCAGCCCGCAGTAGTTCTTGAACCTGCCCTGCTATCACTTTATCCTTCTCAGTCCCAAAATGCCTTTTCTTCTGTAGGACGGGTCGGGAAGCCGGGCTAACATTCAATTTGTGCTCTGCCACCTGAGATGAAACGCCCACTAAATCGCCCTGAGCCCAGGCGAACACATCCTTATTCTTAATGAGGCAGTCTCTTAATGCTTTAAACACCCCGGCCTCTAGATCCCGGGCTATTTTAACTGACTTCCCTGTTTGTCCGAACTCCATCTCTACCTCTTCATACTCACTTTTAGATTCCTCAACAGAACAGACTTCTCTCCCCCCCAGGGCTCCTTCCTTTCCATTCTGTCTTGCCCTCTTGTAATCTGTCTTCATTGTCTCGGCATAGCACTTTCGAGAAGAAGGCTGATCTCCTCGGACTTCTCCGACCTTATCTCCCACTGGGAACTTAATCTTCTGATGATAAGCTGAGGCCACAGCTTGGAAAGAATTCATAGCCGGCCTGCCCAAGATCACATTATAGGAAGAAGGTGCCTCCACTAACGTGAATCTTGTCATGACCGTCCTCTTCTTATCTCCCGATCCCAAGGTGATGGGTAGCAGCATTTCCCCCTGGGGTTGGATAGTGTGCCCGGCAAAACCATACAAGGCAGTTTTTACCGAGCTCAACTCATAACCCTGTAAATCCATCTGCTCGAATGACTCTTGAAAAAGGACATTTACTGAGCTTCCCGAGTCAACAAACACCCTTCGTACATCATAATTAGCGATCCGAGCTTGTATAAGCAAGGCATCATTATGTGGTAGTTGTATTTCTTCCAGATCCTGAGGTCCAAATGTGATGATTGGCCCCGCACCTTGCCTTCCTTCCTCCACCCCTAAACTCTCCCTCCGACTCCAGGCCTTCCTCGCCCGGTTGGAGTCTCCGTCCGTAGATCCTCCTGATATCATGTTAATGATACCTTTGGCTGGCCCATCTCCCGATGTTCTATCTTTTTTTTGCGTGATCCATTTCTTGTTTCCCTTTTTCCCGCGAGCTGGTGTCATCCCGGGAAGGAATCAATGTCTGCGACCCTCGAAACCAGGGCACGTTTCGAGGCTTTTTTGGGACTGGCCTACCATCTCTAACATAAGGCAGTTGGTGTCTTTGTTGCAGGGTTCGGCATTCACTGGTGTCATGAGTGCACTCTTGATGAAGCGCACAGTACTTCCATATTTTTTCCTTAGAAACAGGGGCCGGCGTATCAGCCTTTTCTTCACATATATGAACAGCCCTGTCTCGAGTCCCTCGATGTGGAGCATACCGGGACAATCGTCCCATGTGATCATGGGTATCTCTACCTCTTCCTTGTTCCCGACCTCCCTCTCGCCGGGTGACCTCCTTTTTCTGCTTCTGGGCTTCCTCCATGTTAATGTATTTTTCCGCCCGAGACAGCAAATATTCAAAGGTTCGGGGTGCTTTTTTCACCAATGATTTGAAAAATTCCCCTTCCCGAAGGCCTTGAGTGAAGGCTGTGATCTTGGTCTCCTGAGCACACGTTGGGACTTCCAAAGCAATCTTATTAAACCTTCTGATATAGGTTCGTAGAGATTCCTCCCCTGACTGCTTTGCCTCAAAGAGGCTATAGGCAGTTTTCCTATATCTCTTGCTACTGCCGAAATGCTGCAAAAATACTTGCCTGAATTCTGAAAAGGATTGAATACTCTGGGGCTCCAATTTCTCGAACCATCTTTGGGCAGAATCCACCAAAGTGGTTAAGAAAACTTTGCATTTGATTTTATCTCCATAGCAATGTAGCATGGCTACATTTTCAAACCGAGCCAGGTGTTCCTCTGGGTCTGCACTCCCATCGTACTCCCGAATTTTTGCCGACTTGTAACCCAATGGTAAGGGCTCCTCTATCACCTCCTGTGAAAAAGGGCATCCCTGACTTTTGATGGGGCCAGACATTTTGGAACCCCCCTCCTCCAACTTTTGTACCTTCCTCCTAAGCTCATGCAACTCATCCGCCATGGATGGCTGTATTGAGTGCATCCAAGAACTTTCCTCCTCTCTTTCTCGAATCTGAGCATTAGGGTTTGGGTTACCCTGATTTCCTTCTTCCTCCACCGTTATGTCCTTAGATTGTGGCTGCTTTGCGGCTATCACCGATTTCCGTATCACCTCTTGGATGTATGATTCGAACTGTTCAACAGGAACAGTAATATTCCGTACTGGCTGGTGATTTTCCGGTGAGGTTTGATTCTGAGAAGCCATATCTACGTCTATAGATCAAGCTTTCCCACAGACGGCGCCAATGATGATGTTCTAACAAAACCAGGGCCCGGGCTGTCAGGGTAGTGAAGTGGGCCTGACTTGGAATGGCCGGGCTGGTAGAGGTAATATATGATTTGTCCTTCCTTAGTCAAAATGATCTGCACCAAGGAAAGGGAAATAACAAGCACGTTAGTGGGGCGCCGGAAGGATTCCGGCGGGGCCACTCCGATGCTTAAGTCAGACTTAGAAATAGAGTGGGCTTTAGAGAATATGAATATAGTATTCTGGTAATTTAGATGAACATCCCTTTACAAATACCTGTGGCAAGGTATTTATAGGCCTTGGAGTGAGAGAGTCACTCCGCATTTCCAGGGTAGTGGCCACGATCTGGGTCGTGGATGCGGGAGTTGCCCACGTTTACCTGTCACACACGATGAATCCGGAATGCTCGGGTTTATGGTAATCGTGGGGATCATGTCCCTGCAACCTGGGCCTTATAAAAGTCCTCCATACCTGGTATCGCGGACTCGTGAGGATCCCGGTCTGCATTAATATGGCCATGTCATTCCTGGCCCTTCATGACCCTGCTACCCTTGACCATTCATGGACCTGCTACCCTGGCCATTCATGGCCCTGCTATCCTTGGCCATTCCGGGGTATCAATGTCCATACATGTTTATTATTTTTCTGCAACTCCCGAGTTTCGATCTTCCGAGATTACCTTTTAGGAACATCCACCCCAACCTTTGCTCCCCATCTCAAGAACCCGGGAAACCATAACTCTACCCCGAGTTTGAACGATAGCCCTCGGCCTCCAGAGATATCACCGCTAACAATCACTTACTAATAAAATCAATAGTTTATGATTTTTTTTCTTCTTATTAATCATTTTTTGGTTTTTATAAAAGTCACATTTAAGTGTATTTAATGACACTTGACTTTTTTTTTTTTTACCGTTTTTGACCAAAGCGAAGCCTTTTTTATTTTTTTTATTTTTAAGGAAGCTTCAAACATAAACATGATAAAGTGAAAATTAATCAAGTAAAACACTGCTTCTACATAAAACCATATCTTAAAATCTTTTGGATAATAAATAGCCATATATTAAATATTTTTTCAGAATAAATAATGATTTAAAATATCGAAATATATAAATGTTATTTCTTATATATGTTTTCATGGAGATCCTGCCCCAAGTATCAATCAATCAAAATTATAGGAGCAATTTGGTCAATAAATGATTTAATAAATTGTTTTTTTTGTTGTCTAAACTTTTAAAGTGGTAGATAGGTTAGGATATATTTTTCATTTTAAAATCAAAAGTAAAATAATTTAAAAATAAATTTTTTTGAGGATATTTAAAAATAAAATTAAAAGCATATATTATATATTAAAGTAATTTTCAAATATTAAATTACTTTTTTACGGGATTAAATTTTTTTTATTTTCTATCAATTATAAAAAAGTGAAAAGGATAATAAAATTGTATATAATCTAAAATATTATTGAATAAATATTTAATAACAAAATTACAATCAATACGCAGATATGACTTTTAGTTTATATACAATAATAAAAAATAATTTTCATTGAAACAAAATCAAATAAACAAATTAAGATATCACAATATTCCAACTCAAGCATACAATAGTTAATGTTCGAGTACATTATAATTAAACTCTTAGAAATTACAAGAAACTATTCTAGAATAATTAGACTTTTATAGGTATAAGAATGTTTTATTAATTTTAAGTGTAATATATAATTACAAATATAAATAAAGTAAATGACTCAATTTGTAAGACTGACATTTTTTTGGGATGACAACGGGGCGGGTTTGGATAAACCCGGGACCCGCCCCGCCTCCCTTTGGACCTGCCCCACCCCTCCCCGCCCAGCGAATCCGGCGGATCCAATCCGGGTTAGACCCGTTGGACCCGTCATAAATTAAATAATTTTAAATTTATTAAAATAAAAAAATTAAAAAGTTTAAAAATTAACAAATATCATTAAATTTAATTTCATATATAGATTTATAATATTTAAGACAAAAAAGAAATTATTCTCACAAGTTTAAATTTATTAACTTGTAATTAATTAATATTTATTAGCTAAAAAACATTATAATGATTTATTTTTATAGTAAACATATCATAATAAAATAAATTAATTTCAATCCAATAATATTACACATTCAAATTATGGATAAAATATTAATTATTTAGTATAATAATATAATTATATATTATTAATATTACATATATATTTTATATTTATATATATACATGAATATTTTAAATTTTTATATATATAATACTTTCAGTAGTTGTTGTCGCACATCAGAAATATCAGGCACTACAAGGCGATTGTTTACATAAAAAATATCATCTCGAACCTGGTATTCAGATACATGCCCTGATCGGACTTTCTCAATCGAATTTTGCACATTCTGATCAAGTTTCTGAGCTTCTTTAATAAGCAACAATAACGCTGGTTCAACTTGAATTTGATAAAGTCGAAGAGGCGGACAATTCGTGTCAAATACTAATCCAAAAAAAACAACATTCTTCAATCAAATGAGATACACCAATCGTCGATAAAGACAAAGAACATACCTTTCGACTCAGTGCATCAGCAGCTGCATTAGATTTCCCCGGATAATATTTAATCTCACAATCAAAATCTTTAAGCAAATCAAGCCATCTCCGCTGTCTCATATTCAGTTCTGACTGTGAAAACAAATATTTCAGACTCTTGTGATCAGAATAAATCTCAAACTGTTCCCCGTACAAATAATGTCGCCAAATCTTCAAAGCAAAAACGATGACGGCCAATTCAAGATCATGAATAGGGTATATGGTTTCGTGAGGCTTCAATTGTCTCGAGGCATAAGAAATCACATGCCCTCGCTGCATCAAAACACATCCCAGACCTCGATGAGATGCATCACAATAAACAGTGAAACCACTAGTACCTGAAGAAATCGTCAAAACTGGTGCACTGGTCAGTCGCTTCTTCAACTCAATAAAACTGGATTCACAGGCTTTAGAACAGATAAATGGAGCATTCTTTTGAGTTAACTGAGTAATCGGCTTCGCAATACTGGAAAAATCTTTAATAAAACGATGATAATACCCAGCCAAACCCATGAAACTACGAATTTCAGGAACAGATGTAGGTCTAGACCAATTGATCACAGTCTCGACTTTACTTGGATCAACAGATATACCATCTCCGGATATGATATGTCCAAGAAACACAACCTGTTTCAGCCAAAACTCACATTTCGACAGTTTAGCATACAGTTTCTCAGATCTTAGAGTCTTCAACACAGTTCTCAAATGCTCAGAATGATCAATCAAATTCTTCGAATATATCATAATATCATCAATAAATATTATAACGAAGTCATCGAGATATTTCTGAAATATACGATTCATCAAAGCCATAAACACATCTGGAGCATTTGTCAGACAAAACGGCATAACTATAAACTCATAGTGGCCATACCTGCTTCTGAAAGCAGTTTTCGGAATATCAGAATCTCTTACTCTAAACTGATGATAGCCAGATCTCATATCGATCTTGGAATACACAGCAGAACCCTGTAACTGATCAAATAAATCATCAATACGAGGTAAATGGTATTTGTTCTTTACCGTTGCCTTGTTCAGTTGTCGATAATCGATACACAATCTCATTGAACCGTATTTCTTTCTGACAAACAAGATTGGAGCCCCCCAAGGAGAAACACTGGGTCGAATGTATCCCTTGGCCAGTAAATCTTCCAACTGATCTTTCAACTCTTTCAATTCCACGGGTGTCATTCGATAAGGTGCTTTAGAAATCGGTGCAGTACCTGGCATTAGTTCTATGTTGAAATCAATCTCGCGATACGGAGGTAATCCTGGAATTTCATCGGGGAAAACATCCGCAAATTCACTAACCACTGGCAAATCAGCCAGGTTAGGGCTAATTTTCAGAATATCAATAGTATAAACAATAAATCCCTCTGCTCCTTTTTGCAAAATTCGAGTCATAGATAATACTGAAATCAGAGGAATCTTAGCTCGAGAACCCTTACCATAGAATTTCCATTCTCCAGCCATCTCGGGTCTGAATCTCACCACCTTCTGGAAACATTCTACGGTAGCTCTGTACTTGTTTAGCATATCAATCCCAACTATGCAGTCAAAATCAGACAAACCAAGCACAAAACAATCTAGGTCTATCTCATTACCGTCATACTATAGCAAACAATTCTTAACTATCTGTATAGCAATAAGACCTCTCCCCAAAGGTGAAGAGACAGATACTACAACAGGTAATGATTCAACAGGAAAAACATGTAATGATGCAAATCGTGCAGAGATAAACGTATGGGAGACACCTGTATCTATCAATACATATGCAGGATAACCACAAATAGAACAGTTACCTGCAATCACATCATCCGATGCTCCCTGTGCATGTTCCTCCGTCAGTGCAAATACATGAGCTTGTTGTCTCGGGGTTTGACCACCTGTCTGACTCCCTCCTGGCCTTGGCTATTGCTGTGGATGGGATGGTTGAAAGGAATGGACAGAAGAGGCTTTCCTCGCAGGTTGAGCCACTGATCGGGATGACTCTGCACCTTGTGATTTTCCAGAACCTCTCTGAGGACACACCCTCGCAAAATGGCCAGGCAGATGACATATATGGCAACTCCCAAATACACCTCGGCACTGATCCTTCGTATGACTTCCACCACAACTGTTACAAACCATTCCAGACTTCGGTTTCGAACCACTTGAACTCGATGAACTGCTCCCTGATCTCTTAAACTGTTTTCCTCGAGCTTTACAAAACTTTTTTTTACAACTGCTGCTACCACCGCTTTCAAATCGAGAAGATTGTTGTGAGATTGGAGCTGGAGGTTGTGACTGTCTCGGAGGCTGAGCGATATACGAAGCTCCTCGCTGTTGTATCAAACCAGCTTCCGCTCCCTTGGCATTGTTCAAAGCCTCAACAAAAGTATTTGGTCGCTTAGTCTTTACCAGAGTAAAGACCTCCGGAGTCAATCCATTAATGAACTGATCAGCCATTGCCTCGTCACTATCGACAACATGTGGAGCAAAGCGCAGTAAGGTAGAAAACTTGGTCAGCATATTCTTCAATGTTTAAGTTTCCCTGCTTCAGATTGGCAAATTCAGCACCCTTTTCCTTGCGGTAAGACACCGGGAAGAAGCGTTGGTAAAACTCAGTTTTGAAGACTGTCCAAGTGAGTACAGTTCCTCTACGCTCCAAGGCCTTCTTGGTAGTGAACCACCAACTCCTTGCAACCTCATGAAGTTGGTGCCCTATCAATCGAATTCTCCGCTTATCTCCATAATCAAGTGAGTCAAATAACATCTCCATATCATCAAGCCAGCCCTCACATTCAACTGCATTCTCAGTACCTTTTAATTTCGGCGGTTTGTAGGATTGAAAGCGTTTAAGCAAAGTTTCCATTGGAGTAGCTGTCATATCCGTCATATCTCGAGAAGTACTTCCCTGTTCATTACTCGGAACAGAAGCTTGAGGCACAGTCGGTGTTACTAATGTCTGTTCTGGCAGAGGAGTATGAACTGTCCGTTCTGGTATAGGAGTAGGAACCTGTGGACTAAGAGGAGGTCGTCCTGGTCATCGAGACATATCTGATTACCAAAATGGTTAGGATACCATAATTATCAAATCTATCTCAGTCCTCCTCCGATCATCTTACCTCTGATCAAGACTCGGTTCTGATTAATTGTAAATAAATAATCGAAGTACTCATACAAGACATGCTTCCAATCAATTCAGATAATCAGGTAGCATGACATTAATAACAGAACACATGCTCTAATCGCGTCAGATAATCCAAGAAGCATGTGTCTTAACCAATCGTAACAACATACTTTCAAATAAAATTACCAAAATCAAATAATTAAGTACTTGAAAGTAAATCATGCTAGCACTAAGAACATATAACTAAAGTACTCAAATAAATAAATCATATCATGCTAACGTACACAAGCAAGGAAGATGACTCGATCTACCCCACTCGCTATCTAACTCAGTCCAGAATTTTCTCGCTCTGATACCACCTGTTGTGGAGACCCGAGTTCTAATCTCTTATTTCAATACAATTAACCAATTAATCATAATTAATAGCCAAGCATCAAATACTAAATAAAATATAATTTTTTTTTAAAATTGGAGCACCTCGCTCTATCGGTGAAAAGCACCCGATCGAGCGAGCTCTGAAGCCCAACCCCTCGGGTTGGAAAAGATTTTGGCCTCACTCGATCGGCCAATCTTCATCGATCGAGCGATCCAAAATGCTCACTACCCTGCCTCCAAAATAAGGGCCTCGCTCGATCGGTAATAATCACCCGATCGAGCGGGCTCACGTCCAGAAAAAGGAAATAGAAATTTTTGCTGTCAAAGCCTAGCAATTCCTTCTAACATGCTCTAGTAATCTCATGGTATAATTGTACATCAACAATTCAATCTTGTAATCACAACTAACATACATCCTAAACATGATATAGTTGAAGAAGAACAATATCATACCATATACTAGAATATAATATCATGCTAGAATCACATATCATACAAGAATCATCTTTACACAAGAAGGATTATTCTACAACATGTTGTCTTAAGGATTTACAAAAACCATCTCAAGTCTTATGAACCTCAACAAGACAACAATTTAATAGCCATCAAGTCTTAGTAAGAGTACCTACAACATGATCATATCCTTGAAGCTAACAAACTAGACAACTACACTCGGATCACCACTTTAATCTCTCGTTCTTCATTCTTCAACCTCTCTTGTGCCCTGTTCTACTCCCGCCTATTGCCATGACACATACAACACAACAATAGCCGGATAACTCCGGTGAGAAATATATTTCTCAGTAAAAGCAACTAACATGCAAATCATGTCATATATATCAAACTCAGGATATAAATAAAAGACAATGCATGTTTTAAAAAACAGATTCTTTCGAATCATTTCTCATTTTGTCGATTGGGATCCCGAGAAGAAGATATCATAGCTAAACCACCGACACTCCCAATCGAGGTGAGGCTACTTATCCTACTTCTCTAGACTTTGAAGCCACCATGCATGAAAATCGGACGCTAGGCTATCTCAACCACCCAGTCCATACACATATAGTTCCTCAAATCGTCTATTCGAACGTTTTCGTTCATTTTAAAATCAAAGAACAAGTCTCACAAGATGAATGCAACATATACATCGATATAACATTCATTGACCTCAAAGACTCATTCAACAATTCATAAGAAAGCACATAAAAGCAAACAAGCAAATAAGTATGTGATTTAAGGGAACTCGATACAAACCATATCGAGTTATAGTCCCATTCAAATAATAGTCCACTTTTACCTTTCGATTGTGATGTTTAAGAACAACTTCAAGCTATCCAAATCTGAACAATAAACAACCACAAGCCTTGTCTCAAAATCTGCATTCCAAACTAATCAAACTCTATTGATGAATAACTTCAAACCTTGCTTCAATCTCTATTGGTTCGAAGGCGATGTTCTCAAGCTCAATGGTCTTTAAACACAATCTGAAATGAAGTTTAGAAAGCTTACAAACATCAGCTAGGACTCACCAAAATCACATCTCAATACAAGATAGCAAAACAATCTCGAATCATAATTTCGACGGCGTAACGGGGTAAAGTCGGCAACCGAAACACAACGTCAACAATTCTAACAAACATATATATCTCATATCCACCAAAACCAGCAATAATTCCTCACATATCAGCAGGTATACTATCGAACAATAAGCTGGAATCATAAGAACATAATCAAGATCCATTCTTCATCCCAACTTCAACATAACCAAGAATACAAGCTCATCAACCATATTTCAAAACAAATATGATCGCTGCCATTTTCAAATTCTCAAATCGTGATGAACTAAAAGAAAACTTACATAAAATCGAAGGCCTTCTTGCAAGGAGTTCAAAACCTTTTTCGGAATCAAATTCGGATAAAAGACGCAAAAGATATCAAACTTTGAAGATGGAAAATGAACTTGAAGATGGGATTCTCATTTCTTGCTGAATTTTCTTCTGAAAATCTGAAGAGAAAGGCATACATACACGTACAAACACTATGCACGACATGTGTCCAAGTAAAAAATCTGAAAATTGCACTTTAGTCCTCCAATTCTTGCTTCTTTGCAATTCAATCCTCAACTTATCATTCCATTCAATTTCAATCCTAAATAATTTAAGAATATTAGAATTTAAATCAAAACTCCAAATTTCCCAAATTAAATATTCTCGGATTAAAATTAAATAATTCCAGGCGTTACAATTCTCCCCCACTAAGACACGATTTCGTCCTCAAAATCTCAAGTACGAACAACATATAAGATATATCAGATAATAGAAAACTAAAGGAGAACTCACATCATTGAAACATCTCTGGAAATCGTTGCCTCATGTCTGATTCCGTCTCCCAAGTTGCTTCTTCAATACCATGACGACTCCACTAAACTTTCACAAGCGGAATAGTCTTTGTTCGAAGTTGATTGTCCTTACGATCAATAATCTGAATTGGCTTCTCAAAATAACTCAAGGTTTCGTCGATTTCAGCCTCATCAGACTGAAGCACGTGAGATTCATCAATAATATATTTTCGAAGCATCGATACATGAAAGAAATCATGTATTCCAGATAAAACCGGAGTTAGAGCTAATCGGTAGGCAAGATTTCCTATTTTCTCAAGAACTTCATACGGACCGATATAACGTGGATACAACTTCCCTCGCTTGCCAAATCGTGCAGTGACTCTGAACGGAGAAATCTTCAGAAACACCCTATCCCCCTGTTCAAAAGACAAAGGTCGACGTCGAACATTAGCATATTTGGTTTGTCTGTCCTGAGCTGTCTTCATTCTTCTCTGAATAAGCTTCACCTGTTCAGTCATATCCCTAATCATATCAGGCCCAATATCAGGTACCTCTGAAATATCATCCTAGTAAAGAGGAGATCGACACCTTCTACCATACAAAGCTTCAAACGGAGCCATTTCAATACTCGATTGATAGCTGTTGTTGTACGAAAATTCGCAAAGAGGTAGTGACTCTTGCCAAATAGTGCCAAAATCAAGCACTACAGCTCTCAACATGTCTTCCAATGTCTGAATGGTATGCTCAGACTGTCCGTCTGTCTGTGGATGATACGCTGTGCTCAAGTGTAGCTGAGTACCCAAAGAACTCTGTAAACTGCGCCAGAAGTGAGATGTAAATCGAGGATCACGATCTGATACAATAGACTTCGGCACTCCATGTAATCTGACGACTTCTCGGACATAAATCTCTGCCATCTGGTCGTGTCTATACGTCACACGATAAGGAATAAAACACGCTGATTTCTTCAATCTATCAATAATCACCCAGATAACATCGCAACCTCTAAAAGATCGAGGTAACTTCGTCACGAAGTCCATGGAAATATGATCCCATTTCCATTTTGGCACTGATAAACTTTGTAACAAACCAGGCGGTTTCTTCCTTCAGCCTTCACCTGTTGGCAATTAAGACATCGAGACACAAAATCAGTGATATCAGACTTCATTGGTTTCCACCAATATTGAGCCTTCAAATCATTGTACATCTTCCTACCACCAGGATGAATACTATAACGGCTACAATTCGCCTCTTTCAGTAGTTGTTGTCGCACATCAGAAATATCAGGCACTAAAAGGCGATTGTTTACATACAAAAGATCATCTCGAACCTGGTATTCAGATACATGCTGTAATGCCCCGATTTTATCTTAATTGACTTTATTTGAGATAATCGGAGATTGCAGAGTTCAAGAGCCGACTTTATTTTGACCAGGGTAATTTTTGAAAATTTTGGAATTTTGAGGGACTAAAATGCAAATTTGGGATTTGTTAGATATTTATAAGCTTGTTGACTATTATTTCTCCTTCATATTCACCCTCCAAACCGATTTCTCCATTAGAGAAGAGAGAAACGTCTCCCAAGCTTTCCAGATTTCTCTCGAGCTCGATCCGTCCATTGGAAATTATTTCTGAAGGCAGATTAGCGATCACTGCAGCGAGAGCTCCGTTGTATCGTAAGTTTTTCTACGATCAGATACATTCTAGTTTTGGGATGTTGTTAGAATCGATTGAGATTGGAGTATGTTGTTCTTGACAGAGTTCTGATCGTTTATTATCTGTCAGTTTTGAATTAGAGCGACGTTCGGATTTGTTATGATTTTTGGAAGCCATTTTTGAAAACTTGGATTTTGAGATTGATGGGTTTGCCTTATTATTGTTGTTTTGGGCTTTGATATGAGTTGTTTGGATTGATATTTTGATGTCTGCATTTCCGATTTGATCAGATTATAGCCGTTATGCCGTCAGTTTGAATTTTGGATTGTCAATCGGTTCGATTTGTTTGATCCAAGTATTCGATTGAGTTGTACGTTAATCTCGAGCCTTATTACTTATTGTACAGATTGATTTGAGGCCAGTAGGAGTTGCGGGATTGCAGCTTTGTACAACTTGGAGATTGTAGCCGGTATAGTATCGATTTCTTATTATCGATTGAAGTAGTTTGATTGAATCTTGAATTGAGGAATCGTTGTTGTTTCCAGGTTTTGGAGCATCGACGTTGTTGAAAAGAGGTATAAGATGACTTAGATTGGAATGGAACGTATGACTTGAATCCGACTTGATTCGAGTGTTCTGAAGAATCACATACTTGCATATTATTTGATTATTTGAATTATTTGAGTTATGTTTTGAATTTGCATTCATCTTGAACATGAATCCTTGATTTGAGTAGCGGGCAGGACGACCCTTTTGATGATAGACGTTTTGGGGATTATATTGTGAGTGGCCTGGGTGTAGCCGTTTCACCTAGTGCTAGCATACTCCTTATAGTCTCACCAAAGTCTAGAGGATGGAGATACGTAGCACCACCTCGATCGGGAGAGTCGGTGATTTGTTTACGTGATCTCGTCCTCGGGATCCCAATAGCAAAAGCTGAAATGTTTTGATTATCCGACTTGATAATCCCAGATTTTAAAGACATGCATTGCATTTATGCATATGATTTGAGTTTTAGACATGCTTGTGGAATTTTCATGGTTGATAATTGATTAATTGGAAGTCGATGTATTTCGTTTTGAAATACTTATTTGATATTGCATGTTTGTCTCTTTTACTGGGAATATTATTCTCACCGGATTATCCGGCTGTTGTCTTTGTTTGTATGTGTACTTGGCAACAGGTGGGGCAGGACCGAGTCAGAGGCAGCATGGCTAGGTGGTTGAGATGATAGACGTGAGACTTTGGTGTTTTAGAAGTCGAACTTGTATTCGAATTCATGTTGTTGTATTGTTTGAATAAGTTAGATTGAAGCATGTTCTTCTAGTTGGAGATTGTATAACTTTAGAACTACTTTATATTGGATTATGAATGTTTTAACGTTTTGAGTTGCGTTGTAATTTCATGAGTTTGTCTTGGAAGTGTTGGAGTCGAGCCTTCTTGTTTCTGCTGTTTTCTTGATCTGCTGCAGGGGGCGCCCGAGCTGCATTTTTTAGCAGCCCGAGTGCACCCCACTCTGAGAATCCAGTAGCGCTTCTGTCCAGGGCGCGCTTGAGCGGCAGTTTTTGGCCGCCCGAGCGCGGCCCTCTTTTAAAAAAAATTAATTCTTTTGGCTTTTGATTACTGATGTTTAATTATTGTTTATCCGAGTTTAGTTGTTTAGAATCTAGGTCTCACATTAAATGGTATAAGAGCGATAAGATTCTTGGACTGAATTTAGAAGTGAGCGGGGTAGATCGAGTCCGCATGAATTGAATTCTCGCATGTGATTGAGTTATTTAAATTGATTTGTTTAAATATCATGCGAGCATGCTTTATTGTTGAGAATTATTTGAGTTACATGATTATGTGATTTAAATTATAAAGCATGACTTATTTGAGTTATGAACTGTATTTCATTTCGGATCCGAATTCCAATTGCTTGAGCAAGCAGAACAGAGGTTGTTTGAATTGCGAATGAGAATCAGTTTGAGATCCAAATTCAACACCTTTGGAGTAGAATGAGCTTATCAAACAGAGATTTTTGGGCACCGAATTTATGAGATGGAGATATTTGTGTCCCTAGCATCTAGAATTATCAGAATCATCTTATTGAAGAGTTTGAACAGACGACAACCAACAGCAACTCCTTCGACTGATCTAGATCGTGCTACTACTGAGAATGCTGATGGAGACAAAAGTTGAATAGAAGAATCGATCAGTGGTTGAATCTCTTGACTACTCAGATGACGTCGAATCCGATTAGTGGCTCATCAACACAAGGTATTGCAAGGTTGGTAGAATTCGAAGAAGCTGTCAGGACTGTCATCAGCCCAGACACTTTTGACCTTTTGATTTCAGAAATGTGCGGAGGAATTCTCTTTGTTTGTAGTTGATATTCTAATCTAGCCTAATTGTATGATAAACCAGTAGTTAGGGAGTTGCTGACGTATTCCAGATGAGATTTATGTTTTCCTTTGATTTATGAGGTTAGTTTCAGCAACGACTTGAGATCGGACATCGCAGTTGAGAATTAAGAAGAAGTGTTCCTTAGACCGCACTTATGTACAGGTACGACGCGTTGAATTTGTCATGCCATTTGCTTAGACAGACACTCTTGCAGCATTCAGAAATTTTAGGAGTCAAATCCTTCAGAGATATTTAGTTGAATTCGGGGCTGTTCTTATCGATGAATCATTATCCGTTCGAAGAGCTGTACTGATCTTTCAGACTTTTTGAGAGTTGTTTGCAAATTTCATGCCGAGCAGTTATGCTATTCTATCGACTTCTGATTTATGTTGGGATCAAGTGTCCTTTCCTCGATCTTTTTATAGCTGAAGATGAAATTTCATTGGATCACCTCAGGACTAGAACCGGATTTTATTGATCGAGATCAACGTTATTACCTGAAATTGAAAATTTTTGAGTTCTATCGCAGATTTTTGAGGAATTCTTATCGTTTGCGAAACAAATTACTCTGAAGATTATGTTCTTCTGTTTGGACTTCATCTTATGAGACCAGTTCTTATTGATTGAAGAAGAGTTTGTTCATCGCTTCTTTGTTCTTTAATTATTCTGTATTGATAACTTTACGGTGCATTGCACTTCTTCTTATCGAGACTGGAGATATATTATTTTTCAGAAGAATCACTTATTAGCTTGATGCATCGAGACAGCTGTTGACGCTCGAGACTCAATGTCTGATTCTGGATTTTGAGCTCGCAATGATCTTATTGATTGAAGATCTGTTTCTATTGTCTTATGAGGAAATTTACGTGATATGTTCTAATATTAAGAGTTGGAGAAATTGTTTTAGCTTACGGAACTGATTTGGAAACAAATAAGAAGATTAGATTGTTTGAGTTTTCCGACTGCGAATCTTTATCTGAGGAATTGTATGCAACAACAGATGTTTTGATATGTTATTATGTTATCTACTATCTAACTTCGATTGACCGATTGTTGGAATCTTCTACCGCTTTTTGTACTTATGGACTTTCAGTCAAGATTAGAGGATTGATATCTTGTCAGAGGTCGTCAGATGTCATGTTTTGCCGAAGTCTGTCAGCTTAGACAAAGATCCTTGATGCACTCGTTCTTTAGGAAAGGACTTCAATGAAATTTTGTTATCTGATTTCAACTTTTTCAGTTCGATACCCTCAGAACGACGGACATCTAGAGAAGATGAGTTGAACTTTTGAAGTTATGCCATGAGTTGTAGTGCTCTATTTAGCACTAGTTGGCAGAACTCCGAATTCTTGTGGAGACTTCGTACAACGATAGCTTTTTGGTAATTCTTGAATGCACTTTTCAAGAGATGTACGAGAAGAGAAGAAGATTCCTGTTGATTGGAAGTGATTTTCTGTGTCACTTGTTTTGGAACCAGAGATGATTCGATTGTGGCGGAGCTTAGGAATTGCTGACGAGAATGAGTCGACTTTTGATCGACGGACTGAAGGAGTATTTTAGAGACACAGTTCGTGTTGGAACCGTGTTTGATTTCGAGGACGAAATCTTTTCTTAGAGGGGGAGAATTGTAACTCCCCGATTTTATCTTAATTGACTTTATTTGAGATAATCGGAGATTGTAGAGTTCAAGAGCCGACTTTATTTTGATCAGGGTCCTTTTTGCAAATTTCGGAATTTTCAGGGACTAAAATGCAAATTTGGGATTTGTTAGATATTTATAAGCTTGTTGACTATTCTTTCTCCTTCATCTTCACCCTCCCAACCGATTCCTCCATTAGAGAAGAGAGAAACGTCTCCCAAGCTTCCCAGATTTCCTCCCGAGCTCGATCCGTCCGTTGGAAATTATTTCTGAAGGCAGATTAGCGATCACTGCAGCGAGAGCTCCGTTGTATCGTAAGTTTTTCTACGATCAGATACATTATAGTTTTGGGATGTTGTTAGAATCGATTGAGATTGGAGTATGTTGTTCTTGACAGAGTTCTGATCGTTTATTATCTGTCAGTTTTGAATTAGAGCGACGTTCGGATTTGTTATGATTTTTGGAAGCCATTTTCGAAAACTTGGATTTTGAGATTGATGGGTTTGCCTTATTATTGTTGTTTTGGGCTTTGATATGAGTTGTTTGGATTGATATTTTGATGTCTGCATTTTCGGTTTGATCAGATTATAGCCATTATGCCGTCAGTTTGAATTTTGGATTGTCAATCGGTTCGATTTGTTTGATCCAAGTCTTTGATTGAGTTGTACGTTAATCTCGAGCCTTATTACTTATTGTACAGATTGATTTGAGGCCAGTAGGAGTTGAGGGATTGAAGCTTTGTACAACTTGGAGATTGTAGCCGGTATAGTATCGATTTCTTATTATCGATTGAAGTAGTTTGATTGAATCTTGAATTGAGGAATCGTTTTTGTTTCCAGGTTTTGGAGCATCGACGTTGTTGAAAAGAGGTATAATATGACTTAGATTGGAATGGAACGTATGACTTGAATCCGAATTGATTCGAGTGTTCCGAAGAATCACATACTTGCATGTTATTTGATTATTTGAATTATTTGAGTTATGTTTTGAATTTGCATTCATCTTGAACATGAATCCTTGATTTGAGTAGCGGGCAGGACGACCCTTTTGATGATAGACGTTTTGGGGATTATATTGTGAGTGGACTGGGTGTAGCCGTTTCACCTAATGCTAACATACTCCTTATAGTCGCACCAAAGTCTAGAAGATGGAGATATGTAGCACCACCTCGATCGGGAGAGTCGGTGAGTCATTTACGTAATCTCGTCCTCGGGATCCCAATAGCAAAAGCTGAAATGTTTTGATTATCCGACTTGATAATCCCAGATTTTAAAGACATGCATTGCATTTATGCATATGATTTGAGTTTTAGACATGCTTGTGGAATTTGCATGGTTGATAATTGATTAATTGGAAGTCTATGTATTTCGTTTTGAAATACTTATTTGATATTGCATGTTTGTCTCTTTTTATGGGAATATTATTCTCACCGGATTATCCGGCTGTTGTCTTTGTTTGTATGTGTACTTGGCAACATGTGGGGCAGGACCGAGTCAGAGGCAGCATGGCTAGGTGGTTGAGATGATAGACGTGAGGCTTTGGTGTTTTAGAAGTCGAACTTGTATTCGAACTCATGTTGTTGTATTGTTTGAATAAGTTAGATTGAAGCATGTTCTTCTAGTTGGAGATTGTATAACTTTAGAACTACTTTATATTGGATTATGCATGTGTTTAACGTTTTGAGTTGCGTTGTAATTGCATGAGTTTGTCTTGGAAGTGTTGGAGTCGAGCCTTCTTGTTTCTGCTGTTTTCTTGATCTGCTGCAGGGGGCGCCCGAGCTGCATTTTTTAGCAGCCCGAGCGCACCCCACTCTGAGAATCCAGTAGCACTTCTGTCCAGGGCGCGCTCGAGCGGCAGTTTTTGGACGCCCGAGCGCGGACCTCTTTTAAAAAATAATAATAATTCTTTTGGCTTTTGATTACTGATGTTTAATTATTGTTTATCCGAGTTTAGTTGTTTAGAATCGAGGTCTCACACATGCCCTGATCGGACTTTCTCAATCGAATTCTGCACATTCTTATCAAGTTTCTGAGCTTCTTTAATTCGCAACAATAACGCTAGTTCAACTTGAATTTGATAAAGTCGAAGAGGCGGACAATTCGTGTCAAATACTAATCCAAAAAAACAACATTCTTCAATCAAATGGGATACACCAATCGTCGATAAATACAAGGAACATACCTTTCGACTCAGTGCATCAGCAGCTGCATTATATTTCCCCGGATAATATTTAATCTCACAATCAAAATTTTTAAGAAAATCAATCCATATCCGCTGCCTCATATTCAGTTCTGACTGTGAAAACAAATATTTCAGACTTTTGTGATCAGAATAAATCTCAAACCGTTCCCCGTACAAATAATGTCGCCAAATCTTCAAAGCAAAAACGATGGCAGCAAATTCAAGATCATGAATCGGGTATCTGGTTTCGTGAGACTTCAATTGTCTCGAGGCATAAGAAATCACATGCCCTAGCCGCATCAAAACACATCCCAGACCTCGATGAGATGCATCACAATAAACAGTGAAACCACCAGTACCTGAAGAAATCGTCAAAACTGGTGCACTGGTCAATCGTTTCTTCAACTCAATAAAACTAGATTCACAGGCTTCAGACCAGATAAATGGAGCATTCTTCTGAGTTAACTGAGTAAGCGGCTTCGCAATACTGGAAAAATATTTAATAAAACGACGATAATACCCAGCCAAACCCATGAAACTACGAATTTCAGGAACAGATGTAGGTCTAGACCAATTGATCACAGTCTCGACTTTACTTGGATCAACAGATATACCATCTCCGGATATGATATGTCCAAGAAACACAACCTGTTTCAGCCAAAACTCACATTTTGACAGTTTAGCATACAATTTCTCAGATCTTAGAGTCTTCAACACAGTTCTCAAATGCTCAGAATGATCAATCAAATTCTTCGAATATATCAGAATTTCATCAATAAATATTATAACGAAGTCATCGAGATATTTCTGAAATATATGATTCATCAAAGCCATAAACATAGCTGGAGCATTTGTCAGACCAAACGGCATAACTATAAACTCATAGTGGCCATACCAGGTTCTGAAAGAAGTTTTCGGAATATCAGAATCTCTTACTCTCAACTGATGATAGCGAGATCTCAGATCGATCTTGGAATACACAGCAGAACCCTGTAACTGATCAAATATATCATCAATACGAGGTAAAGGGTATTTGTTCTTTACCGTTGCCTTGTTTAGTTGTCGATAATCGATACACAATCTCATTGAACCGTCTTTCTTTCTGACAAACAAGATTAGAGCCCCCTAAGGAGAAACACTGGGTCGAATGTATCCCTTGGCCAGTAAATCTTCCAACTGATCTTCCAACTCTTTCAATTCCACTTGTGCCATTCGATAAGGTGCTTTATAAATCGGTGCAGTACCTGACATCAGTTCTATGTTGAAATCAATCTCGCGATACGGAGGTAATCCTGGAATTTCATCGGGGAAAATATCCGCAAATTCACTAACCACTGGAAAATCAGCCAGGTTCGGGCTAGTTTTCAGAATATCAATAGTATAAACAATAAATCCCTCTACTCCTTTATGCAAAAGTCGAGTCATAGATAATACTGAAATTAGAGGAATCTTAGCACGAGAACCTTTACCATAGAATTTCCATTCTCCAGTCATCTCGGGTCTGAATCTCACTACCTTCTGGAAACAGTCTACGGTAGCTCTGTACTTGTTTAGCATATCAATCCCAACTATGCAGTCAAAATCAGACAAACCAAGCACAAAACAATCTAGGTCTATCTCATTACCATCATATTGTAGCAAACAATTCTTAACTATCTGTATAGCAATAAGACCTTTCCCCAAAGGTGAAGAGACAGATACTACAACATGTAATGATTCAACAGGCAAAACATGTAATGATGCAAATCGTGCAGAGATAAACGTATGGGAGGCACATGTATCTATCAATACATATGCAGGATAACCACAAATATAACAGTTACCTACAATAACATCATCCGGTGCTCCCTGTGCCTGTTCCTCCATCAGTGCAAAGACATGAGCTTGTTGTCTTGGGGGTTGACCACCTGTCTGACTCCCTCCTGGCCTTGGCTGTTGCTGTGGATGGGATGGTTGAAAGTAATGGACAAAAGAGGCTTGCCTCGCAGGTTGAGCCACTGATCGGGATGACTCTGCACCTCGTGATTGAAAGAGTGGGTGCCCGGTGAGCCAACTTGTGGCTAAGGGCTTTGATGACTCTTTGTATAAACAATCTTTTGTTTAATATAATTTAAACTTTTATTAATGGCAATGACTTTATCTTTCTTCATATTGTTATATTGTGATATACTATTGTTGTTTTGATAAAGACCTTGAATATACTATAGTGTATGTAAGATGTGGTAGAACATGGAGATGTCTATCATGAAACACATCTTATAGTCACTGTATATTCTAAACTGTTCCTAGTCGATTGAGCCGTCCGATAATAAGGATAAGGATCGCTCGAGTTTGAGACTAGCATTTGCGATGCAGAGTACCACGTTTCATTGGTAGGGAACATAGAGATGTTCAAATCATGCAAATGGATATTCATATGATGAATGATCGAACTACCCTATCCGGACTTTCCAAGTGGTTATCACTTATCGAGTGGAAATAGTCCGCGGTTTTGGTTGTACACCATTAGTCCTTACTACTTGAAACATCATTGAGACTCTATATGCTAGTACTGTGCTTTGACTCGTTTACCGACTCTATTGGGGTCATCAGGTGTCGGGATTGGGTACAGTTACAACACATGTAGGAGTCGATGCTTTGTTGTCAAGGATTCACCACATACTTGCGAGTGTGGATATCCTATGCAATCTGAGGAGATATTAGTGTGACGAATCTCTGGCCAGAGTACATGATGTGATTTAAGAAATGGTTTCTTAGTAGCACATGCGATGTCACTATTTGATCTTCAAGATGCATTGCATAGTTATCGAATCTCGAGCGACTCTCGATATACCAATGGTTGTTGATTTGATCGGGATATATGGATGAAGGGACCGTACTGTACGCTAACCAAAATCTACTGGTTCTTGTAGGCACTATCAGTGATACCTAGGGAATCATGGGGCGATGTTGCTAGGCGCTCATACCATGATTCGATGGGCAAGTCGGAAATTGTTGTTCCGAGTCACAAGGAGTTGTGAGCCCACGGCTAGCTGTATCCCTGAACCATTGAGGGTTACACAGTGTAATGGATTTTTAATCCCCGTTGAGATAGTTAAATTTAAAGAGTTAAATTTAATGAACGAAGAAGTTGGACTTTTTATTTAAGAGTAGAGGAGTAAGATTTCCTAAAATGACATAGGGATGGCCATTTTTGGAAATCACTGAATTCGGATTCAGAAAAATTTATCTTGACTTTAAAAGGTGCAGAAATGGTTTCTGTGCACATTGGTGAAATCGGTTTATCAATCGGAGTCACGATGAATTTTATATTAATTTCTGAACATGCGGGCTTTGCTTGTCGGGCCTGAACTTATGACTAATGGGCCCTAAGCTGTTAGTGGCCTACATTATAAATAAGTTATTGCAGTACAGAAATTACACACAACAGGTCACAATTTTCAAAAACCCTAAGTATTTTTCTAAAAAGTGGCCGCCCCCCTCCCTCTCTCTGACAGAAAAATCCAGCCTGTGATTTTGAATTACAGTCTGGTTTAACGATCAAATTCGTTAATCTCTTCGTAGAAAACTTCTGATAGATTTTCTAGTGCAATCTATCAGAGGGATTAAATCTCTGTTCGTGGACCTGATTGAAGAACAGTTCGTCCATCAGTTCCAGGGATATACAACAAGAGCAGAGAAATCTGTTGGTGTCCAATATCTCGATTCGAGATTAAAGGTAAAAATTTTATAATTGTTATTTAATTTTTACACACACAATTTAATCGTAAGGTTGATACCCATTATGGAATCGTTCCATACAAAATTTTTAAACTTCCGCTACACCGGGTATCAATCATAATTGATCTGATCGCCGCGTTCTCCACCAGTGGTATCAGAGCCAGGTTGCTCAGATCAAGCGATTAAATTAATCAATTGTACAAAAATTTTTAGGCCTCGGTTTTTGAAACAAAATAAATATTTTAAAAATAAAAAAAAAAATTATTTTTTTTCGGGCAAAAACCCGGGCAGCGATTGGATCGCTGCCCGGGGCAGCGATCGTCGCTGCCCTACGGGCAGCCGGGCTGCCCGGCCCGGGAACGTCCCGGGCGGGCCGGGGGAAAAATTATTTTTTTTAATTTTTTAAATTAAATTTTAATATGTTAAAATTCTATTTTTGGTCCGATCGAAAATTGTTTTGATTGGTCCACGAGGCGTCGGATCGAATTGTTCGAGTCCGAAAATTTTAAAATTGATTTTTGGATAAATTTGAATTTTTGGAAAATTTTAATATTTTATCCTTTAATTGAATTTTGAAATTAATTATTTTTGGTACAATTGATGATAAGATATGATCTTATGGATATATTGAGTAAAATATGATTTTATGTATAAAATTGGATTTTATAGATAAAATATGATTTTATTTGATAAAAAGATAAAATATGATTTTGTATGTAAAATAAGATTTTATGTATGAAATATGATTTTATCCTTTTAAATTTAAATTGCCATAGCATGTTATCCAATAAATTAATTTTGAATTAAATGTTATTGGATAAGGATGATCGATTGCCATGACCAATTTTGTAGGTGTATGTTAGGAATTTACATTTGTTTTATTGTTGTTGGTTTTATTAATGGGCCTGGTTTATGGCCCAAATATGAATGTCATATGTAATAAAAGTGGGCTTGGTTTATGGCCCGTTCCCACCCCTTAAAAATGTATCCCCTACTTGTCATTGTTATTTATTGTAAATACATTAGATTTAGTGGGAGATCAAGATTTGAAGATGGAGGTGGGCCCAGCAGACAATAAAGACAGAAGAAATGTAAATTGGAAGCAAATGTAATAGGATTGCATTGCATACTGCATATTACCTAGGATTGGACTAAGACTCGTGATTGGCAACCACGGGTCGATTAGAAATGGAATCGATCATCCTATATAATATGTGATATTATAGTTGTATGCATGTTTTAGACATAATTGTGTGAATCCGGCAAGCATACAAAAATTTTAAAAATGATGAGACAAATTTTTATAATTAAAAATCCCTCATTTTAAATATGATTTAAAATTGATATCAAGATAAATAAAGGAAATTTAAATTTGTTTAAATGTTCCTACCTTCCATCAACGATCAATGTATGAGATGCTACCCGCGGATACGGTTCGGCTCATATTATTGGGGGGGGCCCGTTCGTCGGAAAGCTGTACATTGGATCGACACATGTTGTAAGTTGGGTGGAACTCCCATGGGATCGGCTCATATTATTGGGGGATCCACATGGCGACCGTCCATCACAACTTAATATTGATGTGTCATCTTGACATGTCACAATAAACGGCGTCATATTATTGGGCCCTTATTGGACATGAGGTAAAAACATGGAGGTTGCTTTGGAAGCAATTGGGCTCTACCATTTGAAAATTATGGTTGGCTGATATTATTCGGGACCCAAGTTTGTCAATTGGATTCCATGTTCTCACTAAGGAAAACAGTTTCCCGTTTTCACTAGAGGGTAGTGAAATCGTTAAAATAGTGGGAGTGAGATTCATAAAATAAATTTCGCCTATTTTATGTCTTAGTAAATTGCTTAAACAATCACTGATATTTGTCTGTTTCTTTTCAGTATTTCATACGATGAATTCGCGTAATCCACTTTTCTCAATCCTCGAACAAAATAAGTTGACTGGCGCAAACTATACGGAATGGTTCCGTAAGTTGAAGATTGTCTTGACTTCGGAGAAGATGCTCTACGTGTTAGAAAAATCTCCTCCGAAGGAAGCACCAGCTGACGTAAGTCCGGAGGAGTTAGCCAAGCTTGATACATGGTGGGACCATGATATCAAGACCAAATGCTATATGCAAGCCTCGATGTCTGATGAACTCCAGAGGCGATTTGAGGACACCGTGAATGCTGCTGACATTCACGTTCAACTCAAGGAACTTTTTGGAGCTCAATTGAGGGCTGAAAGGTTCGCTACTGTAAAGGAGCTAATGACGTGTCGCATGCGTGAAGGGACTTCGGTCCGTGATCATGGGGTACGAGTGATTTGGCTCATACAGAAGTTGGTAACCCTTGATTTGGTGTTGGAGCATGAACTCAACGTGGACTTACTACTTCTGTCTCTTCCTTCTTCGTTTGACGGATTTGTGGTAAATTTCAATATGAACAAGATAGAGGCCTCCCTTGAAGAGATGGTCAATATGCTTGTGACATATGAATCCACATTAAAGAAGGATAAACCGGCTTTCTTGGTGGGCTCCTCTTCTTCTGCTAAGAAGGGGCCAAGTACAAAGGGTAAGAAACGTTCTGCCCCACCCAAGAAAGTCGAACCCGAGAAGAAGTACAAGACAAAGGCTTCAAACATGGAAAAATCCAAGGATGTTTGCCATTATTGCAAGAAGCCCGGTCATTGGAAGCGTAACTGCAAGGAATATCTAGAGCAGTTGCGAACTGCAAAGGGTATGTTCTATATTGAAATAAATGTTTCACTTAATACTACTTCTTGGGTATTGGATACCGGATGTGGATCTCACATTTGCAATGATTTGCAGGTGATGACAAGAAGTCGCAGGCTTAGGATGGGTGAGACCCAGCTGAGGCTCGGAAATGGTTCCAGAGTTGAAGCAAAAGCCGTGGGAGATGTTTATTTAATTTTACAGAACGGTTTTAAGTTACTTTTAAGAGATGTTTTATTTGTTCCGGATTTGATTAAAAACATTATTTCTGTTTCTATGCTTGATAGAGATGGTTATTCTTGCAATTTTGTGAATGAGATTTGCAATATTTACAAGAATGAATGTTTAATTGGAAATGGACAACTTGAAAACGATCTATACAACTTAAAACTAAAAGACGTTCCAATAAATTATGTTGATAAACCGGCAACAACAAACAAAAGGAAAATCGATAGCCAAAACCCGGCAAACCTTTGGCACGCTAGGCTAGGTCATATTTCCTCAAGGAGGATGAACAAGCTAGTGGGAGAGGGCATGTTTGATATGTCTGATATTAACTCTCTACCTACTTGTGAATCCTGCCTAAAAGGAAAAATGACTAAATCTCCTTTTAAGGGGAAACCTGAGCGTAGTCAAAATCTGTTGGATTTGATCCATACAGATGTTTGTGGTCCATTTAGAGTTGGGACTCAATATGGCCACACCTACTTCATTACCTTTACTGATGATTATTCAAGGTATGGGTATTTATATTTAATGAAATATAAGTATGAAGCATTTGAAAAGTTCAAAGAATTCAAGGCTGAAGTAGAAAACAAGCTAAGTAAAAGTATTAAAGCACTTCGATCGGATCGAGGTGGAGAATACTTGAGTACCGAGTTTTTGGACTATCTAAAAGAGAATGGGATTCTCTCTCAGTGGACTCCTCCTATGACACCACAGCTGAATGGTGTATCGGAGCGTCGTAATCGAACTTTGTTGGACATGGTTCGATCCATGATGAGCTTCACTGAGCTTCCACCTTTGTTTTGGGGCTATGCGCTTGAAACGGCGGTATTGTTGTTGAACAACGTCCACACTAAAGCAGTGGATAAAACACCATACGAGTTATGGAATGGCAAAGCTCCTAAGTATTCGTACTTGAGGATTTGGGGATGTCCTGCTTACGTGAAGCGGACAGTGGGAGATAAGTTGGATAGTCGATCCAGCTTATGTTATTTTGTAGGGTATCCGAAGAATTCAATCGGATATTATTTCTATTATCCTGCTGAAACAAAGGTGTTTGTTTCAAGGAATGCCACCTTCTTGGAGAAGGAGTTCTTATTGGATAAGAAAGGCAAGATGATGGAACTCGAAGAAATTCGAGAAGAACCCGAAATACAAAATAACGATCCTACACCTCAGGAACCATTGCTGGACACGCCTGTACCTAGAAGATCCGAGAGGACTTCTAGACCTCCTATTCGATATGGTCTTCTTCTTGAAGGGGATCAAGATGAACCCGAAGTTGGATGTGATCCAAGAAACTTCAAGGAAGCAATTTCTGATGCGGATTCAAATTTATGGCTTGAAGCTATGCAGTCGGAAATAGATTCGATGCATACAAACCAAGTTTGGTCTTTAGTAGATCCTCCCGATGGAATTGTTCCAATAGGGTGTAAATGGATCTACAAGAGAAAGCTTGGGCCTGATGGTAAGGTATTGACCTACAAGGCGCGATTGGTGGCAAAAGGTTATACTCAAAGACAAGGAGTTGACTATGATGAAACCTTTTCGCCAGTTGCAATGTTCAAGTCCATAAGAATCCTTATTGCCATAGCTGCATGGTATGACTATGAGATATGACAAATGGATGTGAAGACTGCTTTTCTTAATGGAGACATTAAGGAAGAAATCTATATGAAGCAGCCTGAGGGGTACACATCCATGGGAAGCGAGCATAAGGTATGCAAGCTTCAGAGATCAATTTATGGTCTAAAACAAGCATCAAGAAGTTGGAACCAGAAATTTGATGAAACAATAAAAGATTTTGGTTTCATCAAGAATCCGGAGGAACCATGCGTGTACAAGAAAGTAGTTAAGGATGCTGTGACATTCTTAGTACTTTATGTTGATGACATCCTACTCATTGGGAATGATGTAGGGATGTTACAGTCAACAAAGATATGGTTATCAGGTAGATTCTCGATGAAGGATTTGGGTGAGGCATCCTATATTCTTGGGATACAGATCTATAGAGATAGATCTAAGAGAATGATAGGACTCACTCAATCAACCTACATCGACACCATATTGAAACGGTTTTCAATGGATGGGTCCAAGAGAGGACATCTACCCATGTGTCATGGAGTTTCTCTATCCAAGTCTATGTGTCCCAAGACTGATGAAGAGATAGAGAAAATGACACATGTACCATATGCGTCAGCCATAGGTAGTATCATGTATGGGATGATATCTACCAGACCGGATGTAGCATTTGCTCTGAGTGTCACGAGCAGATATCAAGCTAATCCCGGTCAAATGCATTGGAAAGCCGTGAAGGACATTCTTAAGTACTTACGAAGGACTAAGAATATGTTCATGGTATATGGAGGAAGAGAATTAAAATTGGAAGGCTATACCGACTCTAGCTTCCAAAGTGACGTGGATGACTCGAAGTCAACCTCTGGATTTGTGTTCATGCTCAATGGCGGTGCTGTCTCTTGGAAGAGTTCCAAGCAGGACACCACAGAGGATTCCACCACTGAAGCTGAATACATTGCAGCATCAGCTGCTGCTAAAGAGGCAGTTTGGATGAGGAATTTCGTCCAAGAGTTGGGCGTTATTCCTGAAGTTGTTGGTCCAGTCCCGGTGTACTGTGACAACACGGGTGCCGTTGCTCAGGCAAAGGAACCAAGGTCTCATCAAAGATCCAAACACGTACTGAGGAAATACCACATCATCCGGGAGATTGTGGAAAGAGGAGACATCACTGTCGAAAGAGTGGCCTCTGCAGACAATATCGCTGATCCACTTACTAAGCCCTTGCCAGGACCATTATTTGACAAACATCGCGAAACAATGGGTCTACGTAGTATGACTAGTTGGCTATAGGGCAAGTGGGAGATTGAAAGAGTGGGTGCCCGGTGAGCCAACTTGTGGCTAAGGGCTTTGATGACTCTTTGTATAAACAATCTTTTGTTTAATATAATTTACACTTTTATTAATGGCAATGACTTTATCTTTCTTCATATTGTTATATTGTGATATACTATTGTTGTTTTGATAAAGACCTTGAATATACTATAGTGTATGTAAGATGTGGTAGAACATGGAGATGTCTATCATGAAACACATCTTATAGTCACTGTATATTCTAAACTGTTCCTAGTCGATTGAGCCGTCCGATAATAAGGATAAGGATCGCTCGAGTTTTAGACTAGCATTTGCGATGCAGAGTACCACGTTTCATTGGTAGGGAACATAGAGATGTTCAAAGCATGCAAATGGATATTCATATGATGAATGATCGAACTACCCTATCCGGACTTTCCAAGTGGTTATCACTTATCGAGTGGAAATAGTCCGCGGTTTTGGTTGTACACCATTAGTCCTTACTACTTGAAACATCATTGAGACTCTATATGCTAGTACTGTGCTTTGACTCGTTTACCGACTCTATTGGGGTCATCAGGTGTCGGGATTGGGTACAGTTACAACACATGTAGGAGTCGATGCTTTGTTGTCAAGGATTCACCACATACTTGCGAGTGTGGATATCCTATGCGATCTGAGGAGATATTAGTGTGACGAATCTCTGGCCAGAGTACATGATGTGATTTAAGAAATGGTTTCTTAGTAGCACATGCGATGTCACTATTTGATCTTCAAGATGCATTGCATAGTTATCGAATCTCGAGCGACTCTCGATATACCAATGGTTGTTGATTCGATCGGGATATATGGATGAAGGGACCGTACTGTACGCTAACCAAAATCTACTGGTTCTTGTAGGCACTATCAGTGATACCTAGGGAATCATGGGGCGATGTTGCTAGGCGCTCATACCATGATTCGATGGGCAAGTCGGAAATAGTCACAAGGAGTTGTGAGCCCACGGCTAGCTGTATCCCTGAACCATTGAGGGTCACACAGTGTAATGGATTTTTAATCCCCGTTGAGATAGTTAAATTTAAAGAGTTAAATTTAATGAACGAAGAAGTTGGACTTCTTATTTAAGAGTAGAGGAGTAAGATTTCCTAAAATGACATAGGGATGGCCATTTTTGGAAATCACTGAATTCGGATTCAGAAAAATTTATCTTGACTTTAAAAGGTGCAGAAATGGTTTCTGTGCACATTGGTGAAATCGGTTTATCAATCGGAGTCACGATGAATTTTATATTAATTTCTGAACATGCGGGCTTTGCTTGTCGGGCCTGAACTTATGACTAATGGGCCCTAAGCTGTTAGTGGCCTACATTATAAATAAGTTATTGCAGTACAGAAATTACACACAACAGGTCACAATTTTCAAAAACCCTAAGTATTTTTCTAAAAAGTGGCCGCCCCCCTCCCTCTCTCTGACAGAAAAATCCAGCCTGTGATTTTGAATTACAGTCTGGTTTAACGGATCAAATTTGTTAATCTCTTCGTAAAAAACTTCTGATAGATTTTCTAGTGCAATCTATCAGAGGGATTAAATCTCTGTTCGTGGACCTGATTGAAGAACAGTTCGTCCATCAGTTCCAGGGATATACAACAAGAGCAGAGAAATCTGTTGGTGTCCAATATCTCGATTCGAGATTAAAGGTAAAAATTTTATAATTGTTATTTAATTTTTACACACACAATTTAATCGTAAGGTTGATACCCATTATGGAATCGTTCCATACAAAATTTTTAAACTTCCGCTGCACCGGGTATCAATCATAATTGATCTGATCGCCGCGTTCTCCAACAGTGATTGTCCAGAACCTCTCTGAGGACACACCCTCGCAAAATGGCCAGGCAGATGGCATATATGGCAACTCCCAAATACACCTCGACACTGATCCGTCGTATGAATTCCACCACAACTGTTACAAACCATTCCAGACTTCGGTTTCGAACCACTTGAACTCGATGAACTGCTCCCTGATCTCTTAAACTGTTTTCCTCGAGCTTGCCAAAACTTCTTTTTACCACTGCTGCTACCACCGCTTTCAAATCGAGAAGATTGTTGTGAGATTGGAGCTGGAGGTTGTGACTGTCTCGGAGGCTGAGCAATATACGAAGCTCCTCGCTGTTGTATCAAACCAGCTTCCGCTCCCTTGGCATTGTTCAAAGCCTCAGCAAAAGTATTTGGTCGCTTTGTTTTTACCAGAGTAAAGACCTACGGAGTCAATCAATTAATGAACTGATCAGCCATTGCCTCGTCACTATCGACAACAAGTAGAGCAAAGCGCAGTAAGGTAGAAAACTTGGCAGCATATTCTTCAATGTTTAAGTTTCCCTGCTTCAGATTGGCAAATTCAGCACCCTTGTCCTTGCGGTAAGACAACGGGAAGAAGCATTGGTAAAACTCAGTTTTGAAGACTGTCCAGGTGAGTACAGTTCCTCTAAGCTCCAAGGCCTTCTTGGTAGTGAACCACCAACTCTTTGCAACCTCATGCAGTTGGTGCCCTATCAATCGAATTCTCCGCTCATCTCCATAATCAAGTGAGTCAAATAACATCTCTATATCATCAAGCCTGCCCTCACATTCAACTGCATTATCAGTAACTTTTAATGTTGGCGGTTTGTAGGATTTAAAGCGTTTAAGCAAAGTTTCCATTGAAGTAGCTGTCATATCCGTCATATCTTGAGAAGTAATTCCCTGTTCATTACTCGGAACAGCATCTTGAGGCACAATCGGTGTTACTACTGTCTGTTCTGGCAGAGGAGTATGAACTGTCTGTTCTAGTATAGGAGTAGGAACCTGTGGTCTAAGAGGAGGTTGTCCTGGTCGTCGAGAAATATCTGATTACCAAAATGGTTAGGATACCATAATCATCAAATCTATCTCAGACCTCCTCCGATCATCTTACCTCTGATCAAGACTCGGTTCTGATTTAATCGTAAATAAATAATCGAAGTACTCATACAAGACATGCTTCCAAACAATTCAGATAATCAGGTAGCACGACATTAATAACAGAACACATGCTCTAATCGCGTCAGATAATCCAAGAAGCATGTGTCTTAACCAATCGTAACAACGTACTTTCAAAAAAAATGACCAAAATAAAATAATTAAGTACTTGAAAGTAAAGCATGCTAGCACTAAGAACATGTAACTAAAGTACTCAAATAAATACATCATATCATGCTAACATACACAAGCAAGGAAGATGACTCGATCTACTCCACTCGCTATCTAACTCAGTCCAGAATTTTCTCGCTCTGATACCACCTGTTGTGGAGACCCGAGTTCTAATCTCTCATTTCAATACAATTAGCCACTTAATCATAATTAATAGCCAAGCATCAAAGACTAAATAAAATATAATTTTTTTTAAAATTGGAGCACCTCGCTCGATATGTGAAAAGCACCCGATCGAGCGAGCGAGCCCTGAAGCCCAACCCCTTGGGTTGGAAAATATTTTGGCCTCGCTCGATCGGCCAATCTTCACCGATCGAGCGAGCCAAAATGCTCACTACACTGCCTCCAAAATAAGGGCCTCGCTCGATCGGTAATAATCACCCGATCGAGCGGGCTCACGTCCAGAAAAAGGAAACAGAAATTTTTGCTGTCAAAGCCTAGCAATTCCTTATAACATGCTCTAGTAATCTCATGGTATAATTGTACATCAACAATTCAATCTTGTAATCACAACTAACATACATCCTAAACATGATATAGTTGAAGACGAACAAGATCATACCATATACTAGAATATAATCTCATGCACAGTACTACAACAAATATGTTAATTAACCACACTAAAACGACAACGGTTTTATGTGTAAACTGTTGTCTTTTAGTCTTTGACAACGGTTTTTACAAAAACCGTTGTTGTTGATCGTATTTTAATTAATAACGACAACTGTTTTTAAAAAACCGTGGTCGTATATTTGTCAAAGACAACGGTTATAAAAACCATTGTCTATGAGCACGTTTTTGGTGGCCTACAACAACGGTTTTAATTAACCGTTGTCTATGTGCTTTTTTTTTGGGTCTACGACAACACATTTTTAAATCTGTTGTCGTTGTTATTTTTTTATTTGTTTTTATTTTTTAAAAAAATTAAAAAATATATAATCCCATATATATATACATAAGAACCTTCTACACACTCACGCACGCTTGAGTGCCCCCTTCAAGTGCGATCGAGAAAACGAAACCCAATCCCTAGCCCCAACCCGTCGCCCCTTCAACCCTGCTCTTCTCCGGCGCCCTAGACGTCGATTGTTCACCGGAAACTAATCTTTCGACCTCCTTCAGCTAGCCCAAGCCTTAGCAACTCCAATCGTGACTTGAATATCAAGTTTACAGCTTAGATCGACAGTACACTCGCGACCATCACTGTGTAAGTTTTGTTTCTTTGTTCTCTAGCTTCGTTCTCTTGCTTTGTGGTCTTGTTTGGGCTTTTGATGAATATGTGGAGAAAAAGGGTTAAATATTGTCGTGAATCTCTTCGTTTTTCAGGTCTAGTAGATGCTAATGTCTAGGTTTCTAGTCGTGAACATCTTTTAGTAGATGCTAAGGTCTAGGTTTCCAGTCATGAATATCTTCGATTTTCCGGCAGATTTCTTGTCGATTTCTATGGTTTCTGGTTGTGGGTAGATAGTGTCTGAGATGAGAGAAATTCTGAAACCATAGTAGCTCAGTATTTTCGATGCTTTTTTAATAGCTGATGATTTTAGTTGACGATGATGGAAAAGCCTTTCCATCTATAAATCACGCGCCATGGTTCATGGTTATGCTTGCTGACTTTGTGATATCATTTTTCCTCTTCGTAGTTGGTGTTTCTGTGAGTCTCGTGTTCAAGGCATGCAGAATTAAAAAAATGGCATAAATTTTGTTGTTGCTGAAGTCTGTGAACTCCGTAAAGTGGAGTTTGGTCGATTAGTTTTTGGTGGGTGAATCGGTGCAGCTTGCATAAACTGAGGTGCTAATTAGAAAATCTTTTTTGTATAACATTTCTGTATAAGAAAAGACTTGGAGAGATGCTTAATTTCACTTTCTAGATGAAAGATTTTTCAACAAATGGGATTACTGCAGTTATGAAAACTTTCAAGAACCTTTTCCACCGCAGCCATTTTCCTTCCTCGCATACCGCTGAACATGTACGGCGATGGAGACAAAGACGACGACGACATACCTCCATTACCCTTTAAGCTGTCCAATGAAACTGTCGGTGATCCTGTCGAAAAACCCACACCAATATTATTTCCTAAGTCGTGAATTCCCAATCCTCCACCCTATAACATTGTATTGTTCTGTACTATCCCTGTATTACTATTGTTCATTTTCGGACTTGTAATATTCCCCAGGATTCCGGCTCTAGCACCCAAAGTACTACTCAACTGACCATTGCTTGTGACCACTGCCGGAGAATGACGCAACTGTTGTTGTGGCTCCTGCTTGCCCCCGAAATTTGTGTTCAATGTTGTATTAGCTTGTTGCATAGTGATCAGATTGCTACAACTTTCAGCATTAATCCCACCATTATTGATAGTTTTCATAACTGCAGTACTCCCATTTTCTTGCTCATGGTTTTCAAATCTGAAATCCCAATTATTAATGGAAGGATCATTACGCTTTCCAGCTCTATGAACATCGTCATCTCTAACGACCCCGGCTTTCACCAAGATATATTGTTTTGCCTTAACTTTAACTTTATGATATTCATCTATTTGATTTTTCTTACATCAATTTGAATGGTTTGATGTACTGACTTTTGAGTTTTATTCGATTTATTTACTTTAAGTGTACGATAAATCTCAGTGGTAATTTTTTTAATGATATCGTTTAGGGATCTTGTGGATCATGCTGGTCATTTAGCACAACAGGAGCATTAGAAGGTGCAAATTATTTGGCGACCGGGAACCTTGTGAGTCTCAGTGAGCAACATCTTGTGGATTGTGACCACGAGGTTTGGCCTTCGATATGTCCCTCTCATTTCAGCCTCTTTAACGTTTGGTATTAAAGTGAGTAATGAAATCGAAATGTCCAAGGATTTTTACAATTCAAGGAATCTGTTATACAGTCATGCTTTTTTTTATCCTTGGAAGCTATGTTATTTTATTAATTTTGCTTCGATCACATTTAAAAATGTAGACTTGTAGCGGATAAAAGTCAAAATTTAGAACAATGAATGTGAACACGATAAAGTTGTTCTCGTATTCTCCCCAGCATGCACCAAGGTATCTTCTTAATCTTCCCGACAACTGATTACCAAATTTTATTTTGTCTAGGTGATCTTTCTTTCTACGGATTATCTTAATGGTCTCAACCATTGCTTGATGCTAGAGTCATTATCTGATGTTGTCTTGCAGGCCAAACTCCTTAAAGCTCGACTATTAATAACATCCAAAGATTATTCAAGTGTCATATCTGAGGCAGGATACATTCTTAAAGAGGAGGATGATAATTTAGAGGCCTTAATTTTGCGTGGATGTGCGTACTATTATTTAGCTAATCACGATGTTGCCACCAGGTGTGTTATGAATAATCATGAAATGATTTTCATTTTCCCCACAACTCCACCCATGAGTTTTGAGGCAGTGGAATAGGAATAGGAATATGAATTGGATTAGGATTGGTAGAAGCGGTTATCATATGCTGCTGTAATTATTTGGAACTTGGAAATTTTATCTAAACCTTTTCTCTCACTTTCCTCTCCTTAGGCATTACCAGTTGGGTCTTCGTCTCGACCCCGAGCATGGTGAATTAAAGAAAGCATATTTTGGATTGAAAAATTTGATCAAAAAGACTAAAAGTGTGAGTGATTTATTCCACATCAAGGTATGTGACATTTATTCGATCTAATCTTTGTATTGCTTTATGCATCACACATGCAGATGATAATGCAAGCAAGGGTAAGCTTCGCCTGGCGGTGGAGGAATATAAATCAGCTATTGCCTTAGATCCAAACCACACTGCACATAATGTGAACCTTCATCTTGGTTTGTGTAAGGTCTTGGTGAAGCTTGGTAGGGGGCAGGATGCTGTGACAAGTTGCACTTAAGTACTTGAAATTGATGGGGATTCAGTTGAAGCTATAACACATGTATGTGTCTTCTGTTATTTCTAATGTTTCTGCTGTCTGTTTTAAAAGCCACATGGATACTTTTCGCATCTGTTCTGTTTCTTGAATTAAACTATATCTTTTAAGTTCAGTTTTTAATTTTGAACCTAATCTTCCAGAGGGGTGAAGCTAAGCTTGTAATTGAAGATTGGGAAGGAGATGTGGCTGATCTAAAATCAGCCTATGAGAAGTCACCCCAGGTTGGTCACTTTGGTTTCTAATATATAATAATGTATTCCATATTTTCTGACTTATGATAGGGTGTCCATTTTTGTTGGAATTAATGTCTAGGACGTTGACGGACATTGATTTTTTTACTGTGAAAAAATATGTTTTATATAAAACTAATAAATTATTAAACCTAAAAAATCTTTGTTTATCTAACTGTGCATGACTCTCATGTTAAAGTTTTTTATTTGTCTAAATCCAAGCAGTTCGATTTCTATTTTTCTATTATTGTCTGTGTGTATTTTTTTTTTCTCTTGGCTTGAACATAGTTTTATATATGCGTGCATTCTGATTTTGTTTGTACTATATATGCATTTTTGGTATTAATGTAATTGAATTCATTCTTTGTTTAAGATGAACTGGTATTAAACTTTGTATATTAAACACACGCAAAGCGTGTGCCACGACATTCTAGTATATGTCTTCATCAACAATTGTTTTCTTGCAGGATATGTCTTCAATTCCATAAGAAAAAGTGATATCCAGCACATGCTCTTCACGTACAAGAGAATAATTGTGAAAGTACAACAAAAATCAAGTCTCTAGATGCTTAAAAATTTGTCTGTACATGGACAGCGGTATGGCAGTTTTCTTGACGTTGCTGCGTACCAGCGTCGAAAATTCATGAAGTATCAAATTTCTTCCAATCGAATTCGTCGAGTTAGTCCACAGCCACATCTCTCTTTGTCTCCACGCACAAATTTCACCATTTTTCCTTTTATTTTTTCCCCTAAATTACAGATAGCGGATCGGGGATTTCCAGCGTCGATTTGCTGAAATGGCTTCGAAACGGATTTGGTTGGAGCTCAAGATCTTCAGAGAGATCCACCCACTTCATGCAGCGCTGGTAAACTTACTTATAATTTTTTTGTTTCAATTTTGTAACGCCCCGTTTTTATCTTAAATGAGTTTATTTGAGATAATCGGAGATTTCAGAGTTCAAGAGACGACTTGTATTTGATCAGGGACTACTTTGCAAATTTTGGAATTTTCAGGGACTAAAACGCAAATTTGGACTTTTATATAATATCTAAGCTCCTTTGACTTGTCTTCATTCATCATCCTTCCCCTCCAAGCCGTGTCCCTCCATTGAAGGCGACTCCGAAGCTTTCCAAGCTTTGGGATTTCATCCCGAGCTCGATCCGTCCGTTAGAAATTATTTCTGAAGGCAGATTAGCGATCACGGCTGAGAGAGCTTCGTTATACCGTAAGTATTTCTCCGATCGGATATGTTTTGTTTTTCGGAAGTTGTTAGAATCGATTTAGATTCTAGTATGTTGTTCCTGGCTGAGTTCTGATCGTTTATTATCTGTCAGTTTTGAAATAGAACGATGTTCGGAATTGTTATGAATTTTTGAAGGGATTTTCGAAAAAGTGAGTTTTTAGATTTGTTGGAATTGAATTGGATTGAGTAAAGGATGATTGATATGAGTTGTTTGGATTGATATTATGCTGTCTACATTTCTGGTTTATCAGATTATAGCCGTTATGCCGCCGGTTTGAACTTTAAGAATTTTGGAAGTTTTGTTGAGTTTTGGGATTAATTTGGTTTGGATGGATTGTTATTGGATTGTGTTTGTATCCGTACAGATTGATTGAAGATATCGGAGTTCAGAATTGACAACTTTCGAATTGTTGAAGAGTTGATCGAGGTTTGGTATCGAGTTGATTCATCCTCGAAAGTTGAATTGAATTATCTTTATCGTTGAAATTTATTGGAATGGAATTTTGATTGGAATTCTTGTATCGATGTTGTTTCCAGGTTTGGAGCATCGACGTTGTTGAAAAGAGGTATAAGATGACTTGGAATGGAATGGAACGAATGACTCGAATCCGACTTGATTCGAGTGTTCCGGAAAAATCACATACTTGCATGTTAATTGATTATTTGAGTTATTTGAGTTATGTTTGCATTGCATTCATATTGAGCTATGAACCCTTGATTGAGTAGCGGACAGGACGGCCCTTTTTAATGATAGACGTTTTGGGGATTATATTGTGAGTAGCCTGGGTGTAGCTGTTTTACCTAGTGCTAGCATACTCCTTATAGTTGCACCAAAGTTTAGAGGATGGAGATACGTAGCACCACCTCGATCGGGAGAGTCTGTGAGTTGTTTACGTGATCTCGTCCTCGGGATCCCAAAAGCAAAAGCTGAAATGTTTTAATTATCCGACTTGATAATCTCAGATTTAAAGACACGCATTGCATTTATGCATATGAATTGAGTTTTAGACATGCTTGTGGAATTGCATGGTTGTTATTTGAATATGTAGAAGATGATGCATTTCGTTTGAGATGTTTTTATGATATTGCATGTTTGTCTCTTTTCTGGGAATATTATTCTCACCGGATTATCCGGCTGTTGTCTTTTCTTTGTATGTGTGCTTGGCAACAGGTGGGGCAGGACCGAGTCAGAGATCGCATGGCTAGGTGGTCGAGTTGATAGAGTGAGGCCTTGTTGTTGTCAAAGTCGATTATGTAATCGAACTTGTTTTGTAATGCATTGAAGTTAGATTGAAGCATGTTCTATTAGTTTGAGATTGTACAACTCTAGAACTTCATGTTTTGTATTTTGACAGTTTGGATATCAATGCATGCTTATGATTAAGTTGGTTTATGGTTTTGCACTTTCCCAAGCTTTAGATTGGCTTTTTGGAGTGTTTTTAAGTGCAACTCGAAGGGGCAGCGCGCCCGCGCGACTTGAGGAGCGCCTGCGCCCTTTCTGGGCTTGAAATTTCCCTTTTCCCGAAGGCACGGCGCGCCCGCGCCTATGGTTCGAATTAAGAGCAAAAAAAAAATAAAATTTGCCTTAGCTCTTGGATCTCGGATTGTTTATCGATAGGATTAATTCTTGATTAGATGATTAGAATCGGGGTCTCACATTAAGTGGTATCAGAGAAATAAGATTCTTGGTCTGAATTTAGAAGTGAGCGGGGTAGATCGAGTCCGCATGAATTGAACTCTCGCATGTGATTGAGTTATTTAAATTGATTTATTTAAATACCATGCGAGCATGCTTTATTATCTGACGAATTATTTGAATTACATGATTGAGTGATTCAAATTTTAAAGCATGAAGTACATGAGATATGAATTGTTTTGTTTCTGAATTAATTGAGATACGAACTGTTTTGGGTTACATTGAATACTCTGAAGATTGAATGAGTATGTCGAGCTGAGATTGTTGGACACCGGATAGATGTGATAGAGATGTTTTGTCCTTATCCTCTTGAATTAGATTTTTCTACTCGACAAGTTTGAATAAGATACAACTAGTAGCGAACCCGATTGTACAGAATTGTTTTGTGACTGAATTGATGGAAGCATTACTGATGAGATTTCAGTCTGTTAACCCTTAAACTCTGAGGAGTTCTGAGATTGAGTTTGGGTATGAAAGCTGATTAGAGAGATCAATCAGTTGTTAGATTCTTTTAAACTACAACGACAAACGACGGATTCAGTTAGTTGATTACCAACTGCAAGGCTTTAGTACTTGCTCGAGGATTCACAAACTCTAACTGCTTTTGACGATGATGAAGCAGGTAACTGTTCGATACTAGTCTTTCGACTCTTTTGCTGTTAGATATTGATGCAAATTTTTCTTCTTTTGAGAAGTTAGATTGATACTTCCTCTACTTTTGAGTATCTGAATTAGTTGTAGTGAAATTAGTTCGAATTTTCTTGAACTTTGATTCGATGGGAGTTGATTGTACTGAACAGTACTATACTTCGGTTATCAGATTTGATTTTATCATCGATGTAGTTTAGTAACCGAGTACAGGGCAACCGAGGTTGATTTCAGACAGTTGCCAGATTCAGATACAAGACGATAGACGAATGGATTTCCTCCGGTAAAAACTTCTGAATTAAGAATTCCGTTCTTTTGATTGTTGATTACCGATTGTTACAGAATGGTACGGAGGAATGTTTGATTTATGTATATGATGTCTTCAATCAGCTGTGTTGATTGTTTTAGCAGAGATGTTAAGTTTGTTGTTGTTGTTCTGGTTGAGATTCCAGATTTGCCTCCGAGTCGAGAGGATGAGTTCAACATTTATTTAGATCGGACATCATCGACTGATAATCTGAAGGGAAGAAATTTCAGAGTTTGAATTCTGAATGAGGTACGACCGATTTGAATTTTATCGTACAGATTGAATTAGAATTGCATCTGCAATGTTTAGGAATCCTTTGAACCGAATCTTTCAGAGATTTTTAGATGAGTTCTTGAATATTCTTATCGATGAATCTTTTATCCTTCGAAGATCCGTATTGATCTGTCAGAATCTTTAAGAATTGTTCGCAGATTTCTTGTCGATCCATTATGTTATTCTTTTGAGGGATCTAGATGATGAATTCCCTTCTTGTTGAACTTTTGAGTTCTTTAGTCGCAACTATGGATTTTGATTGGGAATAAAATGGAACTAGGCAGTATAGTACTTTGGCTTTCGGAATTGGATTTTATTATCCGTTGAATTGTTCCTCTGGTAAGAATTTTGATTCAAGGATTTCTTTGATATTATTCATAGACGAACCGTTTATTTCAGAATTGTGCAGAAGAATTCTCTTTGTTTGTAGTTGATGTTATAATCTAGCCCGAATTGGCTGATAAACCAGTGATTCAAAAGTTTGTTGACTTATTCTAGATGAGATTTCTGGATTTCCTCCGAGTTATGAGGTTAGTTTCAGCAACGACTTGAGATCGGGATTGTTCTTATCGTTGAATTCTTATCTTTTTGGAATGAGAATTGTATTGATAATTCAGAGATTTTGAGGATTGTATAGCAGATTTTGTGCCGAACAGTGGTATGTTATTATTTGATGTCTGAATGCTCTTTGGATCGAGTTTTCTTCCTCGATTTTATGATCTAGATCGACGTCCTTATCTGAGATTGGAAGATTTATGAATTATATCCCTGATTCTTCGAGGGATTCTTATCGTGGGTGAAGCAGATTACTTCGCAGAGTATGTTCTTCTGTCTATACTTCATCTTATGTTATCAGTTCTTATTGATTGCAGAACAGATTGATCAGCGTAGACTTCTTACTTCCTTATGGACTGATGATCTTCAATGTCTGGAGCTTCTTCTTATTGAGATTGTGGTATGCTATTGTTCAGAAGAATAACTTATTAGCTTGATGCATCGAGACGGCTGAAGACGCTCGAGACTCAATGTCTGAATCTGGACTTAGAGCTCGCAGCGATCTTATTGATTTGAAGATCTGTTATCTTTTGTCTTATGAGGAAATTTACGTGATCTGTTATAATATTGGAATTGGAGAAATTGTTTTAGCAGACGGAACTGATTTGAAAGCAGAGAAGATGATTAGATTGTATGAGATATCTGACTACAAATTTTTATCTGAGGAATTGTATGCAACATTCGATGTTTTGAGTTGTTCTTATTTTATCTACTATCTGATATGATTGACAGATTGTTGGAATCTGCTACCGTATTCAGTACGGAATGACTTTCAGTCAAGATTAGAGGATTGATATATTGTCAGAAGTAGTCAGATGTCTTGTTTTTGCTGAAGTCTGTCAGCTTATACAGAGAATTTTGATGCACTCGTTCTTTCGGCATAGTTTTCGATGAAATGTTGTTGTCTGAATTCAACTTTTTCAGTTCTATACCCTCAGAACTACAGACATCCAGAGCAGATGAGTTGAACTTTTGAATTTATGCCATGACCTGTAGTGCTTGACTTAGCACTAGTCGACAGAATTCTTTATTCTTGGAGATTTGAACCGTTTTGGAGTATTGAACTTGAATATGGAGTCGATCGTTATGTTGATCAGTTATTGTCTCCTTACAGATTTGTTTGGAGTTGTCAAGCCCGAAGTTAGCAGCAATTGTTTGTTTCAGAGATTTGGACAAAGAACGGTATAGAGAATCAACCTAGTGACGTTGTTGTTGTTTAGATTGTATAGCTTTTGATACAATCTTTTGTTGTAGCTTATCCAGAGTTGGAGATACTGCCTTGAGAGGTAAAAGTAGTCGTCATAGCGGGATAGCATACTCGGGACAGTTGGTTCTCGAGTTTCCCTTTCAAATCACATATCACATCAATACTTGTTCTAGCATGTGGAACTCGTATTTGGTTGATGTATTGAGTTTTGTTATGTGGCTTATTGTTATGTTTTGTTATGAATTCATCTTGAGCCTATCTTTGATTCAGCAGGAAGAATCGCCCTTTTTGTTTAGACGTTTGAGAACTATGATTGTAAGATGGAAATTTCTTGTCGAGATAGAAGATGAATTGAAATAGATGAACGAAGTTTTTGAATTTTCGATGCAGATCTCTATTTTCATGAGAGAAAGACCGAGTAATTCAAAATAATTCTTATTTCGATGATTTTTTTTGGATTCGAGAGTGAGGAATCATATCCGGGATTGACCGATTCGGTGACTATTTTGTAGAAAATATGCATTCTTGCCTTTAGACGTGCGTTGTTTCGTCTTTTTTTGAGTTTTCTCGACGGGTTCCACGTTTCTTATTGTTGAATTTCAAGATTTCTTTGATGATGAGACAGAATTTGATGAGATGCCGACTTTCTTGAGACGTCCGTTTCCGAGTTTAGATCAGAATTGAATTAGCTTTGAAACAGACCGATTCAATGTAACAGTTCAATTGAGCCGTTTCGGATTTAAAGAAGAGATTTGAGGGTTAGAGTCTGATTGGAGGCAAAGGTTACTATATTTATTTCTGAGAGATGAATTCTCTTGCAGTTCTGAGTTTTATCCCTTAGCTTTTAAGATTGAACGATATTTGATTTCGAGGACGAAATCTTTTCTTAGAAGGGGAGAATTGTAACGCCCCGTTTTTTATCTTAAATGAGTTTATTTGAGATAATCGGAGATTCCAGAGTTCAAGAGACGACTTGTATTTGATCAGGGACTACTTTGCAAATTTCGGAATTTTCAGGGACTAAAACGCAAATTTTGACTTTTATATAATATCTAAGCTCCTTTGAATTGTCTTCATTCATCATCCTTCCCCTCCAAGTCGTGTCCCTCCATTGAAGGCGACTCCGAAGCTTTCCAAGCTTTGGGATTTCATCCCGAGCTCGATCCGTCCGTTAGAAATTATTTCTGAAGGCAGATTAGCGATCACGGCTGAGAGAGCTTCGTTATACCGTAAGTATTTCTCCGATCGGATATGTTTTGTTTTTTGGAGGTTGTTAGAATCGATTTAGATTCTAGTATATTGTTCCTGGCTGAGTTCTGATCGTTTATTATCTGTCAGTTTTGAAATAGAACGACGTTCGGAATTGTTATGAATTTTTGAAGGGATTTTCGAAAAAGTGAGTTTTTAGATTTGTTGTAATTGAATTGGATTGAGTAAAGGATGATTGATATGAGTTTTTTGGATTGATATTATGCTGTCTACATTTCCGGTTTATCAGATTATAGCCGTTATGCCGCCGGTTTGAACTTTAAGAATTTTGGAAGTTTTGTTGAGTTTTGGGATTAATTTGGTTTGGATGGATTGTTATTGGATTGTGTTTGTATCCGTACAGATTGATTGAAGATATCGGAGTTCAGAATTGACAGCTTTCGAATCGTTGAAGAGTTGATCGAGGTTTAGTATCGAGTTGATTCATCCTCGAAATTTGAATTGAATTATCTTTATCGTTGAAATTTATTGGAATGGAATTTTGATTGGAATTCTTGTATCAATGTTGTTTCCAGGTTTGGAGCATCGACGTTGTTGAAAAGAGGTATAAGATGACTTGGAATGGAATGGAACGAATGACTCGAATCCGACTTGATTCGAGTGTTCCGAAAAAATCACATACTTGCATGTTAATTGATTATTTGAGTTATTTGAGTTATGTTTGCATTGCATTCATATTGAGCTATGAACCCTTGATTGAGTAGCGGACAGGACGGCCCTTTTTGATGATAGACGTTTTGGGGATTATATTGTGAGTGGCCTGGGTGTAGCTGTTTCACCTAGTTCTAGCATACTCCTTATAGTTGCACCAAAGTCTAGAGGATGGAGATACGTAGCACCACCTCGATCGGGAGAGTCGGTGAGTTGTTTACGTGATCTCGTCCTCGGGATCCCAAAAGCAAATGCTGAAATGTTTTGATTATCCGACTTGATAATCTCAGATTTAAAGACACGCATTGCATTTATGCATATGAATTGAGTTTTAGACATGCTTGTGGAATTGCATGGTTGTTATTTGAATATGTAGAAGATGATGCATTTCGTTTGAGATGTTTTTATGATATTGCATGTTTGTCTCTTTTACTGGGAATATTATTCTCACCGGATTATCCGGCTGTTGTCTTGTCTTTGTATGTGTGCTTGGCAATAGGTGGGGCAGGACCGAGTCAGAGATCGCATGGCTAGGTGGTCGAGTTAATAGAGTGAGGCCTTGTTGTTGTCAAAGTCGATTATGTAATCGAACTTGTTTTGTAATGCATTGAAGTTAGATTGAAGCATGTTCTATTAGTTTGAGATTGTACAACTCTAGAACTTCATGTTTTGTATTTTGACAGTTTGGATATCAATGCATGCTTATGATTAAGTTGGTTTATGGTTTTGCACTTTCCCAAGCTTTAGATTGGCTTTTTGGAGTGTTTTTAAGTGCAACTCGAAGGGGCAGCGCGCCCGCGCGACTTGAGGAGCGCCCGCGCGACTTGAGGAGCGCCCGCGCCCTTTCTGGGCTTGAAATTTCCCTTTTCCCGAAGGCACGGCGTGCCCGCTCCTATGGTTCGAATTAAGAGCAAAAAAAAAAAAAAATTTCCTTAGCTCTTGGATCTCGGATTGTTTATCGATAGGATTAATTCTTGATTAGATGATTAGAATCGGGGTCTCACAAATTTTGTGTTTCTTTCTTGGTTTGATGTGATTCTATGGTGCTTGGGTATAATTTATGTGAATTATGGATTCGAAGAGGTGAAATTATTTGTTTGACCTCTGTAGGAGTTTGACAAAGCTATCATGTGTAGGACGATATGACTATTGACTAAGGGCTTCATCTTGTAGATATAATATAACTTCACCAGGATACCCAAACTATGTGGTATAAATTTTCTTACTCAATGTACTATGCTTTATTACTACATAAAAGTCTAATATGTGAACGAGGCAATTGGAGATTAAGAGTGCAGTGTTATCCAATTTGAGCATTATAATCTATGTTTTTTAGGAATTATCTTTATTGCCAAATAATATTAGCCACATTATATGTTCTGACTATCAAGTACCCATATAAGTAAACCCTTTACAAAACTATAATTTGATTGTTGTTAATAAAAAAATGACATATATAAGGTCAGTATGGGTCTTTCGCGAGCATCAAGTACTGGTTATTGATAACAGATATGTCATCATAACTCTAGCATTTGGACAAGCAGCCTTATTATTTTTTGGTATACTGGGTATGTATTCCAGATTACCCACATATAGTCATTCTTTAGTCATTGGTTCCAATATTTTAGTTAGCCATATTGTTATATAATATGTAATATCATTGGGTTAAATGACAATTATTATACCCGAACAGTCATATGCTTAGAGTATTTGCACACTGAGATAGCTATCAATTAACTAACTGCAATATCTTACAGAAATAACACAAACGCTTGTATGTACAAATAAACATGTACGTATTGGTCAAATAGAATAAATTTTGTACAAGATTCAATGTGTGTTTCTTGGTTTGATGTGATTCTAGGGTGCTTGGATATATTCTAGTAGTCACGATTGGTGATATATTCTCATATCTACAGGTTTTTTTCTCTTGCATTGGTGAATTTGTGATGCATAGTTGTTTTTATATATCTATCATCATGCTTATAATTGATGCATTATATTGATTTTTATAGGATAATTGTCTTCTTTTGTTTGTTTGTTTGTTAATTTCGGTAGTGTTGTGCGATTAGCTTCAGCTATATTGATTTTTGATTGCATTGCAGATTACTAATGAAGATATCTTTAATTATATTCTTATATAACTATATATGATTTTGGTCAGTCACTTTTTCCATGAGAATGATTAGAGTGCATCTTGTTATCATTTGTGTTAGCTGTCTTCTGGTTTTTTATATGCTAAGTTTTGCTAATGTAGCTTTTTATATGTTGAGCCAGACTTGTAATCTACAGGAAAAACTAGAAAAGAATGAATATTATGCAGAAAGTGTGAAAAACAAGCTAAGGTGGCACTAATACACAAGCAAACAAAAGAGAAGAGAGACATGGTTGAAGCTACATGTAAAGATGAGATATTCAAGGCAACGAAGGCGGCTAATACATGCATACCGTGCAACCAAGCAGATTCCTAAGAAACCTTTTCGATGCTTTTAAGGTGAAGTGTCTTGTGTTTATCAAAGAAGGAATTGCCAAGTTTCAGGATTTCCTTGTAAAGTTTGTTGCTTTGATATGATTTTTTTGTAATAGTGAAAAATTGTATAGTAAATTTCATTTTAAAAATTTTAAATTTTGATTGATTTATAATATTGAAAATTTGTATATTAATTTTTTTTATTTTTATTTAAAAAACGACAACGGATTTAACTTGTTGCAAAACTGTTGTCGTAAGCCTCAAAAGACAATGGATTTAAACTGTTGCAGAACTGTTGTCATACACCTACATAAGACATCGATTTAAAATGTGGTTGAATAATGTCAATATACGACAACAGATATAAACTGTTGTAAATCTGTTGTCGTATGCCAACATAGACAACGGTTTATAACTGTCGTAAAAGGCAACTTAAGACAACAGTTATAAACCGTTGTCATATGTTGGAATCCACAACGGATATAAACCGTTGTCGTATGTTATACTTTCGACAACACCTAAAAGTACAACGTTTTTTTGACCCCTACAACAACGGATTATATCCGTTGTCGTATCCCTTTTTTCTTGTAGCTAGCTAGAATCACATATCATACAAGAATCATCTTTACACAAGAAGGATTATGCTACAACATGTTGTCTTAAGGATTTACAAAAACCATCTCAAGTCTTATGAACCTCAACAAGACAACAATTTAACAGCCATCAAGTCTTAGTAAGAGTAGCTACAACATGATCATCTCTTGAAGCTAACAAACTAGAAAACTACACTCGGATCACCACTTTAATCTCTCGTTATTCATTCTTCAACCTCTCTTGTGCCCTGTTACACTCCCGCCTATTTCCATGACACATACAACACAACAATAGCCGGATAATTCCGGTGAGAAATATATTTCCCAGTAAAAGCAACTAACATGCAAATCATGTCATATATATCAAACTCAGGAGATAAATAAAAGACAATGCATGTTTTCAAAAATAGATTCTTTCGAATCATTTCTCATTTTGTCGATTGGGATCTCGAGAAGAAGATATCATAGCTAAACCACCGACACTCCCAATCTAGGTGGGGCTACTTATCCTACTTCTCTAGACTTTGAAGCCACCATGCATGCAAATAGAACGCTAGGATATCTCAACCACCCAGGCCATACATATATAGTTCCTCATATCGCTTATTCGAACGTTTCCGTTCATTTTAAAATCAAAGAACAAGTCTCACAAGATGAATGCAACATATACATCGACATAACATTCATTAACCTCAAAGACTCATTCAACAATTCATAAGAAAGCACATAAAAGCAAACAAGCAAATAAGTATGTGATTTAAGGGAACTCGATACAAACCATATCGAGTTATAGTCCCATTCAAATAATAGTCCACTTTTACCTTTCGATTGTGATGTTTAAGAACAACTTCAAGCTATCCAAATCTGAACAATGAACAACCACAAGCCTTGTCTCAAAATCTGCATTCCAAACTAATCAAACTCTATTGATGAATAACTTCAAACCTTGCTTCAATCTCTATTGGTTCGAAGGCGATGTTCTCAAGATCGGTGGTCTTTAAACACAATATGAAATGAAGTTTAGAAAGCTTACAAACATCAGCTAGGACTCACCAAAATCACAGCTCAATACAAGATAGCAAAACAGTCTCGAATCATAATTTTGGCGGCGTAACGGGGTAAAGTCGGCAACCAAAACACAACGTAAACAATTCTAACAAACATATATATCTCATATCCACCAAAACCAGCAATAATTCCTCACATATCAGCAGGTATACTATCGAACAATAAGTTGGAATCATAAGAACATAATCAAGATCCATTCTTCATCCCAACTTCAACATAACCAAGAATACAAGCTCATCAACCATATTTCAAAACAAATCTGATCTCTGCCATTTTCGAATTCTCAAATCATGATGAACTAAAAGAAAACTTACATCAAATTGAAGGCCTTCTTGCAAGGAGTCCAAAACCTTTTTTGGAATCGAATTCGGATAAACGACGCAAAAGATAATCAAACTTTGAAGATGGAAAATGAACTTGAAGATGAGATTCTCATTTCTTGCTGAATTTTCTTCTGAAAATCTGAAGAGAAAGGCATACATACACGTACAAACACTATGCACGACATGTTTCCAAGTCAAAAATCTGAAAATTGCACTTTAATCCTCCAATTCTTGCTTATTTGCAATTCAATCCTCAACTTATCATTCCATTCAATTTCAATCCTAAATAATTTAAGAATATTAGAATTTAAATCAAAACTCCAAATATTCCCAAATTAAATATTCTCGGATTAAAATTAAATAATTTCGGGCATTACAAGACGTGCCTGAGCTTTGTATACCACTGAAGTGGGCTTTGAGTGCCAGACCTGCCTAAGCTTTGTATACCACTGATGTGGGCCACTGACGTGGACTTTGAGTGCCAGACCTGCCTGGGCTTTGTATACCACTGAAGTGGGCCACTGAAGTGGGCTTTGAGTATCAGACCTGTCTGGGCTTTGTATACCACTGATGTGGGCCACTGAAGTGGGCTTTTGATTCCGGACCGGCCCGAGCTTTGTATACCACTGATGTGGGCCACTGAAGTGGACTTTGGGTGCCAGACCTGCCTCGGCTTTGATACCACTGATGTGGGCCACTGATGCGGGCTTTTGATGCCGGACCTGCCCGGGCTTTATAAAGTGTTGAACCATAAATTGAGCCTTATTGCTAGATTGCATGCCCGATGACGTAAAAGATGGCCTTACAGCGAGATCGCATGCCCGATATAATAAAATTGGGCCTTACTGCAAGATTTCATGCCTGATGACGTAAAATAACCCAAACAAAAATACAAGGGAAGAGAAGTCCAACAAATTTGATCACAAGAAAACAAACATGTAATTTTGATAGTAGAAGATGCCTCAGAATATTATTAATAATGATAATAAATAAAAATTTAATAATTTAATTCAAACATAAAGATGATTGAAATACTTATCTCGTTCATGCGTTGTCGATGACATGACTATGGATGTATAGCAAGATAATATCTTATATACTTTGATCAAAGAACTGACTTGATGTAGCAAGCGAAAATTGATCTCAACTGTCCAGAATGTGCGTCAAGATGTTCTGAGCTCATGATAAAAATTTCAAATAATTTCAACGATTAGAGTTTTCAGAATAACGTTTTCAAGAACACTGCTCAGAAACTATGCAAGCAGATTGTGTTGCAGCTCGGCGGTCTGAGCCACCTTTCCCCAAGTCCCAAAATTCCGATCATGATCTTCACCGTCCATATACTAGATAACACAATTATAAATACTCATACCAAATTTGAACTCGATCCTACGGTTCAATTAATTCCAATGATTTTTTCAATGTTCTGATTCGTAAGCCATGCGAAAATATATAGAAACTGTGCGAGTGAGCAGTTGCTGTTCGGATGTCAAAATCCCATCCTACAAGACTCGATTCACAATCTACACCGTTCAGATCTTAGAAAACATATTAATAAATATTTCTGCTTTGAACCCGATCCGATGTTTCAATTAATTCTTATTATTTTTGCAAATTTATGATGCGCAAGCCATGCGAAAAACACATAGAAGCTGTGCGAGCGAGTAGCGTCTGTTCGGCGGTCCAGATCTGATTTTACAAGAAAACAATCACAATCTCCACCATTCAGATCATAGAAAACATACTAATAAATATGTTTTCAAAATAGGAACCCGATCCGACGGTTCAATTAATTCTTATAATTTTTTCAAGTTTTTGATGCGCAAGCCATGCGAAAAACACATAGAAGTTGTGCGAGCGAGCAGCATCTATTCGGCGGTCCAGATCTGATTCTACAAGATACCAATAACGATCTTCACCATTCAAATCGTAGAAAACATATTCATAAATATGCATACAGAATTTTAACCCGATCCGACGGTTCAATTAATTCTTATGATTTTTGCAAGTTTCTTATGCGCAAGACATGCAAAAACCACATAGAAGCTGTGCGAGCAAGCAGCGTCTGTTCGGTGGTCGAGATCTGATTCTACAAGATACTAATCACAATCTCCATCGTTCAGATCCTAGAAAACATATTCATGAATATGCATACAAAATTTGAATCCAATCCGACAGTTCAATTAATTTCAATGATTTTCGCAAGTTTGTGATGTGCAAGCCATGCGAGAATCCAAAATTTGTTTCTTCTCTTGTACTCAACATCTTAACCCTTTGTTTTAAAATTCCCACAGACGGCGCCAATTGATGATGTCAAAATTTTACCTTGGGTTCGATCTGGTAGAATGGATCCTCCAATTCCCCAATTGAAACAAATAGGGTCGGGTATCAATAATATCTGCATGAGCAACAACTAGGTTAGGGGGCGCCGAAAGTATTTTCGGCGTGACCCCTCCGATGCCTAAGTCAGTGTCTTGAAGGCAGAGGTATGATGAGTGCAAAAGTGAGAGTGAATGTGTGATGAATAATGAATAGTGAGTAATGAATGAACACAACCATAACAATACATGTATTTATAGGGATAAAATAGAGTAAGTTACCTAGTTGAATTATAACATGTCATGTACTAGGACTCTTCATCAATTGGATCCTTCTTAAGTTTATCTCTATCTTGTGAATATTTGAAAGATCCAAGCTTATCTCATACATATCAGAATCCTACTTGAACTAGAAAAAGATACATGCGGCCCATTAAAAACAGCCCTGGTCGTCCCATAATGACCAGCCTTGATCAAAGTCCAACATAGCCCAAACTAGACTGGACCTTGACATGTTCGGCCATATCCGATAGACCCATTATAAACGGGCTCGGGTTGAAATATTTTCTCGGGGTAACAAATTTCAATAATCTCAAAGGAATTTCTCGCTCTCTTCAAGGCCCAATGATATCACATCTTCTCTTTGCGGACGATAGTCTTATCTTCGGGCCAACTGATGATGTTAATTGTTCTATTATCAGAGAGATTCTCAGGTCTTATATTCGGAGCTCAGGAAAGATTATTAATATGGACAAATCTTGTATTACGTTCAGCCCAAATCTGGATTCACATACAAAATCTCATATCTTCAATCAACTTGGGATGCAGAACAGTGAAACTCATGATAGATATTTAGGGCTGCCTTATTTTGTGGGCCGGAACAAGAATATCTTGTTTAATGGGATTCATAAACGTCTCTGGGATAAGATTCAAGGATGGAAACGTCAAATTTTTTCTGTTGGGGGTCGGGATATTTTGCTTAAAGCAGTTGCTCAAGCCACTCCCACATATTGTATGTCGGTTTTTAAGCTTCCTGAAAATCTATGTCGTCATATGCAGTGCTCAATGGCAAAGTTCTGGTGGGGTGATAAGAAAGACAAGAACAGCTTACATTGGATCCGATGGTCTAGTATGTGCAAACAAAAATCACAAGGCGGAATCGGCTTTCGAGACATGGTTAAATTCAATCAAGCGTTGCTGGAAAAACAAGCTTGGAGATTGTTATCACAACCAGATTCTCTCGTTTCCAAATTGTTTAAAGCCAAATATTTTCCGCAAGACTCCCTCCTCAGTGCTCGAATGGGTCATAATCCGTCCTATACATGGCGTAGCATCTTATGGGGAATAGACTTGTTAAAAAAAGGGATACACTGGAGATTGGTTCAGGTTCGCAAGTGCGAGTGTTTAATGACCCTTGGTTATTAAGACCTATGACTTTGAAACCAATAACCACACCTTCCATTCATAATAGACAGTTGTATGTTGCTGATTTGATGAATACTGATGGAAATTAGGATTGGGGTAAAATCATAGAGAACCTTTGGCCTATTGATCACGATGAACTTCGTCGAATCCCTACTGGCTACCAGAATGATAGGGATATCATCATCTGACATTATACTAAATCTGGGGTTTATACAGTAAAAAGTGGTTACTACCTTGCCATGGACTCAGGTGAACAAAGCAGTGCAGGAAATTCAGGAAGCATGGTTTCTCTTTATCACAGACTATGGAGTCTACACATTCCAAATAAGATCAAGATACATTTCTGGCGTGCTTTGAAGGAGATCCTACCATGTCGAGCAAACTTATTATTCAGGAAAATTCTCACTGATCCAATGTGTTTGCGATGTCATTCCTCTCCAGAAAATAATTTTCATGCTTTCTGGCAATGTAAGGTGGCTAAAAGGGTCTGGACTCTCTCGACTCTTTGGCCGTGGCTGGTTTGATTTAAGGGTTCAACTTTGTTCGATTTGTGGGATTGGGTGACTTCTAACAGTTAGAAGAATGATTGGAAACTTTTTGTAATGATCTCCTGGAGCTTATGGATGGCCCGTAATCAGTTCTTCTTCGAAGCTCGATGGGATGGTGAGATACAGATCCTTAATCGCGCTGATTCTCTTTTGGTGGATTTTGAATCTTGTAATCCAGTACCATCATCACCGAGCTTTATCTCTATTGTACAGACTCGATGACGCATGCCACTTGAGGGGTGTGTTAAAATAAATGTGGATGCGGCTGTCCGATCAGACTTATTTCAATGTGAGGTTGGGATTGTTGCTCGAGATGCGAGTGGAGTAGTGATCGTCTCATCGTTTTTATGTCTTCAAGGCTCTTTCAGTCCACATATGGTGGAGATTATGGCTATAAAAGAAGGTATTTTACTGACTATTTCTTACAATTGGTCAAGGTGGACTATTGAATCTGATGCTTCTACTGTGATTGAACAAATCTCCAATTGTTCACATTTTGCGATGGAAGAATTGCTCATTCGTTCTATTACAAAGTTGCTTTTGCAACACCCTATAGCTGTTATTGATCATTGTCCAAGGGAAGCGAATTGGGTTGCTCATGTTGGCATCTAAGGCTTTGTATAGTGGTTGTTCTTTTGTGTTTTCTGATTTCTGTCCAGCGTTTTGGGTAAATCTTTAATCCACGACCGTAACTGATTTTTATATATATGTTCTTGTTTTTAAAAAAAGACCAATTTTTAATTTTTAAATCTTAGAAAGATTAATTTGCATTTTTAGACCCTAGAAAGAGTAATTAAGTGGTACTTTTATACCCTAGAGAATGTGCCATTAAACACATTTTTTGCCTATAAATATCGGTGAATTTCTTCATTTTGGGAATTTTATTTCTTATTCCCAAAGCTCTCGGCTTTTGTTATCGCGGAACATGTAACTTGAGCGTCAGAAAATTATCGCCGGATGATCATCCGACGCCCTTTAACGTTTGTTCGTAAAGCAGGTGACAGCCCAAAGGAAATCAAATATTGGATCTCGACTTCTTCAGGTAACCCAACAAGCAGGAGATCATTCGACTTCTTCAGGGATCATATGATTCTTTTTTGGTTAAGGGAGACCATTATTTGCCCATATCAGACTCTTGATTAACTTAGAAACTGTAACTTGCATGCAGAAATGAAGGTCCCTGCCTCCCTGGATTAAGAAATAGCCGAGAGCAGGAAAAAAACATGCATCGTATTGAAAGTCTTGCTAAGTTAAACAAATTCAAATTCTTACAAGATTCTCCTTCAAATTATGGCATCATAATTGTTCAAAACAAAACATCGTATATATCCACCGGTGTCCTTAACACGAACACGAAAATCATCGTTTCCATTTTCATGTTGCAAAATGCTTTTTAATTTGCTTGGCTGACTCCCCCAATGATTTTTTTACTGTACTTCAGCTCGATATATTGAGGCGTGTCTATTTCTCCTATGCCACTAGGAATCTCATCGATATCAGCAGACTCAGGAATCAAGATTTCAAGGCATGAGTAGACTTTGAGACGAAATTCTTTGCTACATTTGGTGTTACAAATTAAATTGTGCTGCATTTTGTTCAAAAAAACCTAGTTTGCACAAATTATTAAAAATTAAAAACACTAAACACCCATGGACGAACAAAATACAATTAATCGTTGATAAAACATTACATTCACCTATTTTTCAATTTAAAAAATCATAAATATATTATGTTACTCATTTACGGTGCTTAAGACATATAATATACTGCCGATTTTAATTGATGGTTCACTACAAGAAAAAAAACCTATGTTGACACTTTCTTAATGACATTTTTTAAAAAGTGTCATTAAATATATACATATAATGACATTACTTAAAGGATGAGTTTGAGTTAAGCAATGAGTTTGATTCAACTTCTTGAGTAATATTAATGGAAGTCTTCGTTCCTCCATTAGTCTTGCTTCGGTTCTTTAATTTGTAGTATGTTATTTTTTGTTTATTGTTTCTCAATGTCTTTTTTGAGGAGAGAAGGATGAATACCTTTGGTTTTGCATTGACTTCCATTTTCTTCTCTTGCTGGAGCAACGCATGTTGTATTGGAAATTACGAATCTACAAAATGAATAAATAAATTTGAAGTGAAAGGCTCATGAAGGTTTTATTTTACCTGAGACAATCTCCATATATACTACGGATTTTGACCATTTTAGTATATTCTAGCTGTTGCCTTTTACTATTTCTAACATAACCTTGTTGGTTCGTGGCAAGGATCCCGCTTTCGTCATCTTCAAGGTCATGTTTTCCTGATGAATAAAAAAAACATTTTTGTTCAAACAGAGATCATATCAAAAACCCCATCTAAATGTTGGGCAGTACTCCAAATTTACTAGAATAACAAATGCAAATTTTTCAGTTTTAATATATATGATTGAATGAATTATATATAGCAAAAAACGAGAGTGGTGAGTTGGATAATTTAACTAATAGTTGTGTAACCAGTTCCATGAAATTATTTATTCCTATATATTGACCAAGGATAGAATGAGTCAGTGTGAAGTCGCTCCTCAAAACTTTGGGGAAGCCTAATCAAGGTTCGCTGTATGCATAATCACTTGAAACTAGATTCTTGGTCACGTTTTTTGTTTCTTGTTTTTTGGTTCTCACTTTTGTTCGCTGTATGCATAATCACTTGAACAAAAGTGAGAACCAAAAAACAAGAAACAAAAAACGTGACCAAGAATCTAGTTTCAGATGGCTTTAATTAATCAATTACACTGTTCCCTACTTCCAAAGGGGTTTTTAAATTACTGTCAATAATAATACCAAATTGTAATTTTAATTTTTTAATAAATATTCCGTTTTCTCATTATTAAAATAATGAACGGCCTGATAAGGCAATGGGAAGCGTACCAAAACTTGGTCGTCATCTACACCACCAAGTACAAAATATAAGCTGATTGTGAAAACGACATTAGTAGCTGGGCTTGCTGTTGCTTGGCAGTATTATTCTGAATGAACACGAGAAAAATAAATAACCTTTTTTTTCTTTTTTTTTTTTGCAGCCTTTAGTATGGATCGATGATGCCATGTAGGGGTGTTCATATTTCGGATAAAACCGAAAAAATCGGAAATCCAAACCGAAAAAGTCAAAGATCGAACCGAACCGAAAATCGAATTTTGTAATTCAGATATAAATATCAAAACCGAAGTTTATTTGGTTCGGTTTTGGATTATATATGTCAAACCGAATCGACCGAAAAACCAAAATTGAATTAAATTAATAATTTTATTTATATTTTTTATTTATATTATATATGTTATGAGATGATATTTAGTGAATGAATAATCATTTTGAATAATTTTTAGTTAATTGTTATTTATTTAATTCATTATTGTTGTTTATGTAATTTTTAGTTATTCTTGTTTGTGTAAATTATTTAAACTTTATTTTTAAAGTTTTTACTATGAAATCATGTAAAAAACATATTATATTTTACAATGTATTTATATTATTAATTTAAACGTATCAAAATTTGTTTGGTTTTTTTGAAAATATTATAAATTGTGGTTGAATATTTTTATTTCTTCATTATATGACTATAATTTTAAGTTGTTTATTGGGATATTTAAATTACATGTTGGATGAAATTTATGTTTTTTTTATTGTGTTATGTATTATTAATGATAAAACCGATCAAACCGAACCGTATAAACCGGTCAGTTATAGTATAAAAACCGAACCGAACCGAAGTAAAACGGTTTGACTTTGGATTATATTTTTCATAAACTGAAAATCGGAAAACCGAATCAAAATTAGACAAATTCAAACCGAACCGACCGATGAACACTCCTGATGACATGTAATATATTTGTCAACATACGTCACACACTACTAGAAAAAATACATTTTTTGACACTTTCTTAATGACATTTATAAATTACTTTTTTGTGTCAATTTAATTATGAGGAAAGAAATTTTATTTTAAGACATTGCGTGTAAATTTATTTTAGTAGTGTTCTCGCCAATTAATTATGAGTGAAGTAATTTTAGATTAATATTTTGAACGTAGATTAATTTATAAGTAGAAGTTTATTATATAACATGTTGATTGTGGAGTGATTTTACTTTAACATCTTTTAAAAAATTAATATCATCTCATTTCTTATATTTATAGTTTATAGTTTATAATTTATAATTGATATGTCTTGTGTGATATTCATACTCCACATATATATACATATATTATATATTTGTTTTTTGAACTCGTGTTAGTAGATCTTTTTATCAAACTTGTGATGGATAAAACTTGGATGTATTTTCCGAGACAAACCGAGGAAGAATGTGTTAGTAGATCTTTTTATGTGGAAGATCCAGTTGATTGTAATTGGCATATTATTATCACCACTGATGCAAGAGCAAAGTACAAGATGCAACCTCTGGCAGATGTTGATTCATATTTTCAAAGTTGTGTTGGTAATCCTACATACGATGATAAACAAGAAGTCGTTGGGTTCGGGATGGTGTTGCAGGAGAGGAAATCGATATTGATACATGATGAGATTTAGATTACAATGAGATTTTTTCTATACTATATATTTTTTATGTTTAGTTAATATTATATATATAAAGTATACTAGAGTGGATTTCTAGATACTTGAGGAATGAATGATAGCATTGTGAATTTTATTTTCATTTTCATTGTGGACTTTTTTATTTCATATCAAAGAACATGCAACTAAATTTATGTTTATTTGTAATTGTAATTTTTCTCTAGACAGGAATGACTCAAGAGGGTAAAACTGTTGAAAAATCTCATTTTCGACATCAAGGTGAGATAAACGCACAACCTCGAATTATGGTTGCCAATCACGCAGCTCGAAATTCAAAAAGAGGTACATGTCAAATTATGCATCGAGGATATCATCTGTTTTTTTAATTTTGTATAACTCTTATTTTATTTTTAATTTTTTATGAATGTTTTTTATTTAGTTCAAGTCGGTCTTGCTAAGCAACTTGGTAGCATGGTAGCTAGCGAAAAAAGATTAGAACTTTCTTGTTTATAATTAATAATTACACTTGATTATATTTTTGTGTAATCGTTACTTTTGCATAATTTCAAAACAAACTAAGTGTGATGAATAACCAAATGGATGAAGCTTCAAAAAAGCAACAGAATGATGGACAAGGTATTTGATACAAAAAGTATATGAAGCATAGTGTTTAAGATCAAAAGATTAAGTTTGGATATGTGTAATGTTTTGAAGTTCAACACAACAACAAAATGATGTACGAGGTATTAGATGTAAAAATAGATATGAAACTTATGGGTTTTTTTTAATAGATTAAGTTTGGATATAATTCTCTATTATGCTTTATTTCATGTTTTATTTATCTTATATGCCTTGTTTTTATAGGAATGACTCGTAAGAGTAGTTGTTGGAAAATCTCATTTTCAACATCAAGATTTGACAAATACTCAATCCCGGATTATGATCCACAATCACGCACCTGGAAATTTAAAAGAGAAATGTAGAATATCATTTTATACATAAAAAAATTGTTGGTTGCTTGTGTATAACTCTTATGTGTGTAAAATGAACTTGGCAAAGTTATTTGGTATGTATTATGATGAGATATTGCGTTTAAAATTTAAATGTTTTCCTCTGTCATTAACGTAGAGGCCAAAAGATTGTGAAAATGGGTGTTTTATCGTTTTTGTTCCCGCATGAGTATAAATATAGAAACTTTTATGCTCGCAAGTGAAATATATGATTCCTGCCAAAATATTTGAAGGAGAGTGAATATTCACCATAACTTATTAGTTCATTGATGAAATTATTGTAGTAATTTAGTATTTTTGTGATGTGAGAAATCAAAGGAATGTATTATTTTATCTATTGAGAAAATTTTTCTTATATTTTTGTTTTTTGTATGAAGTTTAATTTAATGTATTAGGAGAGAAGTGAAAAAAATAAAATTGCTCGAAAGCAAATTTAGAAGATAATGAATGAGACAACTGGAAGAAGATCTTTCGCTCAAATGCAACAAAAATTGGTAATTTCTCTTATCAATTTATTATAGTTTTTCATGCATTAGAATGTATAAATTGATAACCTATTGTAATTTTAGAGAAAAACAAATTGGCGTCTTCCATTACGAATTGAATTATTTCATGCCTGCTTCACTCATGCCAGTGGAAGTCCCTAGAGCAATATTGTGACAGAAAAATTGGTAAGTTTCATTATAAATTTCAAGTACATTAATTTTAAATATATTTGTTTTCATCATCATTTTTGAAATAAACGGTGTACGCGGTTGGTTATGTAAAATAGACAGTGTTTTCCTTTGTGTTGTAACACCACAGACAACATAGTGCAGCGGAAATTTAAAGCGTAAATAAAACACAAGTAATTAATTTTGCACGAGTATAAAAACTCGTGCGGGTGCCTTAGGGCTAAATATTAATAGTAAACATAAGATCAGTCTTACAAAGCAATACTAGTAATTTTACGAAAAGTCATTAAATCCTAAATTTCTCAATAAGTTGATAAATCAAACTTGCATCCTAAAATACAATAGAGTATATAAGAAATTGGATGCAACTCCCGTAGCCTAAATTGAAGAGACAGAAAATATCTTCAACAACAAAGTTTCCACAGTGTTGTCTCTGATGTCTTCAACACGAACGACAACACTGAGACAAGCAACAACGATGGTTGCAAACCTTGCTTCAGAATCTTCGAATTCTTCAATGGAATTCTTCAGTATTTGCGCAGAGAATTGTACGTCTTAAGTCCTCTCTCATCTTGTGCGTAAAATCCCCAGAGTCCTACAAGAATAAGCAACAATCTTTTAGTAGGAAATAAACTCTATCAAATCTTTGAAAATCAAATCATGATAATATATAATTGTATTATATCAAATAATCACCTTATCAAGACATGATTTAAACTTGGCAAATATATAACTTAACATAATCGTGATATACACAATATATTTACCAAATATTCTATCTTGTCTAGAAAGCAAAATCTTGTAATATCCAATTAATTAGAGCCAAAATATTCAAGGAATAAAATTCCTTTCAATCTCCACCTTTTTGCTTTCTGGACAAAACATCGCACAAGTATGTAATAATCATAAACTCCCCCCGAGTTTAAAAATCTTCTCCCCCTGAATTTTAAAGTCTCCCCCTGAAGTGTTGTCCCCCGTATCGTAACACGGTGGATAACATGGACAATAACACATGGGATTCTATAATTCATATATCAAAGCATAAGTGGGGTAGAAGATGTTAGTCTAGTTAAGGCATGTAAGAGCACTTGAGACACATAACTAGAACAAACAAAAACACTTATATTATAATCAAAATGAAACTAATAAATCAAAGATGAGAGAAGAAGCAAAATCTAAATTTGATCACTATCAGATCCATCTTGATCAGAGGCTTCATCCTCATCATCTTTAGTCCCAGATGGACCAGCTTCAGCTTGTGCACTATCTCCCCCTGTTTGGCCAGTAATTCCAAGTTGTCTCCGACAATCAGCCAAGACCATGTTGTAGAAGGCAATATCTTCCTGTGCTTGCACGATTTTCTCTTCATCACGAGTCATCAGCAGCTGAATAGTGGTAGTGGTGAATTCCAGGGTAGTATGAGTAGGCACTGTTTCTTCAGTGTTGTCACCCGTGTTGGCAACACCGGGTGCAACACCAGCAATGTCAGCAGCAGGAGTAGGAGAAGCAGTCCAGGGCAAATCCGATTCCCGATTTCCCTTGAGAAGTCCAGCTGCTAACTTCAAAATCTCAGATTGATCAGTGAGATCTTCTGTGATATTGCGGATGAAAGCCTGAGATTCCAAAATGCCATATATCAAATATGGGAATGGAAGCTTTGTAGATTTGAGTCCTCCATCAGCAAACTGGAGCACTGTCTTGAATATCATATTCCCAAAATTGAAGGGACTCCCAGTCCCAATGGCATACAAAATGACCGTCTGTGGTCTTGTGATAACTGTTGAGTTGGATGAAGGAGTCCAATTCCTTACATCTATATTATGCAGCACATAATAAAATGAGGTGATCTTAGCTGCAGAAAAATGGTCAGAGAATTGTTTGACCATACCACCAGTGAGAACAGTAATCACTTCATTGATCTCTGGAGGATTGGCTTCATCAACGTCCGGGGTGGAATAGAGATAGTTGATCACGGCTGGAGTGAATTCGAACAGCCGACCCCAAAGATACACCAAGCCATACTTATCAGATTCTGGATCTTCAATGCTTGAGGTTAAGTTGTCGTAGAACTCCAGAATCACCCTATTACAATAGGGTATCACGACAACTCCAATATCAGCACTCTTATCAAAAGAGTCAGCATCAGACTCGGAAGAGGAGGAAGAGGAGGAAAAATCATTAGCTTTATGGGCTTTGTTTGCAGCAAACTCCTCCATCATCTCAGCGCCGGGTTCATCATCGGAGAGATGAACAGAAGGAGGAACAGACGAGGAGGCCTTTCCTTGCTTAAGGCTTTCCAAAATTTGTGCCAAGGTGGCATCTTGATCGGAATCAGCACTTTCTTAAGGGACAGTAGCTGCAGGAGTGTACTTAGGAGGAACACCATTAGAAGAGTTTGAATCTTCGCTATCAAAAGCAGATTCAATGTTCGGAGCAGAGGCAGAGGCAACATCAGAACCAGAGGGTTTCTTCCTCGCCACAAATTCATAGTTGGCATCATCAGAATCATCACCGGAGCTGCGATCTTCTTCAGCCATGGAGATGCGAGGACCCTTGTAAAACCTTTTAGATTGGGTAAAATCGGGGTTATACACAGCTTGCCTTTTCGATCGGCGAGCCATCGGTGGAGGAGGTTTTACACGATTCAGGACAGAAAAATCCGGTGGATTCTCGAGATCAATGGCGTTCCCAGGTTTGCCCGGCATGAGAACAGCAAGTGGAACGGGTTCCATGGGAACTGGAACAATCGGCAGAGAAGACGCCGTGGATGGGATTTCCGGTGTTGTAACACCGACAGCGACATTGGGTTCATTATGACCCATATCGCTTTGAATGTATTGAGGATCAAAGCCTGCCATTGCAATAAAATTTGAGAGTGAGAGAAGGGTAGAGTTTGCAGAAAACTCAATCGGGTAATGAGAAAATCAGGAAGAAGATAACACCCGATACAAAGGAAACCAAATATATAAGAATCCTATCACAAAACGGTAACATTTTCCCTCTAACAAACTCATAATTACCCTGATCCCTTATCTCCCTAAGTTATAAACGGTAACTTTTTCTAAACGGCTAAGATTTAAAAAAAACCGAGATATAAAAGATAAAATCCCATAAATAAGGCAATAATCCAAGATACGTATTTTATCCCAAATCTTCCAGAATTAACTCCACATCAGCCTAACTCCACTGAAACAAAAATCAATCACAAAAATTCAATTTTTAGTAAATAGGGTAAATCATAAAAATTCATCAATTTAGAACCTTATCCAAAAACAGAACCCTATTACCAAAAATGCATATGCATGACCTATTTTATGCCTAAACAGAGTGTAACATAAATTAAAAATTCAATCAAAAGAAAACTATATGTTGACAAGTGTAGTGTTGCCTCTCATGTTGCCAACATCATCAACAACACCATAGTTTTTCAAAAAGCATTTGAGACTTACACACTTGATTACCTTTGATTTAGAAACAATTCCAGAAGTGGTAGCCTGCACACTAAAAGAACAGTCTTCATTGGACTCAAATAGGTAGCTTTTTCCTTTTTCTTCCGATTATTTATAAAGCTTGTACATATGACATTGGTCATCAAACTTTATTAAAAAGGTGAACACTGAATTTTTAAAACCACCGTTCACATGGGACAAGAACATGAAATACACGTACATCCCTCTACTACTTAGTGGTTTAGTCAGATTTCGATTTGCAAGGGCCAGTGTGTTTCAATAAAAATTTTGCAGAAAAACTTGGCATTGATTGAATCAATGAAACAGAGATTTAAACACTACAAATAACAGAGTGAGTGCAGAATGCCTAAAATCCTAAAAATGCATGACAAGAAAAACAACAGTGTTGTCGGTAGTGTTGTAACACCGCAGACAATATACGCAAAGGATTATAATGCACACATGCTGAGAGACCTCCGAAGAGTTGAGAATCTCTCATGATCTAATGCTTTAGTAAAAATGTCTGCCAATTGGTTATTGGTTCCAACAAACTCCATTCGAATCATACCTTTTTCTACCAAATCTCGAATAAAGTGATGACAAATGTCAATGTGTTTTGTGCGTGAGTGTTGAACTGGATTCTTTGAATGATCACAATAAACAATGGGGGGGGGGGGGGGTTCACTCTTAAAACCATAATCTTCAATCATTTTGTTCATCCAAAGAAGTTGTGAACAACAACTTCCGGCTGCCACATATTCAGATTCAGCAGTCGAAAGTGACACACAGTTTTTCTTACGACTATACCATGAAACAAAGTATTGCCAAGGTAAAAACACCCACCCGTAGTGCTCTTTTTATCGTTCACATCACCAGCCCAATTAGAATCACTAAAACCTACAAGGTTAGTGTTGGTTTCCCTCGTATACCACAATCCCAAATCCAATGTACCCGAAACATATTTCAAAATTTTCATAACAACTTTTAAATGGGTTACCTTTGGATCAGATTGGCACCTAGCACATAAACACACACTGAACATGATATCAGGACGACTATCATTCAAATACAAAAGACTCCCTATCATGCTGCGATACATGGTGTTGTCAACACCAGCCACAACACTGTCTTTTCCTAATTTTTCACTCGAGCTCATAGGAGTTTTCATGTTCTTAACATTCTATTTGCAAAACTTTTTCACCAAATTCTTTGCATACTTACTTTGACAAAGAAAAATCTCATCATTTGATTGCTTAACTTGTAGTCCAAGAAAAAAAGTTAATTATGTTGGAACACGTGTTCTCGGATCAAAGATGTGATACCCGGTGCAGCGGAAGTTTAAAATTTTTATATGGAACGATTCCATATCATGGGTATCAAATCCTAACGATTAAATTATTCAAGTAAAATAATAATTACAATTAATATTTTACCTCTTCAAGCTATGGCTTGATTATGGACTCCAACAGATTAAATCTGCTCTTGTTGTAAATCCCCAGAATCGATGAGTTGCTAGATCAATCTCCGGAATTAAGTCCACGAACAGAAAACTAAAACCCTCTGATTGATTGCACTAGAAATCAATCAGATGTTTATCGAAGAGATTAAACAGATTTGATCTGTCAATTCAGAAAGTAATTTTTCATAAAAATCACAGACAGAATTATCTCAAAAAGGAGAAGAGGATTTTCGAAAAACCCTCTAGAATATATTATGTGATTTTCAAAAATTGCAAGATGGAATAAAGTAGTATTTTCGAAAATTACACTTATATATATATATATATAATTTCTAGACTGGTTTAAGTTATATCTCTATTAGTACACTAACTCTTTAGGGCCCATAATCCATAACTTAAGCCCAAAAAGCCAAGCCTGTTATTATAGAAATTAATATAAAATTTATCATGACTCCGATTGATAAAATGATTTTACCAATGTGCATAGAAACCATTTCTGCACCTTTTAAAGTCAAGATAATTTTTTTGAATCCGAATTCAGTGATGTCCAAAAATGTCCATCCCTATGTCATTTTAGGAAATTCCACTCCCTTTAATTAAGAAGTCCAACTTCTCTTTCATTAAATTTAACTCTTTAAATTTAACTATCTCAACGGGGTTTAGTAATCCATTACTTGTGTGACCCTCAATGGTTCAGGGATACAGCTAGCCGTGGGCTCACAACTCCTTGTGACTCGGAACAACAATCACTACAAGAAAAAAAGGGAAACGACAACAGATATAATCCGTTGTCGTAGGGGTCAAAAAACCGTTGTACTTTTAGGTGTTGTCGAAAGTATAGCATACGACAACGGTTTATATCCGTTGTGTATTCCAACATATGACAACGGATATGCAACAGTAAATATCTGTTGTCGTACACACTATTTAACCACGGTTTATAACCGTTGTCTTAAGTTGCCTTTTACAACAGTTATAAACCGTTGTCTATGTTGGCATACGACAACATATTTGCAAAAATTTATATCCGTTGTCGTATGTTGACATTATTCAACCACATTTCAAAACCGATGTCTTATGTAGGTGTACGACAACATTTCTGCAACAGTTTAAATCTGTTGTCTTTTGAGGCATACGACAACAGTTTTACAACAGGTTAAATTTGTTGTTTCTTAAATAAAAATAAAAAAAATTAATAAACAAATTTTCAATATTATAAATCAATCAAAATTTAAAATTTTTAAAATAAAATTTAATATACAATTTTACAGTATTACAAAACATCATATCAAAGCAACAAACTTTACAAGGAAATCCTAAAACTTCGCAGGTCATTCTTTGCTATACACAAGACACTTCACCTTAAAAGCATCGAAAATATTTCTTAAGAATCTGCTTGGTTGCACGGTATGCATGTATTTTCCACCTCTGTTGCCTTGAATATATAATCTAATTTACGTGTAGCTTCAATCGTGTATGTATTCTCTTTTGCCTGCTTTTGTATTAGTGCCAACCACTGGGGTATCTCTGGGCTCAGGGTGCTCTAACTTGAACATGGAGAGCCTACAATCCCAGGCTTGCCTGAGACAACAATGACGGTGTGACCCATTTTTTGTAGCTATCTTTTGCCAACTTTTTTCCTGTCGCATGCTCTAGATATTTGAGGGATATAAGAGACATGAGAGGAGAAGAAAACATTTCCTAGTTTTATGAATGGTGTGCAGGTATGACTCATTTGCATGAAGTACAAAGAATCACTTGACGTCTCTCACCCCATTTTTTCTTCCTAATGATTCCTAATGAAATATTTAAGTACAAATCCGGCGTATAGAAATATGTGAATGGCCAATAACAAAGTTCTTAATAAAAAATACCAGTAAATAGACAAGACACATACAACTATCATACCAAGTGCATGTACAAGCAATTCAACCAATGCATCCATAACATCAGTACCATAATCCCATAGGCTAATTCCAAATATCTGAAGTACCAAAAAATATTTAATAAATAACAAAGTAAGTTACACCGAGAAAAGTAAAAAACAAGAATTAATGCAAGTGCATGAACTCACATCACCAAGAAGAGATCAGATGGTCTTGGAATCTTGAACCATTTGCAAAGTCTTGAAAGTATCTCTTCATTACAAATAAAACTAACCGAAGGTTATGCTGCAATAAAAATACGTATGAATTCAGACTTCAGTAATATCATTTTCCTGAAATTTGAAACTTTGTGCAAATCTAGTATTATAAAACAGAAGGGATATAACACCAGAGCCATCAATGTTTAAAGGTAATGCCATCACATGCTGAAATCATTAAAAGGAATTATATTAATCCATCATTCTCAAGAAAATGTTAGAATTAACAGGTATATCAAAATCACCAAATCTTTTTGAAAATTAAGCATGAGAAATAAGTTGACAAAAATCATTTTTTGACTGAGTACAAAGATATTTAGAGAACAAAGACTAGTACAGGGCCAACACACTACATCCTAAATAGTGTTCTCTTCCAGAAATTCCCATAAAAAATAATCTCACTAAAAAGCATTTTGTGCATTATAACCCGAAGACACAATTAATTTTTGTATTTAAAAAAAATAAATAAAGAAACCCAAGTCATAAAAATATTGATCTCGGGGCTCAATTGAAAAAAAGAAAAGAAAAGAACAAAGATATTGACGAAGCAAAAGATTTTACAAAATTGTTGTGGCTTGCAAATGAAAAGAACAAGTTTGAACAAATGAAAAGTTTTCACTCATTTAAAAAATAAAAAAAAACAGATAATTCGTTCAATTGCATCAACTAAAAATGATAATGGTGTATGCAACAACAAATAAAAGAGTATAAATCTAAAAAACATCTGTGAGTGTAAAATCAATTGATTTTATATTTCCATTCATTTGCCCAGTTTGTATCAGAACGTAGGCCATGATCTCATTTGAATCAGTATTTGCTTTCCGTAATTAGATACTCACAAGTAATGAACAACGAGAAAGAACTTACTGGAGAACCACAAAGAAGGGAGAGTCTGAAACGAGAAATTACCCAACACAAGAGCTATTGAAAGGCCAACGCTGCGAGAGAAAGTACCCAATTTTTAGCTTCATTGTAATACGTATTGAAACCTTGAAATCTAATAAGCATACAAGTACCTCCTAATCATAATCCACACATGAACCCATGCCATTCCTCACGAATAAATTAAAAAATCCCCCACAAAAAAAATAAAACGGCATCAAAATTGCGAAGAAACTCAAATCACTTTTAAAAGTCTTATTGTATCACAAGGACTAAATCAAAGCATAAAATAAAAAATTTTAAAAATTGCTTTAAAATAAGTTTACATTTCAACTACTAGCTCTATAAAAATATTTTTAGAGATAAAAAAATAAATATATTACTAGACTTCTGATTCTTATTCCGAGCTTTTAGAGTACTACATGACGTCCCAAAGACATACGTACAACAAAACAAGACTTTTAGAGAGTATGAAACTCCACTTACCTCAACACATCTCAATCCAAAAGTTAGCCGTGACTCCTCAAGTTAGTCTATGTTTCAACTTTGCAAGCCCAGCAGGAAGCATATTAATGTTCCTGTTATTACAGGACGGCGATAGAATTTTCTTCCATCATTTGTCGCGAACTTCTCTTTTGGGAAGTAAATCCACTCTCCTGAATCTGAAATTAAACCTACGCAGTGTTTGGTTCAATTGATAGGATTATTGAATGATTATTAAATGAATGATAAAAGAAATGATAAATAAGGATTGATAATTTGTGTTAAAAATATTATTGTGTTTGTTTTGATTTTTAGGAATAAGATTAAATAATGGTTTAAAATTTTTTGCCAACAATATCATTTATATTTTATTGGATGGGTGATTTTTAGATTGGAGGGAAAGGGTAATTATGGAATTTATGAGTAAGATAAAAATAAGGATAAATAATACTAGGGTGAGATGAGGGTTTAGTTAACCTACTATAAAACAACTTTATCCTTTCTAGGTTAGATTAACTTGTTTTAATAAAAATCCTACCAAACAATGGATTAAATAAAAAATCACACACAAACCTACCTAATCCTTTGTACCAAACACTGCGCTAGTATATATAATGAAATAAACACTGGCCAATATCAGGATTGCATGGACTATAAATTTGACAATTACAAATTGCCGAAGATACAGGAGGGGATGATCAGAATGATCATGACTAATTGTGTTTCTTGAAAGAAACTTCAGTATCTCATCAATTATTATCACCTGCAATAGAGAGACGTAGTAGTTGAGACGAGTCAAAAATGTTTCACAGTCAACACTTCAAGTATCAAAACATCCATTACATCCCCCTCTTAAATCACTTCATCGTTGAAGCAACCCACAAGCTTACAGGAGAATCATTTTACTTCATCGGAACACATACTTATGGGAAAAAGACAAATAGATACAAAACAACAGCCCACTCTTCCCAATTTAGTGGTGTAACCTATCACAATAATTTAACAACGTGAAAAATACAAACATGGTTCTCTGTTGAACCCAAAAGGGGATAAAACGATAATGATTTTCTAAAATAAAGAGAATGTTAACTTACATAGAAAAGGGCAGAAAGTGGTTGCACATAAAGGATGAGCACATAAAGAAGCATTGTTAGGACAATTGATCTGAGGAGCCATAAACTAGAAATAATGTTAGGTACTAACAAGAGAGATTGGTTTTTACTGAGGTTGTTCAATGCATTGAACATCTCGACAACCACAAGTACAATCATTGAAACAGTTTACAGATGTCGATCACTATAAACACTAAACACGGTGCAAGATTAATCAGTTTTTCTTGTTGAGAAAGTGTCAAAATTTATCTAGGTGGACACAGAAAAATGTATTAGTCCGGTGTTGCTGAAACATAAGAAACAGAAACACTATATTTGCCAACAATTATGGGCAGGTCTATCAACATAACACACAAATCATCTATAAAGTATATAGTTACAACAATAAATCATTTCAATGTAGCTGGTCTGAACTCTATTGAAGCATAGTAAGTTAGAAAACTCAACTACAATACTCACAGACATCATTTCGCGGCCATAAAAGCAAAGCTCCCATCGTTTTTTTCTTTTAAAAATAACACAAAATCAGAGCCGCCTAGAAACGAAATAAACCCAAATCCATTGGCGCTTGCTCATCCATAAACATATCCTCTGGCAACCAGAAAGATCCCAGCATGAAAACCTTGAAAACCAGTATCTCACGCCCTTGAAGCCTTAAGATCGACCTGAAATAAGTCATAAGTTTAAAGATTTTGTGATTGAAAATTTACCCGGAAATAGGTCGCAGAAAGTGCTCATTTTTGGGCAGAAACGAGACAAAAAACAAGCGATTCATGGTCGGAAAAGGATCCCTCCACCAGTCCGCCCCTTTTTGCCCGAACTCCAAGAACAACTGAAATTTATTGTTGTCGAGGCCGATCTCAGAGCGCCAGAGGATGTATGTAGGGTGGCCCTCTGCCAATATTTCCTTGACAAGCATCTTGCCCATGTAACCTGTTCCTCGTACATTGAACAAGACAAAGTAGGGAAAGAAAATGGCGGTGAGGCGGCGTAAGGAAAGGAGCGGAAGGGAGAGAGAGGAGGCGGAGGGGAGAGCTAGGGCTTGGGTTTCCTTTCTTTTTTTATTTTGTAGGTATATGTGTATATGTAATGTGTTTAATAAAAATAATAATAAAAATAAAACAAAGACAACAGATCAAGAAAAGTGTTGTCTTAAACTATATAATACAATAAAAATGACAACGGTTAAAGACAACTGTTGTCATAGAGCTCCAAAAACACGCGCATAGACAACGGTTTTAAAAATCGTTGTCGTAGATCCTTCAAAAACCCGCTCATAGACAACGGTTAATTAAAACCGTTGTCTTAGACCATAAAAACCAGCTCATAGACAACGTTTTTAAAAAACCGTTGTCTTTGACATATATTAGACAACGGTTTTTCAAAAACCGTTGTCGTTTTCCATTAAAATTTGGCTAACGACAACGGTTTTTGTAACAACCGTTGTTAAAGGCCAAAAGACAACAGTTTGTGTATAAAAAACCGTTGTCTTTTTAGTGTGGTTAATTAACATATTTGTTGTAGTGAATTTCCGACTTACCCATCGAATCATGGTCAGAGCGTCTAGCAACATTGCCCCATGATTCCCTATGTATCACTATAGTGCCTGCAAGAACCAGTAGATTTTGGTTAGCGTACAGTACGGTCCCTTCATCCATATATCCCGATCGAATCAACAACCATTGGTACATCGAGAGTCGTTCGAGATTCGATAACTATGCAATGCATCTTGAAGATCAAATAGTGACATCGCATGTGCTACTAGGAAACCATGTAACCTAAAGCACATCATGTACTCTGGCCAGAGATTTGTCACACTAATATCTCCTTAGATCGCATAGGATACCCACACTCACAAGCGTGTGGTGAATCCTTGACAACAAAGTATCGACTCTTATATGTGTTGTAACTGTACCCAATCCCGACACCTGATGACCCCCATAGAGTCGGTAAACGAGTCAAAATACATTACTAGAAGATAGAGTCTCCATGATGTTTCAAGTAGTAAGGACTAATGGTGTACAACCAAAACCACGGACTTATCCACTCAATAAATGATAACCACTTGGAAAGTTCGGATAGGGTAGTTCGATTATTCATCATATGAATATCCATTTGCATGCTTTGAACATTTCTATGTTCCATACCAATGGAACGTGGTACTCGGCATCGCAAATGCTAGTCTCAATCTCGAGCGATTCTTATCCTTATTTGCGGACGGCTCAATTGACTAGGAACTGTTTAGAATATACAGTACTTATAAGATGTGTTTCATGATAGTCATCCCAATGCACTATCACATCTTAAATGCACTCTAGTATATTCAAGGTCTTCATCTAAACATCGTATAGTATGTCACAACATAATAATATGATAAAAGATAAAGTAAATACCATTATAAAAATATAAAATATATTAAACAGAGATTGTTTACATATAGAGTCATCAAAGCCCTTAGCAACAAGTTGGCTAATCGGGCACCTACTCTTTAAATCTCTCACTTGCCCTAAAGCCAACTAGTCATACTACGTAGTCCCATTGCTTCGCAATGTTTGTCAAATAATGGACCTCGCAAGGGCTTAGTAAGTGGATCAGCGATATTGTCTGCAGAGGTCACTCTCTCGACAGTGATATCTCCTCTTTTCACGATCTTCCGGATGATGTGGTATTTCCTCAGTACGTGTTTGGATCTTTGATGAGACCTTGGTTTCTTTGCCTGAGCAATGACACCAGTGTTGTCACAGTACACCGGGACTTGACCAACAACTTCAGGAATTACGCCCAACTCTTGGACGAAATTACTCATCCAAACGGCTCTTTAGCAACAGCTGATGCTGCAATGTATTCTGCCTCAGTGGTGGAATCCTCTGTGGTGTTCTGCTTGGAACTCTTCCAAGAGACAGCACCGCCATTGAGCATGAATACAAATCCAGAGGTTGACTTCGAGTCATCCACGTCACTTTGGAAGCTAGAGTCGGTATAGCTTTCCAATTTCAATTCTCTTCCTCCATAAACCATGAATACATTCTTAGTCCTTCTTAAGTACTTAAGAATATCCTTCACGGCTTTCCAATGCATTTGACCGGGATTGGCTTGATATATGCTCGTGACACTCAGAGCAAATGCCACATCCGGTCTGGTAGATATCATCCCATACATGATACACCCTATGGCTGACGCATATGGTATGTGTGTCATTTTCTCTATTTCTTTGTCAGCCTTGGGAGACATAGACTTGGATAGAGAAACTCCATAACACATAGGAAGATGTCCTCTCTTGGACTCATCCATAGAGAACCTTTTCAATATGGTGTCGATGTAGGTTGCTTGAGTGAGTCCTAACATTCTCTTAGATCTATCTCTATAGATTTGTATTCCTAGAATATAGGATGCCTCACCCAAGTCCTTCATCGAGAATCTACCTGATAACCATATCTTTGTTGACTGCAACATCCCTACATCATTCCCAATGAGTAGAATGTCATCAACATAAAGCACTAAGAACGTCACAACATCCTTAGCTTCTTTCTTGTACAAGCATGGTTCCTCCGGGTTCTTGATGAAACCAAAGTCCTTTATTGTTTCATCAAATTTCTGGTTCCAACTTCTTGATGCTTGTTTGAGAACATAAATTGATCTCTGAAGCTTGCATACCTTATGCTCGCTTCCCATGGATGTGAATCCCTCGGGCTGCATCATATAGATCTCTTCCTTAATGTTTCCATTAAGAAATGCAGTATTCACATCCGTTTTCCATATCTCATAGTCATACCAAGCTGCTATGGCAATAAGGATTCTTATGGACTTGAACATTGCGATTGGTGAAAAGGTTTCATCATAGTCAACTCCTTGTCTTTGAGTATAACCTTTTGCTACCAATCGTGCCTTGTAGGTCAGTACCTTACCATCAGGCCCAAGTTTTCTCTTGTAGATCCATTTACACCCTATTGTAACAATTCCATCGGGAGGATCTACTAAAGACCAAACTTGGTTTGTATGCATCGAGTCTATTTCCGACTGCATAGCTTCAAGCCATAAATTCGAATCCGCATAAAAAATTGCTTCCTTGAAGTTTCTTGGATCACATCCAATGTCGGGTTCACTTTGATCCCCTTCAAGAAGTAGACCATATCGAATAGGAGGTCTAGAAGTCCTCTCGGTTCTTCTAGGAATAAGCGTGTCATTTAATGGTTCCTGAGGTGTATGATCGTTATTTTGTATCTCGGGTTCTTCTCGAATTTCTTTGAGTTCCATCATCTTGTCTTTCTTATCAAGTAAGAACTCCTTCTCCATGAAGGTGGCATTACTCTAAACAAACACTTTTTTTTCAGTAGGATGATAGAAATAATATCCGATTGAATTCTTCGGATATCCTACAAAATAACATAAGGTGGATCGACTATCCAACTTATCTCCCACTGTCTGCTTCACGTAAGCAGGACATCCCCAAATCCTCAAGTACGAATACTTAGGAGCTTTGTCATCCCATAACTCGTATGGAGTTTTATTCACTTCTTTAGTGTGGACATTGTTCAACAACAATACCGCCGTTTCAAGTGCATAGCCCCAAAACGAATGTGGGAGCTCAGTGAAGCTCATCCTCGATCGCACCATGTCCAACAAAGTTCGATTGCGACGCTCCGAAACACCATTTAGCTGAGGTGTCATAGGAGGAATCCACTGAGAGAGAATCTCATTCTCTTTTAGATAGTTCAAAAACTTGGTACTTAAGTATTCTTAACCTCGATCCGATCGAAGTGCTTTAATACTTTTACCTAGTTTTTTTTCTACTTCACCCTTGAATTCTTTGAACTTTTCAAATGATTCAGATTTATATTTCATCAAATATAAATACCCATACCTAGAATAATCATCAGTAAAGGTAATGAAGTAGGTGTGACCAAAGTTAGTACCAATACTAAATGGGCCGCAAACATCTGTATGGATCAAATCCAACAGATTTTGACTACGCTCAGGTTTTCTTTTGAAAGGAGTTTTAGTCATTTTTTCCTTTTATACAGGACTCACAAGTTGGTAGAGAGTTAGTATCAGACATATCAAACATGCCTTCTCCTACTAGCTTGTTCATCCTCCTTGAGGAAATATGACCTAGCCTAGCATGCCAAAGGTTTGCCGGGTTTTGACTATCGTTTTCCCTTTTATTTGTTGTTACCGGTTTATCAACATAATTAACTGGAACGCCTTTTAATTTTAAGTTATATAGATTGTTTTTAAATTGTCCATTTCAAATCAAACATTCATTCTTGTAAATATTTCAAATCTCATTCGCAAAATTGCAAGAAAAACCATCTCTATCTAGAATAGAAATAGAAATAATGTTTTAATTAAATCTTGGCACAAATAAAAAACATCGCTCTCAAAATATAGCTTAAAATTGTTTTGTAAAATTAAACAAATGTTTCCCATAGCTTTGGATTCAACTCTGGAACCATTCCCGAGCCTTAACTGGGTCTCACCCATCCTTAGTCTACGACTTCTTGTCATTATCTGCAAATCATTGAAAATGTGAGATCTACATCTGGTATCCTATACCCAAGAAGTAGTATTAAGTAAAACATTTATTTAATTATAAAATGTATCCTTTGCAGTTCGTAATTGCTCGATATATTATTTGCTGTTGCGCTTCCAGTAACTGGGTTCCTTGCAGTGATGGCAAACTCCTTTAGACTTGTCTAGCTTTCCATGTAACATTTGGCCTTGAGATCATGGTCCTACCATTTCTTTTGTTCGGCCAACTTTTCCGAAGTTACATCAGCCGGGTTTATTTTCGGAGGATCCTTTTCTAGCACGTAGAAAATCTTCTCCGAACTCAGGACAATCTTTAACTTACGGAACCATTCCGTATAGTTTTCTCCAGTCAGTTTGTTTTGTTCGAGAATTGAGACAGTTGGATTACGAAGATTCATCATAATGATATACTGAGATGAAAGCAGATAACTATCGATGATTGTTTAATTAATTTACTAAGACATAAAATATGACGAGATTTAATTTTATGAATTTCACTCCCACTATTTTAACGATTTCACTACCCTCTAGTGAAAACGAGAAATTTTTTTCCTTAGTGAGAACATGGAGTCCAATTGACAAATCATAGTCCCGAATAATATCAGCCAACCATAATTTTCAAAAGGTAGAGCCCAATTGCTTCCAAAGCAACCCCCATGTTTTTACCTCATGTCCAATAAGAGCCCAATAATATGACGCCGTTTATTGTGACATGTCAAGATGACTCATAAATATTAAGTTGTGATGGACGGTCGCCATGTGGATCCCCAATAATATGAGAAAATCCCATGGGAGTTTCACCCAACTTACAACATGTGTTGATCCAATGCACAGCTTTCCGACGAACGAGCCCCCAATAATATGAGTCTGACCGTGCCCGCGGGTAGCATCTCATACATTGATCGTTTATGGAAGGTAGGAACATTTAAACAATATTTAAATTCCCTTTTGTTAATCTTGATATCAATTTTAAATCATATTTAAAATGAGGGATTTTAATTTTGAAAATTTGTCTCATCATTTAATAATTTGTATGCTTGCGGGATTCATGCAATTTAGTCTAAACATGCATACAACAATAATATCATATATTATTTAAAGGATGATCGATCCCAAGAACTAATCGACCCATGATTGCCAATCACGAGTCTAAGTCCAATCCTAGGTGATATGCAAGTATGCAATGCAATCCTATTACATTGTGCTTCCAATTTACATTTCTTCGGTCTTTATTGTCTGTTGGGCCCACCATTGTCTTCAAATCTTTATCACCCATTAAGTCTAATAAATTTCGATGACAAGTAGGGTATACATATTTAAGGGTGGGAACGGGCCATAAACCAGGCCCACTTTTAATTACAAATGACAATTTAAATTGGACCATAAACCAAGCCCATTAATAAAACCCAAAAACAATAAAAACAAATGTAAACAACCTAACATACTCCTACGAAATTGGTCATGGCAATCGATCATCCTTTTATCCAATAATTAATTCAATAATTAAATAATTGGATAACATGCAATGACATCATAATTAAAAAAATAAAATCAAATTTTATCTAATATATTCATAAGATCATATCTTATCATAAATTGTACCAAAATAATTAATTTTATAAAATCTAATTTAACGGATAAAATTTATAAATTTTTCAAAAATTCAAAATTTATCCAAAAATCAATTTTAAAAATTTTGGACTCAAACAATTTGACCCGATGCCTTGTGGACTAATCAAAAACAATTTTCGATCGGACCAAAAACTAAAATTTCAAAAATTTAGAATTCTAATTAAAAATCAAAATTTTAATTTTTCGGGCTGCCCGGGACGAGCCCCTAAGTGGGGGCCCGGTCTTGGGCAGCGCCGATCGCTGCCCTTAGGAAGCGACCAGCGCTGCCCTTGGGCAGCGGCGATCGCTGCCCCGATTCGCCCATCAAATTTAATTTAATAAAAATTTTGTTTTTGTTTCAAAAACCGAGGCCAAAATTTTGTACAATCGATTAATTTAATCGTTTGATCTGAGAGCAACCTGTCTCTGATACCACTGTTGGAACACGTGTTCTCGGATCAAAGATGTGATACCCGGTGCAGCGGAAGTTTAAATTTTTTATATGGAACGATTCCATATCATGGGTATCAAATCCTAACGATTAAATTATGCAAGTAAAATAATAATTACAATTAATATTTTACCTATTCAAGCTATGGCTTGATTATGGACTCCAACGAATTAAATTTGTTCTTGTTGTAAATCCCCGGAACCGATGAATCGCTCGATCAATCTCGGGAATTAAGTCCACGAACAGAAAACTAAAACCCTCTGATTGATTGCACTAGAAATCAATCAAATTTTTATCGAAGAGATTAAACAGATTTGATCTGTCAATTCAGAAAGTAATTTTTCATAAAAATCACAAACATAATTATCTCAAAAAGGAGAAGAGGATTTTCGAAAAACCCTCTAGAATATATTATGTGACTTTCGAAAATTGCAAGATGGAATAATGTAGTATTTTCGAAAATTACACTTATATATATATATATATATATATATATATATAATTTCTAGACTGGTTTATGTTATATTTATATTAGGACACTAACTCCTTATGGCCCATAATCCATAACTTAAGCCCAACAAGCCAAGCCTGCTATTATAGAAATTAATATAAAATTCATCATGACTCCGATTGATAAACTGATTTTACCAATGTGCATAGAAACCATTTCTGCACCTTTTAAATTCAAGATAATTTTTTTGAATCCGAATTCAGTGATATCCCAAAATGTCAATCCCTATGTCATTTTAGGAAATTTCACTCCCTTTAATTAAGAAGTCCAACTTCTCTTTCATTAAATTTTTCTCTTTAAATTTAACTATCTCAACGGGGTTTAGTAATCCATTATTTGTATGACCCTCAATGGTTCAGAGATACAGCTAGCCGTGGGCTCACAACTCCTTGTGACTCGGAAAAACAATTTCCGACTTACCCATCGAATCATGGTAAGAGCGTCTAGAAACATCGCCTCATGATTCTCTAGGTATCACTGATAGTGCCTGCAAGAACCAGTAGATTTTGGTTAGCGTACAGTACGGTCCCTTCATCCATATATCCCGATCGAATCAACAACCATTGGTACATCGAGAGTCGTTCGAGATTCGATAACTATGCAATGAATCTTGAAGATCAAATATTGACATCGCATGTGCTACTAGGAAACCAAGTAACCTAAAGCACATCATGTACTCTGGCAAGAGATTTGTCACACTAATATCTCCTTAGATCGCATAGGATACCCACATTCGCAAGCGTGTGGTGAATCCTTGACAAAAAAGCATCGACTCCTATATGTGTTATAACTGTACCCAATCCCGACACCTGATGACCCCCATAGAGTCGGTAAACGAGTCAAAGTATAGTACTAGCAGATAAAGTCTCCATGATGTTTCAAGTAGTAAGGACTAATGGTGTACAACCAAAACCATGGACTTATCCACTCAATAAATGATAACCACTTGGAAAGTCCGGATAGGGTAGTTCCATTATTCATCATATGAATATACATTTGCATGCTTTGAGCATCTCTATGTTCCCTACCAATGAAACGTGGTACTCGGCATCACAAATGCTAGTCTCAATCTCAAGGGATCCTTATCCTTATTTGCGGACGGCTCAATTGACTAGGAACTGCTTAGAATATACAATACTTATAAGATGTGTTTCATGATAGTCATCTCAATGCACTATCACATCTTAAATGCACTCTAGTATATTCAAGGTCTTCATCTAAACACCGTATAGTATGTCACAACATAATAATATGATAAAAGATAAAGTAAATACCATTATAAAAATGTAAATATATTAAACAAAGATTGTTTACATATAGAGTCATCAAAGTCCTTAGCCACAAGTTGGCTAATCGAGCACCCACTCGTTCAAATTCTCCTACCATGCTCATTTCAAACGTAGAAGACATGCATTCAACAAAACTATCAACATGCTTTTGAGAAGAAGCACCAAAGATAATGTCATCCACATAAACTTGACAAATAAGGATTTCACCTTTGGCCTTTTGAATAAAAAGGGTTTTGTAAACCTCACCTCGTTTGAAGCCAATTTCGAGTAAATACTCGGTCAACCTACCATACCATGCTCGTGCATCTTGCTTCAAGCCATAGAGTGCCTTCTTCAACTTGTAAACATGATCCAAGTGGTGTGGATCCTCAAATCCTTTGGTTTGCTTTACATACACTTCCTCATTTAAAATACCATTAAAAAACGCACTCTTCACATCCATTTGATAAAGTTTTATACCCATATGACATGCAATAGCTAGCAATAATCGGAATGACTCAATGCGGGCAACAGGAGCGAAGGTCTCATCAAAATCAACCCCATCAACCTGAGTATACCCTTGAGAAACCAACCTTGCTTTGTTCCTAATGATGTTTCCTAATTCATCGGTTTTATTTTTGAAAATCCATTTTGTACCAATGACATTACCATGATCAGGAGGTGGAACCAAAAACCAAACATCATTTCGGACAAATTGTTCAAGTTCATCATGCATGATATTTACCCAAAATTCATCATTAAAAGCATCATTGACATTCTTGGGTTCAATATTGGAGACAAAACATGAATGAATTACCTGTGAGTACACGGAACTCATGAATACTAACGCAACCATTTTGCGGTAGTCAACTTTGTCCTTATCACGGGTTTGTCTTGTTCCATGAACATCTCCAATAATCTGTGATGATGGATGATTCTTTTGTATCTTTCTTGGTATGTCCTTTTCAGTAATCATCTCAGCTTCCTCATTATTTTGGGAATTTTCCTCATGGACAGTTTCTGAAGGAACCTGTGTTGTGTTTGGTGTTGTAACATCCGGAACAACACTGTGTTCTTCGGGAGAAATTTCCAGCAAGCCTTCAATATCATCTTCAGCAGTTTTTCCTTTGAGATCTGCACCATCATCAAAAACAACATTAATAGATTCCATAATTGTTCTGGTCCTAAGTTTATACATCCTATATGCACGACTATTTGTAGAATAACCTAGGAACAAACACTTATCACTTTTGGAATCGAATTTTTCTAGGTGATTTCTATCATTCAAAACATAGCACACACAGCCAAAAATATGAAAAAAATTGAGATTTGGTCTCTTTCCCATGAGAATCTCATAGGAAGTCATCGAAGATCCACTTCTCAAATAAACACGATTGGAAATATGGCACGTTGTGTTCAATGCTTCTTCCCAAAATCTCTTGGAGAAATTTTTTGAGCTCATCATCACACTAGTCATCTCTTGCAACGTCCTATTCTTCCTTTCGGTAATTCCATTCTGTTGAGGAGTTTTTGGGGCAGAGAACTCCTGTGAGATGCCCTTCTTATCACACAAAGAAGAAAAAGATGAGTTCTCAAATTTCTTTCCATGATCAGTTCCGATCCTTGCTACAGTCAAAGTACGTAGGTTAGTAATCTTGGTAAACAACTTCTTAAAAACATCAAAAGTGTCTGATTTTTCTCTAAGAAATCTGATCCATGTAAAATGAGAAAAATCATCAACACATACCAAAGAATACTTTTTACCTCCATAGCTTTCGACTTCCATGGGACCCATCAAATCCATGTGCAAAAGTTCAAGACACCATGTTGTTCCACAGTGTTGTAACACGGGGTGCGTAACACGGGTTTTCTTACCTTTTTGGCATGCACCAAAAAAATATGGAACACCAGACTTTAGATTGGGAAGACCTCTGACAGCTTCAAACTTACTCAGATTCTTTAAGGTCTTGAAATTCACATGTCCAAGCTTTTGGTGCCATAGACTAAACTCATCAACCTTTGAGTGTCTACATGCAAATTCTTCACCGATTTGGTAGCAATTATCAACTGATCTTGTACCTGTGATAACACAACGATAGCATTATCAAAAACTTCACACAAGTATTCTTATCAAACTTCACATACAAGTCATCATCACACAGTTGACTAATTGAAATTAAGTTTTCATTAAGTCCTTCAACGTGTAAGACGTTATGAAGCTTTGGAAACCCTTCCAGATTGAGTGTTCCTTTGCCAACAATTCTTTCTTTTGCACCACCTCCATAGGTCACTCTATCACCATTTTGTTCAATGTAGTCTGTGAGGTGATCTTTCAAGCCTGTCATGTGCCGTGAGCTTCCAATATCAAAATACCAATTACCTGCAGTGTTAGCTTTCAAGGAAGTACAAATAACAAAACATCTAACATCAGGCTTTTGTATCAAAACTTTCTTCACAGTGAGCCTCTTTCTTCCAGTGTTGCTCTTGGTGTTGGGCAACACGGGGGGCAACACTTGCTTAGATTCGCACAACACATAGCCATTCTTCAGCTTTCGACAAAAAGGCCTGATATGACCAGATTTGAGACAATAGTGACATACAAAGGGACGCTTCCATTGTTTTGGCTTTGGGACAGAAACATTCTTTTCAACAATGAGTTTCTTACCTTTTGAAGCAGCTGAAGGATGGTTCAAGGAATCATTACCTTCCTTCACAAACACTGGTGTTTTGGAAGATTCACCAGTTTCAAAAACACTTTCTTTAAAACCAAGACCAAAATTATCATTCTTACCCATAGTAAAAATGGAATCAAGTTTGCTTGAACTGGAATTAAATTTATCAAGTGTTGTTTTTTCTCTTTAAAGTTCAGAATTCAGCAACCCTAATTACAGATCTTTCTTACTCATGAGAATTTCCAATCTAGCCACATCAGCTTTCAATTCAGTATTCTCTTTTGTAAGGGTTGTGTTCAACTGATTCCTCTTGTTCCAATCACAGTATAACTCTTCATAGAGTTTTTGAATACCTTCCTGAGTATAAGGATCAGCTACCTGTTCTTCATGATTACTGGAATTATCAAGGTTAGAAGTAACAAAACAAACAGATTTTTGAACTGTGTTGCGTCCAGGTGTTGCAACACCGGAGCCAACACCGAGTGGATTGATCTGAAATTTTTTTTACTTTCCAGTAAAGCAGTAAAAGATATGAGATCTGCCTGTTCAATCTTTTCTTGTTCTTCTTCCGAATCATCATCACTCAAAAAAACATTTATACCTTTCCGAAGGCGATTTGCGCATTCATAAGCATAGTGGCCATATCCCTTACATTCCCTGCATTGAACATTATCAAAATTTTTACTTGAGGACTGAACCTTACCTTCATACCTTTGTCGAGATCCCCGAGTAACAGTAGGTTTTCAAGGCTTCTCTGAAGTAGGTAGTTTAGGGAATTTTGAAGGTTGTGCACCTTTCACATCCTTCTTTTCTATCATTACCTTGAGATAATCAGTGAACTTCTTCGAGATCAAAGCAATCGAATTCTCTTCAAGATCAGATTCCTTTACTTCCTGTTGAACTTCAGAAAAATCATTGTAAACATCATTAGAAACCTGAAATCAATAGACTTACCTTTTGAGTCATCTTTGGCTTCAAACTTCATCTCATAGGTGCGAAGAGAACTAATTAACTCATCCAAACCCATTATAGATGTATCTTTGGATTCATCTATAACACAAACCTTGGTGTGAAATCTTTTGGGGACAGAACGAAGAACTTTGGATACAAGTCTCTCGTTCGAAATAGGATCACCAAGAACAGATGCTTCATTTGCAAGGCTCTTCAATCTTCCATTATATTCCATGATGGTATCTGATTCCTACATTCTAATTTTCTCAAGTTTTGAAGTTATGAGACACATCCTAGTTTTCTTAACACTTGTCGAGCCTTCACAGTGGGTTTTCAGTTTCTCCCAAGCATCTCTAGCACAAGTACAAGTACCAATTAGATTAAACATGTTCATATCAACTGAAGTGAACATAGCATTAAGAGCTTTAGCATTATAAATAGCCGCAGTATTCTCATCGTCTGTCCATTGTGATCTTGGCTTTGGTCCTGGTACATTATCATCTCTCATAGGTGGTGTCCAACCGTCAAAAACACGTTGTCAAGCCCTGGACTAAATGGATTTAATGTACATGCTCATCTTCAATTTCCAAGTGCCGTAATTTGTTCCATCCGAAATAGGTGGACGAATTACACTTGTGTACGGAGTGTCCATAACTAACCTGTAACACAAACCAAGAACTCACTTAGTAAAGTCAAGTGGTGGCTCTGATGCCACGTGAAATAAACGGTGTACGTGGTTGGTTATGTAAAATAGGCAGTGTTGTCCTTTGTGTTGTAACACCACATACAACACAGTGCAGCGGAAATTTAAAGCGTAAATAAAACACAAGTAATTAATTTTGCACGATTATAAAAACTCGTGCGGGTGCCTTAGGGCTAAATACTACTAGTAAACGTAAGATCAATCTTACAAAGCAATCCTAGTAATTTTATGAAAAGTCATTAAATCCTAAATTTCTCAATAAGTTGAGAAATCAAACTTGCATCGTAAAATACAACAGAGCATAAAAGAAATTGGATGCAACTCCCATAGCCTAAATTGAAGAGACAGAAAAGATCTTCAACAACACAGTTCTCACAGTGTTGTCTCTGATGTCTTCAACACGAACGGCAACACGGGGACAAACAACAACGATGGTTGCAAACCTTTCTTCGGAATCTTCGAATTATTCAATGGAATTCTTCAGTCTTTGCGCAGAGAATTGTACGTCTGAAGTCCTCTCTCATCTTGTGCGTGAAATACCCTTTTATAGATTAGCATTCAAATCTTGAAGATTTCCTTAGATAGAGTCCTACAAGAATAAGCAAAAATATTTTAGTAGGTAATAAACTCTATCAAATCTTTGAAAATCAAATCATGATAATATCAAATTGTATTATATCACATAATCACCTTATCAAGACATGATTTAACTTGGCAAATATATAACTTAACATAATCGTGATATACACAATATATTTACCAAATATTCTATCTTGTCTAGAAAGCAAAATCTTGTAATATCCAATTAATTAGGGCCGAAATATTCAAGAAATAAAATTCTTTTCAATCTCTCCCTTTTTTCTTTCTGGACAAAACATCGCACAAGTATGTAATAATCATAAACTCCCCCTGAGTTTAAAAATCTTCTCCCCATGAATTTTAAAGTCTCCCCCTGAAGTGTTGTCCCCCGTGTCGTAACACGGTGGATAACATGGACAATAACACATGGGATTTTATAATTCATATATCAGAGCATAAGTGGGGTAGAAGATGTTAGTCTAGTTAAGGCATGTAAGAACACTTGAGTCACATAACTAGAACGAACAAAAACACTTATATTATAATCAAAATTAAACTAATAAATCAAAGATGAGAGAAGAAGCAAAATCTAAATTTGATCAATATCAGATCCATCTTGATCAGAGTCTTCATCCTCATCATCTTTAGTCCCAGATGGACCAGCTTCAGCTTGTGCACTATTTCCCCCTGTTTGGCCAGAAATTCCAAGTTATCTCCGACAATCAGCCAAGATCATGCTGTAGAAGGCAATATATTCCTGTGCTTGCACGATTTTCTCTTCAGCACGAGTCATCAGCAGCTGAATAGTGGCAGTGGTGAATTACAGGGTAGTAGGAGTAGGCACTTTTTCTTCAGTGTTGTCACCCGTGTTGGCAACACCGGGTGCAACACCAGCAATGTGAGCAGCAGGAGTAGGAGATGCAGTCCAGGGCAAATCCAAAACCCGATTTCCCTTGAGAAGTCCAGCTGCTAACTTCAAAATCTCAGGTTTATCATTGAGATCTTCTGTGATATTGCGGATGAAAGCCTGAGATTCCAAAATGCCATATATCAAAGATGGGAAGCAGCTTCGTAGATTTGAGTCCTTCATCAGCAAGCTGGAGCACTGTCTTGAATACCATCTTCCCAAAATTGAAGGGACTCACAGTCCCAATGGCATACAAAATGACCGTCTATGGTCTTGTGATAACTGTTGAGTTGGATGAAGGAGTCCAATTCCTTACAGTTATCTTATGCAGCACAGAATAAAATGAGGCGATCTTAGCTGCAGAAAAATGGTAAGAGAATTGTTTGACCATACCACCAGTGAGAACAGTAATCACTTCATTGATCTCTGGAGGATTGCCTTCATCAACGTCCGGGGTGGAATATAGAGAGTTGATCACGGATGGAGTGAATTCGAACAGCCGACCCCGAAGATACACTAAGCCATACTTAGCAGATTCTGGATCTTCAATGCTTGAGGTTAAGTTGGCATAGAACTCCAGAATCACCCTATTACAATAGGGTATCACGGCAACAACAGTAGAATAAAGCTGTCTAAGCTTCAAAAAATCAATCAAATTGTACCTATAATAGGAGAGTACATCAATGTTCCTCTCATCCAGTAGACCTCTATGAGCGAATAGAGGCCAAACAGCAGCAGCATCACCAGAGTAAAACATGAGGTAATGCGCAGCATCCATGTCATAGTCCTCATCAACAGTGTTGCCCGTGGTGTTGTCAGCACCAACAGCAACACGGGCATCAGCAGTAGACACAACCTCTTGGTCCAGAGGGTTTTCATCAGCATCCATGCTGGAAATATCTTCAGAGTCTTCTTCATCTCCAATATCAGCACTCTTATAAGAAGAGTCAGCATCACACTCGGCAGAGGAGGAAGAGGAGGAAGAATCATTAGCTTGATGGGCTTTGTTTGCAGCAAACTCCTACATCATCTCCGCGTCAGGTTCATCATCGGAGAGATAAATAGAAGGAGGAACAGACGAGGAGGCCTTTCCTTGCTTAAGGCTTTCCAAAATTTGTGCCAAGGTGGCATCTTCATCGGAATCAACACTTTCTTGAGGGACAGTAGCTGTAGGAGTATCCTTAGGAGGAACACCATCAAAAGAGTTTGAATCTTCGCTATCAAAAGCAGATTCAATGATCGGAGCAAAGGCAGAGGCAGCAGCAGAACCAGAGGGTTACTTCCTCGCCACAAATTCATAGTAGGAATCATTAGAATCATCACAGGAGTTGCGATCTTCTTCAGCCATGGAGATGCGAGGACCCTTGTAAAACCTTTTAGATTGGGTAAAATCGGGGTTATACCCAGATTGCCTCTTCGATCGGCGAGCCATCGATGGAGAAGGGTTTACACGATTCAGGACAGAAAAATCAGGTGGATTCTCGAGATCAATGGCGTTCCCAGGTTCGCCCGACATGAGAACAGCAAGTGGAACGGGTTCCATGGGAACTGGAACAATCGAAAGAGAAGACGCCGTGGATGGGATTTCCGATGTTGTAACACCGGCAGCAAAACTGGGTTCATTATGACCCATCTCGCTTTGAATGTCTTGAGGATCAAAGCATGCCATTGTAATAAAATTTGAGAGTGAGAGAAGGGTAGGGTTTGCAGAAAACTCAATCGGGTAATGAGAAAACCAGGAAGAAGATAACACCCGATACAAAGGAAACCAAATATATAAGAATCCTATCACAAAACGGCAACATTTTCCCTCTAACAAACTCATAATTACCCTGATCCCTTATCTCCCCAAGTTACAAATGGTAACTTTTTCTAAACGGCTAAGATTTAAAAAAAACCGATATTTAAGAGATAAAATCCCATAAATAAGACAATAATCCAAGATACGTATTTTAGCCCAAATCTTCCAAAATTAACTCCACATCAGCCTAACTCCACTGAAACAAAAATCAATCACAAAAATTCATTTTTTAGTAAATAGGGTAAATCATCAAAATTCGTCTATTTAGAACCTTACTAAAAAACAGAACCCTATTACCAAAAATGCATATGCATGACCTATTTTATGCCTAAACAGAGTGTAACATAAAATAAAAATGCAATCAAAAGCAAACGATATGTTGACAAGTGTAGTGTTGCCTCTCATGTTGCCAACATCATCAACAACACCGTAGTTTTTCAAAAATCATTTGAGACTTACACACTTGATTACCCTTGATTTAGAAACAATTCCAGAAGTGGTAGCCTGCACACTAAAAGAACAGTATTCATTGGACTCAAATAGGTAGCTTTTTCTATTTTCTTCCGATTATTTATAAAGCTTGTACATATGACATTGGTCATCAAAATTTATTAAAAAGGTGAACATTGAATTTGCAAAACCACCGTTCACATGGGACGAACATGAAATACACATACATCCCTCTACTACTTAGTGGTTTAGTCAGAGTTCGATTTGTAAGGGCCAGTGTGTTTCAATAAAAATTTTGCAGAAAAACTTGGCATTGATTGAATCAATGAAACAGATATTTAAACACCACAAATAACAGAGAGAGTGCAGAATGCCTAAAATCCTAAAAATGCATGACAAGAAAAACAACAGTGTTGTCGATAGTGTTGTAACACCGCAGATAATATACGCAAAGGATTATAATGCACACATGCTGAGAGACCTCCGAAGAGTTGAGAATCTCTCATGATCTAATGCTTTAGTAAAAATGTCTGCCAATTGGTTATTGGTTCCAACAAACTCCATTCGAATCATACCTTTTTCTACCAAATATCGAATAAAGTGATGACAAATGTCAATGTGTTTTGTGCGTGAGTGTTGAACTGGATTCTTTGATATATCAATAGCACTCGAATTATCACAATAAACAATGGGGGGTTTCACTCTTAAAACCATAATATTCAATCATTTGGTTCATCCAAAGAAGTTGTGAACAACAACTTCCGGCTGCCACATATTCAGATTCAGCAGTTGAAAGTGACACACATTTTTTCTTACGATTATACCATGAAACAAATTATAGCCAAGGTAAAAACACCCACCCGTAGTGCTCTTTCTATCGTTCACATCACCAGCCCAATTAGCATCACTAAAACCTACAAGGTTAGTGTTTGTTTCCCTCGTATACCACAATCCCAAATCCAATGTACCCAAAACATATTTCAAAATTTTCATAACAGCTTTTAAATGGGTTACCTTTGGATCAGATTGGTACCTAGCACATAAACACACACTGAACATGATATCAGGACGAATATCATTCAAATACAAAAGACTCCCTATCATGTTGCGATACATGGTATTGTCAACACCAGCTGCAACACTGTCTTTTCCTAATTTTTTACTCGAGCTCATAGGAGTTTTCATGTTCTTAACATTCTCTTTGCAAAACTTTTTCACCAAATTTTTTGCATACTTAATTTGACAAAGAAAAATCCCATCATTTTATTGATTAACTTGTAGTCCAAGAAAAAAAGTTAATTCTCCTACCATGCTCATTTCAAATGTATAAGACATGCATTCAACAAAACTATCACATGCTTTTGAGAAGAAGCGCCAAATATAATGATCCACATAAACTTGACAAATAAGAATTTCACCTTTGGCCTTTTTAATAAAAAGGGTTTTGTCAACCTCACCTCGTTTGAAGCCAATTTCGAGTAAATACTCGGTCAACCTACCATACCATGCTCGTGGAGCTTGCTTCAAGCCATAGAGTGCCTTATTCAACTTGTAAACATGATCCAAGTGGTGTGGATCCTCAAAGCCTATGGGTTGCTTTACATACACTTCCTAATTTAAAATACCATTCAAAAACGCACTCTTCACATCCATTTGGTAAAGTTTTATACTCATATGACATGCAATAGCTAGCAATAGTCGGACTGACTCAATGCGGAAAACAGGAGCGAAGGTCTCATCAAAATCAACCCCCTCAACCTGGGTATACCCTTGAGCAACCAACCTTGCTTTGTTCCTAATGATGTTTCCTGATTCATCGGTTTTATTTTTGAAAATCCATTTTGTACCAATGACATTACCATGATCAGGAGGTGGAACCAAAAACCAAACATCATTTCGGACAAATTATTCAAGTTCATCATGCATGGCATTTACCCAAAATTCATCATTCAAAGCATCATTGACATTCTTGGGTTCAATATTGGAGACAAAACAGGAATGCATTACCTGTGAGTACACGGAACTCATACATACTAACTCAACCATTTTGCAGTAGTCAAATTTGTCTTTAGCACGGGTTTGTATTGTTCCATGAACATCTCCAATAATTTGTGATGATGGATGATTCTTCTGTATCTTTCTTGGTATGTCCTTTTCAGTAATCATCTAAGCTTCCTCATTATTTTGGGAATTTTCATCATGGACAGTTTCTGGAGGAACCTGTGTTGTGTTTGGTGTTGTAACATCCGGAACAACACTGTGTTCTTCGGGAGGAATTTTCAGCAAGCCTTCAATATCATATTCAGTAATTTTTTCCTTTGAGATCTGCACCATCATCAAAAACAACATTAATAGATTCCATAATTGTTCTGGTCCTAAGTTTATACATCCTATATGCACGACTATTTGTAGAATAACCTAGGAACAAACACTCATTACTTTTGGAATCGAATTTTGCTAGGTGATTTCTATCATTCAAAACATAGAACACACAACCAAAAATATGAAAAAAATTGAGATTTGGTCTCTTTCCCATGAGAATCTCATAGGAAGTCATCGAAGATCCACTTCTCAAATAAACACGATTGGAAATATGGCACGTTGTGTTCAATGCTTCTGCCCAAAATCTCTTGGAGATATTTTTTGAGCTCATCATCATCCTAGTCATCTCTTGCAACGTCCTATTTTTCCTTTCGGTAATTCTATTCTGTTGAGGAGTTTTTGGGGCAGATAAATCTTGTGAGATGCCCTTCTTATCACACAAAGAAGAAAAATATGAGTTCTCAAATTCCTTTCCATGATCAGTTCTGATCCTTACTACAGTCAAAGTATGTAGGTTAGTAATCTTGGTAAACAACTTCTTAAAAACATCAAAAGTGTCTGATTTTTCTCTAAGAAATATGACCCATGTAAAACGAGAAAAATCATCAACACATACCAAAGAATACTTTTTACCTCCATAGCTTTCGACTTCCATGGGACCCATCAAATCCATGTGCAAAAGTTCAAGACACTGTGTTGTCGCACAGTGTTGTAACACGGAGTGCGCAACACGGGGTTGCTTACCTTTTTGGCATGCACCACAAACATATGGAACACCAGACTTTAGATTGGGAATACCTCTGACAGCTTCAAACTTACTCAGATTCTTTAAGGTCTTGAAATTCACATGTCCAAGCTTTTGGTGCCATAGACTAAACTCATCAACCTTTGAGTGTCTACATGCCAATTCTTTACCAAGTTGGTAGCAATTATCAACTGATCTTGTACTTGTGATAACACAACGATTAGCATTATCAAAAACTTCACAAGTATTCTTATCAAACTTCACATGCAAGTCATCATCACACAGTTGACTAATTGAAATTAAGTTTTCATTAAGTCCTTCAACGTGTAAGACGTTATGAAGCTTTGGAAACCCTTCCACATTGAGTGTTCCTTTGCCAACAATTCTTTCTTTTGCACCACCTCCATAGGTCACTCTACCACCATTTTGTTCAATGTAGTCTCTGAGGTGATCTTTCAAGCCTGTCATGTGCCGTGAGCTTCCACTATCAAAATACCAATTACCTACAGTGTTAGCTTTCAAGGAAGTATAAATAACAAAACATCTAACATCTGGCTTTTGTATCCAAACTTTCTTCACAGTGGGCCTCTTTCTGCCAATGTTGCTCTTGGTGTTGGGCAACACGGGGGGCAACACTTGCTTAGATTCCCACAACACATAGTCATTCTTCAGCTTTCGACAAAAAGGCCTGATATGACCAGATTTGAGACAATAGTGACATACAAAAGGACGCTCCCATTGTTTTGGCTTAGGGACAGAAACATTCTTTTCAACAATGGGTTTCTTACCTTTAGAAGCAGTTGAAGGATGGTTCAAGGAATCATTACCTTCCATCAAAAACACTGGTGTTTTGGAAGATTCACCAGTTTCAAAAACAATTTCTTTAAAACCAAGACCAAACTTATCATTCTTACCCATAGTAAAAATGGAATCAAGTTTGCTTGAACTGGAATTAAATTTATCAAGTGTTGTTTTTGCTCTTTAAAGTTCAGAATTCAGCAACCCTAATTACAGATCTTTCTTACTCATGAAAATTTCCAATCTAGCCACATCAGCTTTCAATTCAGTATTCTCTTTTGTAAGGGTTGTGTTCAACTGATTCCTCTTGTTCCAATCACAGTACAACTCTTCATAGAGTTTTTGAATACCTTCCAGAGTATAAGGATCAGCTACCTGTTCTTCATGATTACTGGAATTATCAAGGTTAGAAGCTACAAAACAAACATATTTTTGAACTGTGTTGCGTCCAGGTGTTGCAACACCGGAGCCAACAACGTTTGGATTGATCTGAAATTTTTTTTACTTTCTAGTAAAGCAGTAAAAGATATGAGATCTGCCTGTTCAACATTTTCTTGTTCTTCTTCCGAATCATCATCACTCAGAGAAACATTCATACCTTTCCGAAGGCGATTTTCGCATTCATAAGAATAGTGGCCATATCCCTTACATTCCCTGCATTGAACATTATCAAAATTTTTACTTGAGGACTGAACCTTATCTTCATACCTTTGTCGAGATCCCCGAGTAGCAGCAGGTTTTTGAGGCTTCTCTGAAGTAGGTAGTTTAGGGAATGTTGAAGGTTGTGCACCTTTTACATCCTTCTTTTCTTTCATTACCATAATCAGTGAACTTCTTCGAGATCAAAGCAATCGAATTCTCTTCAAGATCAGATTCCTTTACTTTCTGTTGAAATTCAGAAAAATCATTGTAAACATCATTAGAAACCTGAAAAGCAATAGACTTACCTTTTGAGTCATCTTCGGCTTCCAACTCCATCTCATAGGTGCGAAGAGAACTAATTAACTCATCCAAACCCATTATAGATGTATCTTTGGATTCATCTATAGCACAAACCTTGGTGTGAAATATTTTGGGGACAGAACGAAGCACTTTGGATACAAGTCTCTCGTTCGAAATAGGATCACCAAGAACATATGCTTCATTTGCAAGGCTCTTCAATCTTCCAGTATATTCCATGATGGTCTCTAATTCCTCCATTCTCATTTTCTCAAATTTTAAAGTTATGAGACGCATCCTTGTTTTCTTAACACTTGCCGAGCCTTCACAATGGGTTTGCAGTTTCTCCCAAGCATCCCTAGCACAAGTACAAGTACCAATTAGATTAAACATGTTCATATCAACTGAAGTGAACATAGCATTAAGAATTTAGAATTATAAATAGCCGCAGTATTCTCATCGGCTGTCCATTGTGATCTTGGCTTTGGTCCTGGAACTTTATCATCTTTCATTGGTGGTGTCCAACTGTCAAGAACACGTTGCCAAGCCCTGGACTATATGGATTGAATGTACATGCTCATCTTCAATTTCCAAGGGCTGTAATTTGTTCCATCCAAAATAGGTGGACGAATTGCACTTGTGTACAGAGTGTCCATAACTAACCTGTAATACAAACCAGGAACTCACTTAGCAAATTCAAGTGGTGGCTCTGATGCCACGTGAAAGAAACAGTGTACGTGGTTGGTTATGTAAAATAGGCCGTGTTGTCTTTTGTGTTGTAACACCACAGACAACACAGTGCAGCGGAAATTTAAAGCGTAAATAAAACACAAGTAATTAATTTTGCACGAGTATAAAAACTCGTGCGGGTGCCTTAGGACTAAATATTACTAGTAAACGTAAGATCAGTCGTACAAAGCAATCCTAGTAATTTTACGAAAAGTCATTAAATCCTAAATTTCTCAATAAGTTGAGAAATCAAACTTGCATCCTAAAATACAACAAATTATAAAAGAAATTGGATGCAACTTCCGTAGCCTAAATTGAAGAGACAGAAAATATCTTCAACAACACAGTTCCCACAGTGTTGTCTTTGATGTCTTCAACACGAACGGCAACACGGGGACAAGAAACAACGATGGTTACAAATCTTGCTTCAGAATCTTTGAATTCTTCAATGAAATTCTTCAGTCTTTGCGCAGAGAATTGTACGTCTGAAGTCCTCTCTCATCTTGTGCGTGAAATCCGCTTTTATAGATTTGCATTCAAATCTTTAAGATTTCCTTAGATATAGTCCTACAAGAATAAGAAACAATCTTTTAGTAGGAAATAAACTCTATCAAATCTTTGAAAATCAAATCATGATAATATCTAATTGTATTATATCAAATAATCACCTTATCAAGACATGATTTAAACTTGGCAAATATATAACTTAGCATAATCGTTATATACACAATATATTTACCAAATATTTTATCTTGTCTAGAAAGTAAAATCTTATAATATCTAATTAATTAGGGCCGAAATATTCAAGGAATAAAATTCCTTTCAATTTTGTATAAATTATGGTTTGAATTTTTGGTAAAGGCTGAAAGAACTAAAAAATCAACTTCATGAAGATGAAGATGATTAGATAGGTCAAAATGACATTTTGCTCAGATCATGGGACTAGATAGACCTGGCCGAGTGCGTATGCATGGTGATGGTGTTAAAACATCTGATTTATTTGGAGAAGTTCCAAGTCCTAGTACATGCAACCGAATAGTGATGAAGCAAAGACACTATTAGAAAAAAATGGATGAGAAAATTAGAAAGCAAGGTCAACACATTGTAATGTTAGAATCAAAGATTTTGAGTCAACCAAAAACCTTGGTTCAAACTACAACAATATGCAGCATACACCATCATCTAGCAGTCCATTACTTTCTAATCCATCTAGTTTATCTTTGAGGTTAAAGTATTTTTCAATTTATTACTTTATGAATTTCGGGTTAAGAACATAAGTTATATGCATAAATTATTTTCATTTCTTTGATCAATTGAATGCTCTTGCGTTGTGACTGCTTAGTTTTTTTTTCTAGATTTTCATTTTCTTGAGGTCTGTGTAACGCCCCGTTTTTATCTTAATTGAACTTATTTGAGATAATCAGTGATTTCAAAATTCAAGAGCCGACTTTTTAGATCAGGGACTATTTTGAAAATTTTGAAATTTTCAGGGACTAAAACGCAAAAAAGAGATTTGTTATAACTTAGAGACTTGACTAAGTCTTCTTCATTTTCCTCCCTTCCCCTCCAAGTCGCCTATCTCCATTGAAGGCGAGAGAAAAGCTTCCAAGCTTTTGTGATTTCGATTTTAACTCGATCTGTCTGTTGGAATTTGATCTGAAGTTGATATTTGTGATCGCAGCATCGAGTGCTCCGTTTAGAAGTAAGTTTCTCTTATTTCTACGAGGTTTGAATTTTTGGATGTCTTTAGAATTGATTGAAATTCGGATAGGATGTTCTTGAGGTAGCTATGATAGTATAACTAAGACGGTTTGGAGAAATATCGACGATTGGATTTGATATGAAATTTCTTATGATTTTCGAAATTTGGATTTTTGAGATGTGTTGGGTTTGACTTGGAAATGATGTTATATGATTAATATGAGTAATTTGAATTGATATTCTGCTGTCTGCAATTTCGGTTTGATCAGTTTATAGTCGTTATGCCGTCAGTTTGAGTTTCGGGATATCGTTTCTATTGATTTGATTATACCGAGTTTCATGAGGTTTTACTATCGATATTGATCATGTGACTTCTTCTCTTAAATTGATTCGAAGTCCTTGGAGTTGCGAGATTTGAGCTTCGATCAGTTTGGAAGATTGAGCCGGTATAGTATCGATTTTCTTAATTATCGATCGTAAAACTGGAATAGATATTGAATTAAGATTTGTTGTTTTACAGATTGAAGATTGTGAAACGACGAGAAGGTATAAGACTACTTTGGAATGAAATAGGACGATTAACTCGAATCTGGATTGATTCGAGTGTCCTAGAAGAAATCACATATTGCATGTTTATATGCTTATTTGAATTTATGATTGAATTGTTATTGAATGCATGAGATTTCATATGCATTCATATTGAGCTGATTGATTATTCATTCTAAATTAGACGATTTAGAGATTTTAGTTGAGTGACCTTGATAGGCGATTTACTACAAGCTTCGATTAACTCACTATAATGCTCTGGAGTCTAGAGGATTAAAATATGCCACGTCCACCTCGAAAGGGGAGTTCGTTGTGACTTTGGATATTTTAACCTCGGGATCCCAAACCGAAGAAAGAAAGAAAGAAGAATTCATTATGATTATCTGAGTCTGATAATTCAGAAGTTTTAAAGTCATGCATATCATTTTAATTCCGCACTTGAATGAATTATTTGATATATATTTGTATTGGATATATGGTAGGGAATTTGATGTTTATATCATGTTTTGAATTGTTACGTGATATTACTTATCAGTCTCTTTTACTGGGAATATCAATTCTCACCAGATTATCCGGCTGTTATCTTGTCTTTGTATGTGTGCTTGGAAACATGTGGGGCAGGACCAAGTCAGAGATCGCATGGCTAGGTGGTCGAATGGATAGAAGTGAGGCCTTGGTGTTTTAGAAGTCGAATTGTAATTCAAACTCAATTTGTATTTTTGATTGTAAACTTATATTGAAACCATGTTCTAATAGTTTGGAATGGACGGATAACTTTAGAACTATCTTGTTTGGATCTATGTATGATGTTTGGATGAATTATGTATTGGTTTATGCATGATTTGGATTGAGTTTGGACATGTTTTCTACTGTATTTTTAGTTCAAAACTGTCACCGATTGATCGGTAAGATGTTACCGATCGAGCGAGTGAGTTTTAGCTAAGTTTCTGTTTTTCTGAAAACTTGCACGCTCGATCGGTAAGATCTTACCGATCGAGCGGAGCACTATTCACGAAAAAAAATATTAGCTTTATCTATTTGATCTTTGGATGTTTATCGATAGGATTAATTCTTGATTAGATGATTAGAATCGAGGTCTCACATTAAGTGGTATCAGAGAGATAAGATCTTGGACTGAATTTAGAAGCGAGCGGGGTAGATCGAGTCCGCATGAGTTGAATTCTCGCATTTGTTTGAGTTATTTAATTGATTTACTAAATACCATGTGAGCATGCTTTATTAATTGAGAATTATTTGAATTACATGATTATGTGATTTAAATTATAAAGCATGAATTATTTGAGATATGAACTGTAAATTTTTTGCTTGTTCTCGAATACTCTTGAGGTCGATTGAATTTGTCGATCAAGGATTGATGGATTCCGTATACTTGGGATTAAGATTTCGAGATTTTGTGCCTTATTCTTTGGATAGCAGATATGTATCCTCGAAGAGTTTGGAACGAGCAACGACAAGCAGAATCCTCCTTGATTGATCATAATAGTACTACGAACTGTATTTATGCATGCTTAAATTCAGATTCATTCGTATGACTTGAGTAGGCAGAACAGAGGTTTTTGGACACCGGATGTTTGAAGATCGAGGTAATTGTGTCCTAACTCTCTTGATCATGAGATATATGTTCTTTTGTATATTGAACAGGAATCGAACGACATAGAATCCGGACTGGATAGAGTGATACTGCGACTGATCAGATCGATATCTATTTGTCATTGATGAAATCATTATTGATGAGATCTCAGTCGTTTTAACCGCCGACTTGGAATAGTACTGAGAATACCGCGGGATGTGAAAGCTGGTTATTAGAAATCGATCAGATAATTTACTCTCTAGACTACAGGTATGACCGTAGAACTCGATTAGTTGTATTCAACTTCAAGGCTTTGAGAGAAGTTGGTGGTTCTCGAAGAAGAAAGAATTAGAGAATCAAGATACAACTATCTATGATTCTATTGGAGTTTGTTTAATCAGAATATGAATCAACCTCCGATGCAACAGACTTTAGTCTTTGCTCTTTTTGAGGATCAGCAGCTTCGGAATGCACCTGGAGATGATGGTATAGGTAATCGTTCGAATTTTGGTTTTCTGCTTTTATGACTGATAGATTTGGGTGAGTCCCCTTATTCTCTTTTGAGGAATCTAGATGATGCATTCCCTTATTGTTGAGCTTTTGAGTTACCATAGTTACAACTCTTGAATTTATGATAATAAGATTGAATTGGGAAATATGGTACTTAAGTTATTGGATTTTGATTTTGTATCCGTTGAGCTACTTTAACCTAGTACAGGACAACCAAATATCATTTTCAAAAAGTTTCCAATTCAGATCTGAATCTTTAGACGAGTGGAAATCCTCTGGTAAGAATTTTTGATGTAAGGATTCTTTGATATTATTCTGTAGAGGAACCGTTTATTACAGAATTGTGCGGAGGATTTCTCAATGCTGCAGTAGATGTTCTGAATTGTAACCCGAAATGGTTGATTACCAGTGGTTATAGAGTGGATCGAAGTTGATTCAGATGAAATTCTCAGATTACCTTGATTTTTCGATCGAGCGAGCTTTGACTGGATATCTGGAAATCGCAATTTAGAATTTATAGGAAGTGTTCCTTAGACCACACTCTTGTAGAGATATTGATGAGAGCTTTAGAACTTATTTCTTTTTGGACTGATGATCTTCAGTGCCTGGAACTTCTTCTTATTGAGATTGTGGTATGTTATTGATCATAAGTATCATTATTAGCTGAATCTTCGAGACTGCTGAAGACGCTCGAGACTCAACGTCTGAATCTATACTTTGAGCTCACAGCGATCTTTTTGATTAAAAGATCTGGTATCTATTTTCTTATGAGGAGATTTCCGTAATCTTACTGATATTGGAAGGTGTAGTACTGGTTTTGTCGTACAGACTGGGTATGAGAAAGAGAAGATGATTAGAGACACTGAGGAATTTTTGATTGGGAATCTGATTCTATCCAAAGAGATTGAATGCAGTAGCTGATTCTCTGAGCCGAAAGATTTGTTATTATTTTATCTACTATCGGCTTTCTCCTTGATTGATGAATACAACACTTCCGGTTTAGAATTCGAAGCAGATATGAGTTCCATCAGCATTTAGCTTTTGAGCCGAATCCGAATTGTTTGAGAAGATCAAGATCATTCACAGATTTGATTTGACATTCAGAATTAGATGAAGAAAATTCATAACTGAACCCGCCTGATTGAGCATATTGTTGTGCTAGATTTCTCTGATTTAGAGACAAAATATCTGGAGTTTGGCACATTGTAGTGTTTTCAGTATTCTTTTAGATGATCGAAAGATTTTCGATGATCAGAGTCAGTTCTGTTAGAAGCAGTTTAAGAACGATGTGGAGTTATGAATTGCGATATTGTGTATTGTCTACAGTTGAGAGCAGAGAAACTACGACCCGATGGTCTGCATTACCATTTATTCTGGTTCAGATTTTGTTATAGATAGTGTTTTGATGGTTTCGTCATGAAGCTACTAATCAGTATGAGTTTTAGGTACAATATATTATGATTGACATATTGATGAATTTGATATTGTATTCCCTACAGAATGATTCTCATACTTGATCAGATGTTAGATATTCTGGCAGAACGTTTTTCAGATTGTTTGATTGCAGAATTTTAGTCATTTCAGATAGAGATCTGTGTTATACCCTTTCTTCTGGTATAGTATTCGAATAAACTTTTGTTATTTGAGTACATTTGAGTACAGTTTGATATCCTTAGAACGACGGATAGTCCGAGCAGAAGAATTGGATTTAGAGTACTTGCTGAGATGTAGTGCTGGGCTGACCCAATATCTGAATAGCTGGATTGGACTAGATGAGGGTGAGCAGTCCATGCCATCTCTTAAGCTAAATTGTTACCAGACTTGGTAATTCATGGTACCTGTCCTAAAGGTCCATGGTTCGAATTAGGGGAAGATGTGAAACTCTCGGACTTCGGGAGGAGAAGATCTGGAGTATGGTGCTTGATCCTTTCACTAGTGATGAGTGTCGCTTACTCCTATGAAGTTTTTGTGCAACAAAAACTATCAAATTATTATCTTGATGGCATCTTTCGATGAGTTGTACGGGAAGAATCGAAAATCTCATTGAATTGAGAATATGAATTATCTGAGTCACCTGAGTTGAGACCAGTTTTGATTCGAGGTTATTAGGACAAATAAATATTGTCTATCGAGAAGGAAGACGACTTGAACTAGAAAGTCGAATAATACGAATTTTAGATGCAGACTTCGTATTTTTGATTGAGAAGATCGAATATTTCTGAATATTTAGATTTTCATATGATTTGTCAGATATGAGAAGAGAGATGAATAAATTTTGATATTGTTTTAATCTCACGAGAGTCTGGAGATGATAGGCGATCTTGCCTACGGACTTGTGTTATTCCGTCTTTTTCTGGTTCTCCCGAGGTGTTTTTCCGTCTTTTGATGCAGATTATCACCAGATCCTTGTTGTTGGATTACCAGATCAGAATTTCTTTTGCTCTTTAGCTGATGAGACCGGATTTGTGGAGATGACAAATTACTTGAGACGACTGATTCAGAGTTTCGACATGAATTAGAAGCAGTTATAAGACAAATCGATTTAGTTGTGTTAAGTGCAGTTGAGCTGTTACGGACTTAAAGAAGAGATTTGGGAGACAGAGTCCGTTTTGAGGAAACGTTTCCTGGACTTATTGTCTGAGAGATGAATTCTCTTGCAGTTTTGGGTTTATCCCTTAGCTTTTAAGATTGAACAATATTCGATTTCGAGGAAGAAATCTATATTTAGAGGGTGAGAATTGTAACTCCCCGTTTTTATCTTAATTGAACTTATTTGAGATAATCAGTTATTTCAGAATTCAAGAGCCGACTTTTTATTGATCAGGGACTATTTTGCAAATTTCGGAATTTTCAGGGACTAAAATGCAAAAAGGAGATTTGTTATAACTTAGATACTTGAATAAGTCTTCTTCATTTTCCTCCCTTCCCCTCCAAGTCGCCTATCTCCATTGAAGGCGAGAGAAAAACTTCCAAGCTTTTGTGATTTCGATTTTAACTCGATCCGTCCGTTAGAATTTGATTTGAAGTTGATATTTGAGATCGCAGCATGGAGTGCTCCGTTTAGAAGTAAGTTTCTCTTATTTCTACGAGGTTTGAATTTTTGGATGTCTTTATAATTGATTGAAATTCGAAGAGGATGTTTTTGAGGTAGTTGTGATAGTATAACTAAGACGGTTCGGATAAATATCGACGATTGGATTTGATATGAATTTTCTTATGATTTTCAAATTTTGGATTTTTGAGATGTGTTGGGTTTGACTTGGAAATGATGTTAGATGATTGATATGAGTAATTTGAATTGATATTCTGCTGTCTGATTTCGGTTTGATCAGTTTATAGCCGTTATGCCGTCAGTTTGAGTTTCGGGATATCGTTTCTATTGATTTGATTATACCGAGTTTGATGAGGTTTTAATATCGATATTGATCATGTGACTTCTTCTGTTAGATTGATTCGAAGTACTTGGAGTTGCGAGATTTGAGCTTCGATCAGTTTGGCAGATTGAGCCGGTATAGTATCGACTTTCTTACTTATCGATCGTAGAACTGGAATAGATATTGAATTGAGATTTGTTGTTTTACAGATTGAAGATTGTGAAACGACGAGAAGGTATAAGACTACTTTGGAATGAAATAGGACGATTAACTCGAATCCGGATTGATTCGAGGGTCCTAGAAGAAATCACATATTGCATGTTTATATGATTATTTGAATTATGATTGAATTGTTATTGAATGCATGAGATTTCATATGCATTCATATTGAGCTGATTGATTATTCATTTTGAATTAGACGATCTGGATATTTTAGCTGAGTGGCCTTGGTATGCGATTTACTACAAGCGCCGATTACCTCACTATAATGCTCTGGAGTATAGAGGATTAAAATATGCCATGTCCACCTCGAAAGGGGAGTTCGGTGTGATTTTGGATATTTTAACCTCGGGATTCCAAATCGAAGAAAGAAAGAAAGAAGAATTCATTTTGATTATCTGAGTCTGATAATCCAGAAGTTTTAAAAGTCATGCATATCATTTTAATTCCGCACTTGAATGGATTATTTGATATATATCTGTATTGGATATATGGTAGGGAATTTGATGTTTATATCATGTTTTGAATTGTTACGTGATATTACTTGTCAGTCTCTGTTACTGGGAATATCAATTCTCACCGGATTATCCGGCTGTTGTCTTGTCTTTGTATGTGTGCTTGGCAACATGTGGGGCAGGACCAAGTCAGAGATCGCATGGCTAGGTGGTCAAATGGATAGAAGTGAGGCCTTGGTTTTTTAGAAGTCGAATTGTAATTCGAACTCGATTTGTATTTTTTATTGTAAACTTAGATTGAAAGCATGTTCTAATAGTTTGGAATGGACGGATAACTTTAGAACTATCTTGTTTGGATCTATGTATGATGTTTGGATGAATTATGTATTGGTTTATGCATGATTTGGATTGAGTTTTGTTACGCCTTAAACGCATATAAATCTCGGATTATGAGATTAATGTTTTTAATGCATTAACAAGTCTTATTACTCTATGTTTTGATGATTAACAAAACTAGGTTAAAATGTTACTAATATTTACATTGAGCCTATTACAGAGTTAAAATTTTCAAGATGAATTAAGACTAAATTCATACTCAAGATCAGAAACAAAATTCTAAGAAGTATACTACTACGGGATCGGAAGCTCTGATTGGAGATCGGAACCTCCGATCATGATCAGAAGCATCTTCGGAAGCTAAGGGTAGATCGGAAGCTCCGATCAGGGTTTGGAAGCTCCGATCTATTTCAGGAAATTTTATATTGTTCGGAATGAAGAACGGAAGCTACGAAGAACAAGTTCGGAAGCTCCGAACTATGATCGGAAGGTCCGATCATTTTCTAAAGATTATTATATTGTTCGGAAGCAGATCGGAGGCAATGAAGTGAAGCAGATCGGAAGCACCGAACGTGATCGGACGTTCCGATCTTGAACGGCCGCCTGATAATCTTGTCCGAAAGACTTTTGCCCGACAACACATTTAATGCGCCGATCGGAAGCTTCGAAGTAGATCGGAAGTTCCGATCCTATTCGCCCGCGTGTCTCAGATTTCAAATTTCGGAAGCTCCGATGCAAGGATCGGAAGTTCCGATCGATGCCAAATTTTAAGCTATAAAAGGAGGCATTCCGAGGCCATTTATAACATCCCAACATCTTCAAGTCTCTCAATCCTCTCAAGCATTATTCAAGCAATTTGTTGAGCAATTTGTAGCCCCTTTTGAGTGTTCAAAATATATTCACATATCGAGTTATATACGGGGTTGTAAAATCGAGGGTTGTTAGTTTGTGAGTTGGGTGCTCGGTTTTGTAAACACTTGTGTGTGAAGCCAAGTGTATTTTACGAGTGTTGAGGCTATCCTTGGAGCCATTAAGGCCAAGAGTGTTGAGTTGTTTTGGCGCGGTGATCGTGTCAAGTTGTAAGGCTATCCTTGGAGCCATCAAGGCCAAGACGTTCTAAGTGCTAGTGGATCCTTGGTTAATCGACTTAACCAAGAAGGGGACACGTAGACGATTTATCGTCGAACTTCCATAAACATCTCTTATCTCTTTTACTGCTTTATTTACTTACGCATTTATTTATCGCACTTATTATTTGATTGCTTTAAGTCTTCCGCTTGCGTACTTGCAAAATCGCTTTAAATTGCTAAAGTTGCCAATAGAACCTAAATCCCCCCCATTAGGTTCTAACAAGTGGTATCAAAGCCACCTTTTTACAAAATATTTTCAAAAAGGCTCTATGGCAAATCTAGCAAGCGACTATGCTCAAGGGCAATCAACAAATCGTCCTCCCCTTTTCAATGGCATAAACTACGGGTATTGGAAAAACCAAATGTTCCTATATATCCAATCCGTAGACTATGACCTTTGGAAGGTTACTGTGAGACCTCGGTTACAAACGACAATTAAAGGAATCATTCAAGAAGTAAGCAATTGAAATCCAAGAGTTTTTTTTTTAAAGGGGTGATGCGCTGGCGCGCATGGCGTCCTGCCCAAGCCCTCGCGCGGGCGAGCCACCCGAGGCGCGGGCGCGCCTGAAGCTCTGTCCAAAACTTCCGAAACGTAGTGTGGGACGCGCGGGCGCGCCACCCGAGGCGCGGGCGCGCATGGCCTGCGGAAATGGCTCAAAACAGGCCTCCAAAAGTGCAATAACATAATCAAAAGAACTCTAACATGATCCAACTAATATATATACAACAACATAGCACTTAAATACATAAAAGTGTAGAACACGCATCGGTGCTAGCTATTCCAAGCCGAATACTGAAAACAAGAGTTCTAACCATAAGCAAGACCACTTCCAATCCAAGTTCAAGTTCTTAACATGCTTCAAAACATAAACTAGATTGTCATGCTAACAGACTTCTAAACCGAGTTTCACTTCTACATCATTCCCTCAAAGCTAACCATGCCTCTTCTGACTTGATCCTGCCCCACCTGTTGCCAAGTACACATACAAAACAAAGCAACAGCCGGATAACCGGTGAGAACGACATTCCCAGTAAAAGCAACATAATAAGTAATACAACAATAAACATGCTTTCAATGCAACAACGAATTCAATAACAACGTAATGAAATGCATGTCTTTAAACCAGGATATCAAAACTGATAAACGAGGGATTGCTGCAGTACTTTTGGGATCCCGAGGATAAGATCACGTAACAACTCACCGACTCTCCCAATCGAGGTGGTGCCACGTATCTCACTCCTCTAGACTTTGAGCAACTATAATGAGTATGCTAGCACCAGACGAAACGACTACGACCTGGGCCACTCAATCATAGTCCCCAAACGTCTAAACAAAAAGGGCAGTTCTGCCCGCTGAAACAAAATTGGCTCAAGATGAATGCATAACATAACATAACACATAAGCCATTTAACAAATCCAATACAATCAAACAAGACACATGTTCCTCATGCTAGAACAAGTGTAGATGCAAGTATGTGATTTCAAAAGGGAAAACTCAAGAACCACAGTCCCGAGTATGCTATCCCGCTACGACGACTGATGTTACCTTTCAATGCAGTAGCTCCCAACTCTGGATATGCTACAAAAGAGACTGTATCAACAACTATACAATCAAAACAATTATAAGGCAACGGTTCAAGGTAATTCTCTATACCGTTCTTCGTTCAAATCTCTGAAACGATCAACTGCTGTTAACTCTGGGCTTGACAACTCCAAACAAATCTGTTCAGATACAATAGATGATTGATCAATAACCAAGATCAACTTACAAGCCAAGTTCATAACTCAAAAACGGTTCGAAATCCCCAAAACTCAAACCGACGGCATAACGGCTATAACTGAACTAACCAGCAACGCAGACAGCAGTTCAATACCGATAACAACTCAATTCAATGCTAATACAACAACAACAAGACAAACCCAACAAATCTCAAAACCAAGATTTTCGAAAATGGCTTCCAAAAATCATAACAATTCCGAACGTCGCTCTATTTCAAAACTGACAGATAATAAACGATCAGAACTCAGTAGAGAACAACATACTCGAATCTAGAACGATTCTAACAACATCCAAAAACTAGAATGTATCCGATCGTAGAAAAACTTACGATATAACAGAGCTCTCACTGCTGTGATCGATAATCTGCCTTCAGAATTAATTTCTAAAGGACGGATCGACCGGAAACCGAAATCACAAAGCTTGGAAGAAGTTGGAGGCGTCTTCAATGGTGGAGCTCGGTTGTGTGGAGGAGGAGAAGTGATTTAATTACAAATCTAAGTGTAGATAATATATTAAACTCCAAATTTGTACTTTAGTCCCTGAAATTTCCAAAATTTGCAAAAAGGACCCTGATCAAAATCAAGTCGGCTCTTGAACTCTGTAATCTCCGATTAACTCAAATAAACTCATTTAAGATAAAAATGGGGCGTTACAATTCTCTCCCACTAAGAAGAGATTTCATCCTCGAAATCAACGAGAACCACAACTCATATGATAGAATAAAGAACTAAAGACAGTAAGAAGAACTCACGTCATCCGAATAGCTCTGGAAAACGCTGTCTCATGTCAGACTCTGTCTCCCAAGTCGCTTCCTCAACACCGTGACGGCTCCACTGCACCTTCACTAACGGAATCAACTTGGTCCTGAGTTGCTTTTCTTTCTGATCAAGGATCTGAATTGGTCGCTCAAAATAGCTCAGAGTCTCGTCTAACTTGGCTTCGTCAGGCTGAAGGATATGAGAAGGATCTGTATGATACTTTCGCAGCATAGAGACGTGAAAAACGTCGTGAATACCAGACAAAGACGGAGGAAGTGCAAGTATGTAGGCAAGATCGCCTATCTTCTCGAGAATCTCGTACGGACCGATGAATCTCGGAGATAACTTTCCCCTCTTTCCGAATCTGATGGTGCCCCTGAACGGAGAAATCTTAAGGAAAACACGGTCTCCCTGCTCAAAACTCAGAGGTCGACGTCTGACATTCGCATACTTTGCTTGTCTATCTTGAGCTGTCTTCATTCTGGTCTGAATGATCTTAACCTGATCTGCCATATCTCTAAGCATATCCGGTCCCAAATCTGGTGACTCGGACAAGTCATCCCAAAACAACGGAGATCGGCATTTCTTACCGTACAATGCCTCAAAAGGCGCCATACCGATACTCGCTTGGAAGCTGTTGTTGTAAGAAAACTCGACAAGAGGTAAAGAATCTTGCCAACTAGTGCCAAAATCTAGCACTACCGCTCGTAGCATATCCTCTAACGTCTGGATAGTCCGCTCTGACTGTCCATCTGTCTGAGGATGATAAGTTGTACTCAAGTGCAATCGAGTACCAAGTGCCTCTTGCAAACTATGTCAGAAGTGCAAAGTGAATCTAGGGTCTCTGTCTGAAACGATCGACTTCGGCACCCCATGCAATCTCACAACATTGCTAACATAAAGCTCAGCCATCAGATCATGACGATACGTCATCCTGTACGGAATAAAACAAGCAGACTTCGTCAATCGGTCGATCACTACCCAAATATCATCGCATCCTCGAACGGATCGTGGTAGCTTCGTGACAAAATCCATAGAAATGTGATCCCATTTCCATTCAGAAACAGATAAGCTGTGCAATATACCACATGGTCGCTTCCGCTCTGCTTTCACTTGCTGACAGTTCAAACACCGTGATACAAACCTCGCGATGTCGCTCTTCATTCTCTTCCACCAGAACTGACTCTTCAGATCATTGTACATCTTACGACCTCCAGGATGAATACTGAACCGACTGCAATGAGCCTCTCGGAGAATACGCTGTCTCAACTCCGGAATATCAGGCACAACAATACGGTTATTCACAAACAAAACGTCATCTCTAACCTGGAATTCAGACTGATGCCCAGTTCTGACTTTCTCTACTGAAACCTGAATGCTCGGCTCAGACTTCTGTGCTTCTCTGATTGCAACAAACAACTCCGGCTCGGCTTGAATAACAAACACTCTGATAGTCTCCCTATCTGTTTCAAACTCTAAACCAGAAGTGCAACAATAATCGATTAATTGAGAAACACCGATAGTAAAAATAGATAGAGAACAAAGATTTCGGCTCAAGGCATCTGCAACTGCATTCGACTTCCCCGGATAATACTTGATTTCACAGTCGAAATCCTTCAACAGATCTAACCATCTTCTCTGTCTCATATTCAGCTCTGCCTGTGAAAACAAGTACTTAAGACTCTTATGATCAGAAAAGATCTCGAAAGACTCACCATAAAGATAGTGACGCCAGATCTTCAGAGTAAAAACAATCACCGCTAGTTCAAGATCATGAACAGGATAACGAGTCTCGTGCGGTTTCAGCTGCCTCGATGCATACGCTATCACATGCTTATGCTGCATAAGAACACAACCCAAGCCTCGGTTAGAAGCATCACAATAGACTGTGAAACCTCCAGTACCCTTTGGAATAGAAAGAATTGGAGCACTGGTAAGTCTCCTCTTCAGATCAACAAAGCTAGCCTCGCAATCTGCAGTCCAGACAAAAGGCGCATTCTTCTGAGTCAGCTGGGTAATTGGCTTGGCAATAGACGAGAAACCCTCGATAAAACGACGGTAATAACCAGCTAAACCCATGAAGCTTCGGATCTCAGGTACTGATGTCGGTCTAGGCCAATTCATAACCGCTTCAATCTTGCTGGGATCGACAGAAATCCCATCTTCAGAAATAATATGACCGAGAAAGACAACTCGATCTAACCAGAATTCGCATTTCGATAGCTTGGCAAACAACTGCTCAACTCGCAAAATCTGCAAGACGATTCTCAAGTGCTCTGCATGGTCAGTACGGTTCTTCGAGTAGATAAGAATATCATCAATAAAGATAATGACGAACTCATCTAAATAACACTGAAAGGTACGGTTCATCAAACCCATAAAAATAGCTGGAGCGTTAGTCAAACCGAACGGCATGACTATAAACTCAAAGTGACCATACCTCGTTCTGAATGCGGTCTTAGGAACGTCTTCCTCTCGCACTCTCAGCTGATGGTAGCCTGACCTCAGATCAATTTTAGAGTAGACAGAAGAACCCTGCAGTTGATCAAACAAGTCATCTATTCGGGGTAAAGGATATCTGTTCTTAACTGTAGCCTGATTCAATTGGCGGTAGTCAATACAGAGCCGCATAGAACCATCCTTCTTCCGAACAAAAAGAACAGGAGCACCCCAAGGCGATACACTAGGTCTGATGTATCCCTTGGCAATCAAATCCTCAAGCTGCTCCTTCAACTCTCTCAATTCAACAAGTGCCATACGATACGGAGCTTTTGAGATAGGTTGAGTACCTGGCACTAAGTCAATGCTGAATTCGATTTCTCGAATAGGTGGTAAACCTGGAACATCTTCCGGAAACACATCGGCAAAATCTCTAACCACCGGTAAATCTACCAAAGCTGGGCTAGATTTCAGTACATCAACTGCATACACTAAAAATCCTTCTGTACCTCTCTGTAGCAAACGAGTCATAGATAACACTGAAATTAAAGGAATTCTAGATCGAGAACCCTTACCAAAGAATTTCCACTCGTCTGCCATTTCAGGTCTGAACCTGACAACTTTCAGAAAGCAATCGACTGTTGCCCTGTACTTGGTTAAAGCATCTATACCGACAATACAATCAAAATCTGACAGTCCAAGTACAATATAGTCGAATTCTAACAAATTTCCTTCAAAACACAGTTCACGGTTCTTGATTAATCGGACAGAAATAATTCCTCCACTCAAAGGTGAAGTAACAGCTACTACTGTAGGCAACAACTCAGTAGGCAAAGCATGCAACAACATAAATTTCTCAGAGATAAAGGAATGGGAAGCACCTGTATCTATCAAGACATGAGCAGAATAACCAAAAATCGAACAATTACCTGCTATAACATCGTCAAGTGCTGCTTGAGCCTGATCCTCTGTCAGAGCAAAGACTCGTGCTTGCTGTCTCGGAGGTTAATTTGTACTGGTACTACCTCCCTGTCTGTTCTGCTGCTGCTGAGGTTGGAAAGAGTGAACTGCAGAAGACTGCCTCTCAGGCTGAGCTGCAGGTCTAGACAAATTCCCACTCTGAGCTCTATCTCTGTTACGCTGAGGGCACACTTTAGAGAAGTGCCCCGGTTGCTGACAGGTGTTACAGTTGCCAAAGACTCCCACACACTGATCCGGTGAGTGTCTTCGTCCACACTTGTTGCAGTACAAGGATGATGATCCAGAACTCTGTCCTGAACCGAATTGCTTGGAACCACTGGAACTAGAAGAACTGTTCCCCTGCCTCTTGAACTGTTTACCTCTCGCTTTATACTGATCCCTGCGGTTTCCCCCACTGTTTCCACCTTCATACCTCTGCTGCTGATTCTGTTGCTGAGGTGGTTGATTTTGGTACTGGGATTGTTGGTTCTGATACTGTCTCTGCTGTTGAGGTGCCACATGATTACCTCTCTGTCTCCACAGGCCTGCTTCTGCTCCCTTTGCGTGATTCATGGCATCCGCAAAGTGTTAGGCCTGTTGGTGTTAACCAACGTGAAGACATCGGGATTCAACCCGTTAATGAAGTGATCTGCCTTTGCTTCTTCATCGCTGGCAATTAGAGGTGCAAACCTCAACAAACTGTCAAACCTCGCTACATACTCTTCAATGTTCAGATTTCCTTGCCTCAGATTGGAAAACTCGGCTCCCTTATCTTTGCGGTACGAGATAGGGAAGAAACGTTTATAAAATTCAGATTTAAAAAGAGTCCAAGTAACTTCAGTACCTCTGCTCTCCATTGCTTTCTTTGTCATGATCCACCAGCTCTTTGCAACACCACGAAGCTGATGAATTACTAACCTGATTCGGCGGTCACCGGTGTAGTCAATGGAATCAAACAACTGATCGATGTCGCCCAACCAACTCTCACAGTCAACTGGATTTTATGTACCCAACAACAACGGCGGTTTGAAATACTGAAACCTCTTCAGCAAGGTTTCCATCGGCGTTGCGGTAGCATCCATCTCAACTGTTTCAGTACTAGCTTGCTCAGTTGGAGGGATAACTGGCGGTGGGTTTCTGTTTATTTCACGATGAGGACCCATCTGATAATCAAAGGTTAGGACACAAGATATCTCAATCGCTACAAACTGTGCCCTTACAACCGCTTGGAATACCGGATACCAGTCGATAACAGAAACAGTTATATCTCAAGTAGATCATGCTTTATAAATTAAATCACAAAACCATGTAATTCAATAATGCTCAAACAATAAAGCATGCTCGCATGGAATTAAGTACACAAATAAATAATTCAAACACATGCGAGGAGCCAATACACGCAGACTCGATCTACCCCGCTCACTCTAGTTCGACCAAGAATCTTAACTCTCTGATACCATTTAATGTGAGACCTCGGTTACAAACGACAATTAAAGGAATCATTCAAGAAGTAAGCAATTGAAATCCAAGAGTTTTTCTTTTTTTTTTTAAAGGGGTGACGCGCGGGCGCGCTTCTTGAGGTGCGGGCGCGCATGGCGTCCTGCCCAAGCCCTCGCGCGGGCGCGCCACCCGAGGCACTGGCGCGCCTGAAGCTCTGTCCAAAACTTCCGAAACATAGTGTGGGATGCGCGGGCGCGCATGGCCTGCGGAAATGGCTCAAAACAGGCCTCCAAAAGTGCAATAACATAACCAAAAGAACTCTAACATGATCCAACTAATATATATACAACAACATAGCACATAAATACATAAAAGTGCAGAACACGCATCGGTGCTAGCTATTACAAGCCGAATACTGAAAACAAGAGTTCTAACCACAAGCAAGACCACTTCCAATCCAAGTTCAAGTTCTTAACATGCTTCAAAACATAAACTAGATTGTCATGCTAACAGACTTCTAAACCGAGTCTCACTTCTACATCATTCCCCCAAAGCTAACCATGCCTCTTCTGACTTGATCCTGACCCACCTGTTGCCAAGTACACATACAAAACAAAGCAACAGCCGGATAACCGGTGAGAACGACATTCCCAGTAAAAGCAACATAACAAGTAATACAATAATAAACATGTTTTCAATGCAACAACGAATTCAATAACAACGTAATGAAATGCATGTCTTTAAACCAGGATATCAAAACTGATAAACGAGGGATTGTTGCAGTACTTTTGGGATCCCGAGGATAAGATCACGTAACAACTCACCGACTCTCCCAATCGAGGTGGTGCCACGTATCTCACTCCTCTAGACTTTGAGTAACTATAATGAGTATGCTAGCACCAGACGAAACGACTACGACCTGGGCCACTCAATCATAGTCCCCAAACGTCTAAACAAAAAAGGCAGTTCTGCCCGCTGAAACAAAATTGGCTCAAGATGAATGCATAACATAACATAACACATAAGCCATTTAACAAATCCAATACAATCAAACAAGACACATGTTCCTCATGCTAGAACAAGTGTAGATGCAAGTATGTGATTTCAAAAGGGAAAACTCAAGAACCACAGTCCCGAGTATGCTATCCCGCTACGACGACTGATGTTACCTTTCAATGCAGTAGCTCCCAACTCTGGATATGCTACAAAAGAGACTGTATCAACAACTATACAATCAAAACAATTATAAGGCAACGGTTCAAGGTAATTCTCTATACCGTTCTTCGTTCAAATCTCTGAAACGATCAACTGCTGTTAACTCTGAGATTGACAACTCCAAACAAATCTGTTCAGATACAATAGATGATTGATCAATAACCAAGATCAACTTACAAGCCAAGTTCATAACTCAAAAACGGTTCGAAATCCCCAAAACTCAAACCGACGGTATAACGGCTATAACTGAACTAACCAGCAACGCAGACAGCAGTTCAATACCGATAACAACTCAATTCAATGCTAATACAACAACAACAAGACAAACCCAACAAATCTCAAAACCAAGATTTTCGAAAATGGCTTTCAGAAATCATAACAATTCCGAACGTCGCTCTATTTCAAAATTGACAGATAATAAACGATCAGAACTCAGTAGAGAACAACATACTCGAATCTAGAACGATTCTAACAACATCCAAAAACTAGAATGTATCCGATCGTAGAAAAACTTACGATATAACAGAGCTCTCACTGCTGTGATCGATAATCTGCCTTCAGAATTAATTTCTAACGGACGGATCGATCGAAAACCGAAATCACAAAGCTTGGAAGAAGTTGGAGACATCTTCAATGGTGGAGCTCGGTTGTGTGGAGGAGGAGAAGTGATTTAATTACAAATCTAAGTGTAGATAATATATTAAACTCCAAATTTGCACTTTAGTCCCTGAAATTTCCAAAATTTGCAAAAAGGACCCTGATCAAAATCAAGTCGGCTCTTAAACTCTGTAATCTCCGATTAACTCAAATAAACTCATTTAAGATAAAAACGGGGCATTACAGTTACTATGAAAGGTCCCTACATACCTACTAAAGAGGTTGAGGGTGTCAAAATTCCTAAGGGAATGGATGACTTTTCCAAGGAGAATATGGAACTTATTTCTCAAAATGCTAAAGCCATGAATATTCTTCATTGTTCCTTAGATCTGAACGAGTACAACAGGATCTCGATGTGCTCATTCGCTAAAGAAATATGGGACAAGTTGGAGATATGCCATGAAGGGACTAACCAAGTCAAAGAGATAAAGATCGATCTACTCCAACTCAAATACGAAACATTCGAGATGGAATCCAATGAGGATGTTGATACCATGTTCCGAAGGCTCTCTCAAATCATCAATGAGCTAGCCCAACTTGGGGAAAAATATCCAACCAAACAAGTGTGGAGGAGAGCTCTCCGCGCCCTACCCAAGGATTGGGATGCCAAGAGGACGGCTATCATTGAGTCCAACAAAGGGGACAACGCATCCTACGATCTTGATCAACTACATGGGACCCTAAAAACCCATGATTTGGAAGTATCCACAAGGAAGGAAATAAATAAAGAAGATATCAAGGCAAAGGGAATCGCCTTATCTAGCCAATCCAAAGAAGATGATGATGATGATGATATGGCACTCTTCGCAAGAAAATTCAAAACATTCATGCGAGGAAACAACTTCAAAAAGAAGACGGATAAGGAAGTTACTTGCTACAACTGTCAACAGCAAGGGCATTATGCAAATGAGTGTCCTCTCAAGAAGAAGATTGACAAGGGAAAGAAGAAAGCACTTCTAGCCACTTGGAGCGATAGCGACGATGATGAGGAGGAAGCTAACATCTGCCTCATGGCTAAAAGTGATGACATCGTCTCCGACGATGATGACGAGGTAACTTCTTATGATGAACTTCTTCATGCTTATAAACATATGTATGACATGGCTAAATCTCTTAGAAAAGAAAATAGAAATCTTAAAAATGAATTAGAATCTAAGGGGCATGAGAACCTAAGATTAAAGGATGACATAGCCTAATTAGAAAAATCTTTTGATAAGTTCAATATTAGTAGTAACAATTTGAATAATTTACTAAGTATGCAAAAATGTAGTTTTGATAAGGGTGGAATAGGATATGGTAAGAAAACAATAGACTTCACTAGTTTAATTGCTAAAGAAAAAATGAGATCACCCCCAACATGTTCTTACTGTTGTAAAATAGGACATGTTAGACATAAATGTAGATCGTTAAGATTTCAATATAATCAAAAGAGTTATATGAAATGGAGGCCTAAGAGTTCTTAACAACTCATCAGTTGACATTATGAGATCATGATCTAAGAGAGTTCATCATAGACCGGTTTAAATTGCCTTGATGCGACTGGTCTTCCTGATGAACGCTGCTCTGTCCAAGAAAATAGGTTTTTAAAGAGGCATAGCCCTACCTACTACTGGGAGCACTCTTAGAAAGTGGCGATGATGTTGCTATGAGAGACTGAACTCTAAGAAGTCTATTTTGTATCTCTTTTTTCTAACACTGTGGACCCAAAAGAACTAAAGGGTACCAAAATAAATTTTTTGTAGGGAAATAGGAAAAATGTTCTCCCTAGCATATGGTATCTAGACAGTGGATGTTCTAGATATATGACGGGAAACAAGGAGCTTCTACAATCCATCAAACCAAAGGAAAAGGGAACTGTCACCTTTGGAGACAACAGCAAAGGAGTTGTCGAAGGAATCGGCTCAATAGGTATATCTAAATCTTGCTTGATTGATTATGTACTCCTAGTGAATGGGCTTAAACATAATCTACTAAGCATAAGTCAATTGTGCGATAGAGGTTATGAAGTCAAATTCACTCCCCAACACTGCACCATATCACTCATGACTGACAAATCCATAAATTTCAAATGTTATAGAAGTGAAAATGTATACAAGGTTTCTTTAAATAATTTATCTTTATCAAATATTAAAAGCCTTGTATCTTTGAATGTTGATAACAACATTCTTTGGCATAGACGACTAGGTCATGTTGGTCCTAGTACCATAGAAAAACTTTTTAAACTTGATTTAGTTGTTGGTATGCCAAAACTCAATTTAAAATTAGATTCTATTTGTGATGCATGTCAACTTGACAAATATACAAGGGAATATTTTAAAAGCAAAAATTTTATATCAACTTCTATGCCCCTTGAACTTCTTCACCTAGATCTATGTGGTCCCTCGAGGAACGCTAGCCTAGGAGGGAAGCTTTATGCATTTGTCATTGTGGATGATTTCTCACGTTACACGTGGACATTGTTTTTAGCCCACAAAAATGATGCCTTTGATTATTTTAAAACTTTTGTGAAACGTGTTGAGAATGAGAAAAATCTTTCAATAAAACAGATCCGTAGTGACCACGGAACTGAATTTCAAAATGAGAGTTTTTCAAACTTTTGTGAAGATAAAGGCATCGGTCATAATTTTTCTTGTCCTAGGACTCCTCAACAAAACGGGGTCGTTGAGAGAAAAAATAGGACACTTGTGGAGATTGCGAGGACCATGATATGTGAGCATTCTCTACCAAAATATTTTTGGGCTGAAGCAATGAACACTGCTTGTTACATCATTAATCGTGTATCAATAAGGCCAATTTTCAAGAAAACTCCATATGAATTATGGAGAGGGAGAAAGCCTAACATTTCATACTTTCGAGCTTTCGGTTCCAAATGCTACATTCATAATAACGGTAAGGACAACCTTGGCAAATTTGATGTCAAATCCGGCAAAGGTATCTTTCTCGGTTATTCTACCTCAAGTAAGGCTTTTAGAGTTTTTAATAAACGCACTTTACTTGTTGAAGAATCTATGCATGTAATTTTTGATGAATCTATGTCTACTATTGTTCGCACTAACATTGATGATGTAGAATTACTCGAAGAAGAGTTGGCTTCCTCAAGCCTAAATGATATAGATGTTTTCATTGAGGAAACCCCACTTCCGAAGGATTGGACGCTTCACAAAGATCATCCAATAGATCTCATCATTGGAAGTCCTTCGAAGGGAGTAGCCACTCGCTCTTCTCTTAATAATATTTTCAATCATCTTGCTTTTGTTTCGCATGTTGAACCTAAGTGTATTGATGATGCTTTATTAGATGATTCTTGGATTATTGCTATGCAAGATGAGTTGAATGAGTTTAAGCGTAATGATGTTTGGAATCTTATTCCTAGGCCGCATGATAGATCTATCATTGGAACTAAATGGGTGTTTAGGAATAAACTTGACGAGCATGGAACTATCACTAGAAATAAAGCTAGGCTTGTAGCGAAAGACTATAGTCAAGAAGGCATAGATTATGATGAAACTTATGCGCATGTTACTAGACTAGAATCTATTCGCATGCTACTTGCTTTTGCTTGCTCTAGAAATTTTAAACTATTTCAAATGGATGTCAAAAGTGCTTTTCTTAATGATGAATTGAAAGAGGAGGTTTATATTGAGCAACCTGATGGCTTTGTTGATCTTTCTTTGCCTGATCATGTGTATAGACTAAACAAAGCATTGTATGGTTTGAAACAAGCTCCTAGAGCTTGGTATGATAAACTGTCTACTTTTTGCTTTCAAATGGTTTTTCAAGAGGAAATATCGACATTACCTTATTTATCAAGAATGTCAAAAATGATCTTTTGATTGTGCAAATTTATGTTGATGACATAATTTTTGGTTCTACTAATGAAACTCTTTGTCAAGAATTCTCTAAGTTGATGCATGATCACTTCGAGATGAGTATGATGGGGGAACTTAACTATTTCCTCGGATTACAAATCAAACAGTGCAAGGATGGGTTCTTTGTGAACCAAAGCAAATACATCAAGGAGATTCTAAAAAAGTTTGGAATGGAGAACACAAATCATCTACACCAATGAGCACAGCAATCAGACTCGACAAGGATGAAAATGGTAAATCTGTAGATCAATATTCCTTTCGTAGTATGATTGGCTACTTGTTTATGCTACTGCTAGTAGACCGGACATTATGTTTAGTGTTTGCTTGTGTGCACGATTTCAATCATGTCCAAAGAAATCACATTTGTTCGCCTTAAAACGCATTTTCAAATATCTTTTAAATACTCCAAATCTCGGCTTGTGGTATTCGAAAAATTCTTTATTTGATTTAAAATCATATTGTGATGCCGACTTTGGTGGATATAATGTGGACCGTAAAAGCACTAGTGGAACCTGTTTCTTTTTAGGAAACTGTTTGGTTTCTTGGTTTTCCAAAAAGCAAAAATGTGTTGCGTTATCAACGACCGAAGCCGAATATATGGCTGCTGGTAGTTGTTGTGCGCAAATTCTTTGGATGAAGCATCAATTGCTCGACTATGGCGTATCTTTTCAAAAATCCCTATTTTCTGTGACAACACTAGCGCCATATGTCTAACAAAGAATCCGATTCAACGTTCGCGCACCAAACATATTGACATTCGTCATCATTTTATTCGTGACCACATCGAACGAAATGAAGTTGAACTTCAATATGTTGACACAACTAATCAAATTGCTGATATTTTTACAAAACCACTAAATAAAAATACTTTTATTCGTTTGCGTGGTGAACTTTGCATGATTGAGTTGTAATCACTTGTAGGCATAAATTAAATTTAATGTCATATTAAGGGGGAGCTTAATATTAAATTCGAGCAAATTAATTTTTGGATAATACAAATCAATTGTATTTATTCAAAATTAAGAAGCTCACATTTTTATGTGAATTATTTGCTTAAATGTTAAATAAATTAAATTTTAAAGAGTCGAAATCATGCTTTCTTCCTAAGGCAGATCGGAACCACCGATCCAGATCGGATCCACTGATCCAGATCGGAACTTCCGATCTGTATCCCGCCACTTTTCAACTTGCGCAGTAATTTTTCCCTCCAAGATGAGGATCGGAACCACCGATCACGATCGGAAGGTCCGATCCCCATCTGATCCGGCTTTTCAAATTACTTTTAACCGCCTTATTCTTAATTACCGCCTCAGGATCGTAACATCCGAAGCTTTTCGGAGCTTCCGATCGACACGTGGCCTTACCTCAGTGGACCGCACGATCGGAACGACCGATCCAGATCGGAGCTTCCAATCGTTCCAACCCCTATAAATATCAGATCGCTCATTCCGATTTTTTGCACCTAAATTTCTTCTCTTATCTCTATTTCATCTGATTCCATCCTATAAAAATGCATGTCAAACGTCGTCGCGATCAAGCGAGTTCTAGTCGCCCTATTATTATCCGTGATCCTACCCAACCAACTGTTTCTAGGCCCATTCCTGATGATTATTTAAATCGTCCTATTCATCCGGGTCGTATCTTAGATACTGCCTACTTGGCCCAATCTCATCTCCTACTGTTGAGCTTAATCAATGCTCAACATTGGGAAACCTTTTTTCAGCCATCTGTTCCCGACCAAATCTTTCCTCCACTGATTCACGAGTTCTATGCAAACCTTGAACTCGAATTAGGCCATGATGATATCACCATTTCCACGATCGTTCAAGGAAAGCATATCATCTTTTCTTCTGTTGATCTGTCCATCTGGTTTGATCTTCCCAAGAATGGACCCGGTGAATACTTTTCCCAAACTTGGCCTCAAAATGATCCAAAATTTGATCGTAACCTTTTTCTTACTACTATTCTCGGTCGACAAGCCACTGCTGCTGACGATCGAATCCATTTCAAGAGTCTTTGTCCTGATTACCAAATCATTCAAAAACTCATCACCACATCCATTGTTCCCCGCAGTGGAGACCTCTCCACTTGCAAATATCTGGATTTGTATATCCTTTTTCATATCATCTCCTCTAGACCTTTTAACCTTCCGCGCCTTGTTATGCAGACTATGCATCAAACGGCAACGACGGCTAAAAAGGTTTCCTTTCCTTTTGCCCGGTTTATTAACCGGATTTTGAGTCATTTTGATATTGATTTTGAGGGGACCCATTTTCTTGAAATACAGTCGAGTCATATCATCAACCATCAGTCTATTATCAGGATGGATTTATCTTGGAATCCTGTGTATTTTCGATGGGTTGATGATCCTAGTCGAGCTTTTTCTAGATTTTCTCCTATTTCTGAATTTCATCGAGACTTTTCCTCTCTTCCTCACTCTATCCAAACCAAAGGTTTTCCGACTGGTCCGCCCAACACTGATATTCCATCCTCTTCCAGTTTTGAGGCCTTTGCTTCTACCATTGGTGATCTTCCTTTCCAAGCTCCAGAGGTTCCTGCTACACCAATAAACCAATTTCCTAGCGACCGACTCTTCGAGACTCTTCATCACATTGAGACGAGTATGCACACTAATTTTACCGAGTTGACTGCTAGAGTTGCCTCTCTGGAGTCTCGATTTGATGACTTCGTCGCTCGCTATCCTCCACCGCAGCATGATGATGACTCTTAGATTTTTATTTTTTTTATTTGTATTTTTTTCTCTTGCTTTGTATTAAAAATTATTATTCTAATGAAATTATTGCGTATTTTTAATTCTATGTTTCATTACTTTTTGCTTATCACAAAGGGGGAGAATTATTTGTTAAAATATTAATTGGGATAAAATTTGTTTATCTGATAAAATTTGTTTATCCGTTGCTTATAAAAATTGTTTATGATTATCGTATATTTTATCTCCTGTTTTTTAACCAAGTTTTGTGATCATCAAAAAGGGGGAGATTTGTTACGCCTTAAACGCATATAAATCTCGGATTATGAGATTAATGTTTTTAATGCCTTAACAAGTCTTATTACTCTATGTTTTGATGATTAACAAAACTAGGTTAAAATGTTACTAATATTTACATTGAGCCTATTACAGAGTTAAAATTTTCAAGATGAATTAAGACTAAATTCATATTCAAGATCAGAAACAAAATTCGAAGAAGTATACTGCTACGGGATCGGAAGCTCCGATTGGAGATCGGAACCTCCGATCATGATCAGAAGCATCTTCGGAAGCTAAGGGTAGATCGGAAGCTCCGATCAGGGTTTGGAAGCTCCGATCTATTTCAGGAAATTTTATATTGTTCGGAATGAAGAACGGAAGCTACGAAGAACAAGTTCGGAAGCTCCGAACTATGATCGGAAGGTCCGATCATTTTCTAAAGATTATTATATTGTTCGGAAGCAGATCGGAGGCAACGAAGTGAAGTAGATCGGAAGCACCGAACGTGATCGGACGTTCCGATCTTGAACGGCCGCCTGATAATCTTGTCCGGAAGACTTTTGCCCGACAACACATTTAATGCGCCGATCGGAAGCTCCGAAGTAGATCGGAAGTTCCGATCCTGTTCGCCCACGTGTCTCGAAATTCAAATTTCGGAAGCTCCGATGCAGGGATCGGAAGTTCCGATCGATGCAAAATTTTCAACTATAAAAGGAGGCATTCCGAGGCCATTTATAACATCCCAACATCTTCAAGTCTCTCAATCCTCTCAAGCATTATTCAAGCAATTTGTTGAGCAATTTGTAGCCCCTTTTGAGTGTCAAAATATATTCACATATCGAGTTATATACGGGGTTGTAAAATCGAGGGTTGTTAGTTTGTGAGTTGGGTGCTCGGTTTTGTAAACACTTGTGTGTGAAGCCAAGTGTATTTTACGAGTGTTGAGGCTATCCTTGGAGTCATTAAGGCCAAGAGTGTTGAGTTGTTTTGCCGCGGTGATTGTGTCAAGTTGTAAGGCTATCCTTGGAGCCATCAAGGCCAAGACGTTCGAAGTTCTAGTGGATCCTTGGTTAATAGACTTAACCAAGAAGGGGAGACGTAGACGATTTATCGTCGAACTTCCATAAACATCTCTTATCTCTTTTACTGCTTTATTTACTTACGCATTTATTTATCGCACTTATTATATGATTGCTTTAAGTCTTCCGCTTGCGTACTTGCAAAATCACTTTAAATTGCTAAAGTTGCCAATAGAACCTAAATCCTCCCCCCCCCCCATTAGGTTCTAACAAGTTTGGACAAGTTTTCTACTGTATTTTTAGTTTAGAACTGTCACCGATCGATCGGTAAGATATTACCGATCGAGCGAGTGAGTTTTAGCCAAGTTTTTGTTTTTCTGAAAACTTGTCCGCTCGATCGATAATATCTTGCCGATCGAGCAGAGCACTATTCACGAAAAAAAATTTGCTTTATCTATTGGATCTTTGGATGTTATCGATATGATTAATTCTTGATTAGATGATTAGAATCGAGGTTTCACAGCCTGCCTATGTTCTTGTTCTATCTACTAAATTTTGACATACTGTCTGCAAATCGTGTGAATGCAAGTCTATGGACAAAATTGTCAGCTGTAATATGTATTAATATCTGATCGTGGTTCAAGAAAATTCTGCAAATTCTGTAATGTCCAACTTTTTACAAACTTTGTCCAAATTCATTCAACACAATCCATGCATCAACCCATGTATTTTGTAAATTCTATAATGTCCAAAGTTGAAGTTGGTATTAATATGGGAATATAGTCAAAATGGTCCTGTAAGTTTGCTCATTTTGTGTTTTGGTCTTGTAAGTATTTAATTTTGGTTTTTGATCCTATAAATTAAGTTATAATTGGTTTTTAGTCCTTTTTCATAGAATGTTGATGTGACATCAGAAAATGCTGATGTGACACCTAAAAATGTTCAAGTGACATTGAAAAATGATGATATATCTGTTGTGACATCAACAATTAAATGATATATTTTCAAAACTGAACTGTACCGACCGGTTCAATCGGTTCGACCCAAACGGTCACTGATTTGATCCGAAACACTATCATAAATCGTTTTAACGGTTGAACCAAAAATACTGGTCAAAAACCGGAAAATTAGTTTCTCGGTTTTTTGTTTGAAAAATTATTTTTTTTTATTTTTAAAACCTTAATTTAATATTTATTATATATATACATGATAGTTGAAATTTTTTTCTTCATTATAAATATTATTTATTAATATTAGAGTTTATAATTTTTTTGAATATAATTATATAGTTATTTAGTTTTCAAACTACGATATATATATAGAGTTTTGATCACATGTGCAACCACCATGTGCAATTACGTGAGCAACAGCTGACGTGGCACCTTGAACATCCAATGAGTGATTGCCATGTAAGTTGTTGCTCACGTAGTTGCTCATGGTGGTTGCTCATGTGATCAAAACTCTATATATATATATATATTTCTATTTATATAATTTTTTAAGTTTTTATAATTTAAAATATATTATTAATTATTATATTATATTATATTATATAAACGGTTTTTCGATCCGACCGTCCGATTAAAACAGTACAACCAGTTGGACCGTTATTTTTAAGTTAGATCGGTTTGATCACCGGTCCGGTTATAAAAACATTGCTTAAATAAAAAAAGGACTAAAAACCAAAATATAACTAAACTTACAAGACCAAAACCCAAAATTGAATACTCACATGACCAAATCACAAAACAAGCAAACTTACAGGATTATTTTGGCTATTATTCCTATTAATATAATAATATTTGATCATGGTTCAAGAAAATTATGTAATGTCCAATGTTTTCTATCTTTCTGGGCCTTGTGGCTCTAGTATAGACTTTATATATGGGCTTATTGTTTGGCTCATGGGTGGACTTGAATAATGTACTACAACCTCTTCTTCTCAACAGAAAGTTTATTGTAAATTTGATGGGAACATGCTGATTTCCTTGGCTTTGAGTGTGGAATATTTGTTTTCATATTGGCAGCCAATCAGTTAACCCTGCAAACAATATTTGTTTTCAATTTGTTGGGAATATGCCGATTAATTTAACCTTTATTCCTTGTGATTCATTCACAATACCATATTATTTGTCTTATTCAAATCCTTTCTTTTGCATTTTCATGTAGATTGGATGTTATGTCTCGATACAAAGTCTATTTGATTCGACGAAAATTGTGGCTTGTTCATGGCAAGGATGCTAATATTGCGATGACATCGATTCAGTATTGTGCTATTATTTTGGTTTATAGGAATAACTTCTTCTTTCGAATCATGGCTTTTCGAGCCATCATTGTCGTAATAATTCATCGTTCATTTTCAATTGTTAAAATAAGCTTACATTTGTGATTAATAAATTCGACGGTTTATCATTATGATATGCTATAATTATTTAGTGCCAAGTCGTCGATATTTTCAATTAAATTTTCTTGTTCTTAGATTTCTTTTGGGAATAACCTCTACAGAGAAATCTTTCCTGCAAGTCACTTTGCATCATCATGAATTTCGACATGAATCGTTATGATAAGAGTCATTGAAATGAAATGGTGTATTTAATGAAAAACATTGAATCGATGCGGAATATGAAATGATGTATTTAATATTAAAGAGTATGAAAATTATAAAATAACACAACTAACTTTGAAAATTACATATAACTCCCCTCAGCTTTATATTAAGCTTACATTTACACCCATTAGTTTTAAAAATTATATATACCTCCCTAGAGTTTTTTAAATATCTTACAATTACCACATTTTGTGCATTAATATTAAAGAGTATGAAAGTTTTAAAAATAATTTAAGAAAAAAGTACAAAAAATGAATATAAAATAAAATTAAACCAAAATAGAAATTTTTATTTTGGATTTGAATGTTAAAACTCAAAATGTTATAGTTTACGCAATGTGTTTTAAATCTAAAATAGATAAAAATTAACCAAACAAAAATATATTTATAATTTTATTTTTTATTATTAAAATTAACCAAACCAAAAAATATTTTTATCAATTATTTTTAAAATACATCGTGTAAACTATAATATTTTAACTTTTAATATTCAAAACAAAAATAAAATTGGTTCAATTTTATTTTGATATTTTTGTATTTTTCCTTAATTGTTTTTTTTTTAAAAAAATCATACTCTTTAATATTAATGTTCCAAAGGTGGTAATTGTAAAGTATTTAAAAACACTAGGGATGTAAATGTAATTTTGAAAGTAAACGTGTGTAAATGTAAGGCTGATATAAACTTGAAGGGGGTATATGTAATTTTCAAAGTTAGTTGAGTTTTATATAATTTGATAAACCCAAAGGGAGGTAAATGTAATTAACCCTTTTTTAATAAAAATTATGATTTCAACAAAATGTATATATTTAAAAAACAAAACTTAAAAGATGTCATAATTTTTTGTTACACAAATTTAAAATTACAAAATTATCTTAGATAAGAGATATTTTTATTAATGAATGTGAGATGATTATATTCAACTGAAACAGTCATTAATGTTGAAGTACACTGCATGCAAGCTTTGTCCAAAATTTCAATAAAAAAAATAACACAGGTTAGTAGGTACGTAATTGAGAAATTTAGGACAAGAGTAGGTTTTTTGTGAGATGGGTTAACCCGACCTATATCTATAGTAAAAATTAATTTTTTTTATTAGTCAGATTGAATCGAAGATCCGTTTCTCGATTAGTGAGACGATTTCATAATAGTTATCTATGACAACAGAGTATAATTAATTTTTGTAAGTGATCAGTCAATTAAAAGAGTATTTCTTTGGCATCGGCGTTCATATGGCCTTAAGTTTTATACTATTCGTTTCAGAATTGCAATCCCGGAATCTACCTCTCGAAACGGAGGCAATTCCGAAATCACATCAGGAAAGACATCAGCGAATTCACTAACCACTGGCAAATCAGCCAATTTTCGGGCTAGCTTTCAATACATCAACTGCGTAAATCAAAAATTCTTCTGTCCCTTTCTGCAATAAATCAGTCATAGAAAGAACAAATATCAAAGGAATTCTGGCTCGTGAACCATTACCATAGAATTTCCACTCGTCAGCCATCTCTGGTCTGAACCTCACAATCTTCTGAAATCAATCAACTGTAGCTCTGTACTTGGTTAGCATATCGATATCGATGATATAATCAAAATCAGAAAAACCAAGCACAACACAATCCATTTCAATCTCATGACCCTCAAACTGCAATGTACAATTTCTTACCGATTTGACTTATATGATACCTCGTCCCAAAGGTGATGAAATAGACACTACAGTAGCTAAGGGTTCAACAGGCAATTCATGTAATGCAACAAATTGCTCAGAAGTGTGTGAGGCACTTGTATCAACTAACATATATGCAGGATAACCATAAATAGAGCAGTTACCTGCAATCACATCATCAGGTGCGGCTTGTGCTTGCTCCTCTGTCAATGCAAACACTCTGGCTTGTTGCCTTGGAGGTTGATTCACTGACTAACCTTCTCCTCCTGCTCTACCCTGTGCTGCTGATTGTGGTTGAAACGAATGCACAGAATATCCTTGTCTCTCAGCCTGTGCTACTAGTCTAGACGATCCAGTACCTTGTGCACCTCCAAAACCACGCTGTGGGCAAACTCTCGCAAAATGACCGGTTTGGTTGCAAATATGGCATCTTCCAAACACTCCTCTACACTGCTCACTGGTGTGACGACCCCCACACTTGGTACAGTACACATCAGATTTCTGTCCAGCTCTAGATTGTCTAGATCTACTTGAACTAGAAGAGCTACCACCTGGACGTTTAAATTGTTTCCATTTTCCTTTAAAGAAATTTTTCTTACCACTGTTGCTACCTCCTACATCAAATCGAGGTGGTTGTGGAATTTGTGGCTGCTCTTGCGGTTGTCTCACTGGCTGTGGCACAAAATGTGCTCCTCACTGCCTCAATAGTCCAGCTTCAGCTCCCTTTGCACAATTCAGAGCATCAGCAAAGTTATTTGGTCGTCCAGCATTTACCAGGGTGAAGACATCTAGATTCAAGTCATTTATAAATTGATCGGCTTGAGCTTCATCACTTACATCAATATGTGGCACAAACTTCAACATACTCGTAAACTTTGCAACATATTCTTCAATATTTAACTGACTCTGTTGCAAACTCACAAATTCTGCTCCCTTGTCTTTTCGATACGAAATTGGAAAGATTCATTGATAGAAAGCAGTTTTAAATACAAACCAGGTAATAACAGTACCTTGATTTTCAAATGTCATTTTCGTTGCTATCCACCAACTCTTGGCAAGGCCATGTAATTGATGAATCACAAGTCTGACTCATTGGTCGTCTGTATAGTCAAGGGATTCAAATAACTGCTCAATATCCTCTAACCAATTTTCACAATCAATAAAGTTCTCAGTTCCTTGTATGGTTGAAGGACTGAAATCGTTTCAACAATGTTTCCATGGGAGTTGCAGTAGCACTCATTGTATCAGCAGAAGTACTACTCTGTCCTAGTTCAGGTGTTGTCACTGGTACCTGTGGCACTGTCTGTGCAGCATTAGTCTGCTCTGGCTGATTCATTCCAATGTATGTCTATGATTCGGTACTTGATGGGGAGGCATATCTGATAATCAAACAAATTAGTGCACAATTCATCAATATATCATATACACAATTATGTCTCAGTCCCTCCTCTGATTAACACTTTCATACGTCTTCAAGAGATCGAGTTCTGATTCATACTCTTACCACTATCGGGTATGCAAACTTTCATGGAATTATTTTCTTGTTTAGCTTTGCTCATACCGTTTTCCATTTTGAACTTCAAAAGAAAATATGCAATAAAGAAAATTAATGAAATTATATGAAAAATATAACATATTTAATAATACAAGAATACATGAGAAATACAATATGTTACATTTTAGTCCCACCAATATATTAATCAATGTCTTCGAAATCATTTGAAAAATCAGCAGCATCGAAATGAATTGAACCACTTAAATGGTTACTGGTTTCAGCAAAATTGGTCTCTTTTCCTTTCCCCTTTATCGATTCTTTATAGAGCTTACATAGGTGCTAAGGGGTTCGACAAATATGTGACCAATGTCCTGGAGTGCCACATCTATAACTAACACTCTCATATCTTTTTGAGTGATTTTTATTTTAACTCGTGTTTTCATCCTGCCTTTTTGGTTGGTGGTTCGTGACGTTCTTTTGAGATGAGTTATTGAAGTAACTATCTCGATTGTTTTTATATCCACGGCCGTGACCACGATCGCGATCATTTTTACGTCCAAGTCCTCGACCTCGTCCATGACCAAAATCTTTTCTATGCCTTTGATTTTGGTTTTCATTTTTAATTACGACATTTGCTTCTGGAAATGTCGTTGATCTAGTGGGTCGAGATTGATGATTTCTCACTAAAAATTCGTTGTTATTTTTCGTCACAAGAAGACATGCGATGAATTCAGAATATCTTGAAAATCCACGCACTCTATACTGTTGTTGTAGAGTTATATTCGATGCGTGGAAAGTGAAAGTTTTGTGAAAAAGTAAAAATTTATGGTAAAAAGTAAAAACTTCAAAACTCAAATATATCAAACTCTACATTTCATAAATTTTTCTCGCTCAATTCAATTGTGTTTTTCTACACAAACGGAGAGACCTATTTATAGATCTCATTTGGAGATTATTCCAAATATTAATACATCATCACTACATCATCACACACTAATTTTCCGCATTTTACAACTCAATATTCAACATTCAACATTCAACATTCAACTTTAAATAATAATAATAATATCATATTTTCAACAAATATATATATATATTGCATATATTGTTCTGATTTTTTAATTTAATTAATTAATTAATAGAGAAAAATTCTAAAACAGATTCTGAAAGAAATTCATGTTTATGGAGGTGTTTACCAAAACATCGAAAGTGGCCACCTTGTCTAGAGATAAAAGAATTATTATCAACCTCTCCATGATCCAATGGGCTTCTGAATCACATGGAATGGGGTCCCCTTCGGGATTAACCTTTTTTTAAAAATAATAATTATTATTATTGTTATTGAGGTATATTTTATTTTGTAAAATTAATATCCAGTACTATTTAACTATGTTTAATTTTAATCGTAAAATATTAATTGCAAAATTATTGAAAAATGGATAATGTATACAAATAACTGCGGAGAAAAGAACTTCTTTCCAAAAATATATAATAATTTAGTTAATTTTTCAAAATTTCAGATAATAGTTATTATATAATGTTCAATATCATTCATGCCTATGTTTAAAATAATTTTTAACTTTACTTTAAATCACCAAATCTACATTTAACTTTATTTTCAGTCTAGAAAAAAAAAATATGTCGCATGATCCATCAAAAAATGTTTCTGCACTCTCTGAACCACATGGTTTTTTCAGATAAAATTCGATATTAAACATTGCAAATATAGTACTATTGTAAGATATTCGAGCAAAGACGAATCTAGCTTAGATCAGTTCTAGGTTGTAGTTCACCCTAAATTGTTGTTATTAACTATGTATGTTTTTTACTTCATTAGTTCACTAAAACTCACATTTTATACACCTGAATCCCAGCTAGGGGTGCAATCGAGCCGAATCGAGCCGAATAATGGTAAAATTTTAAGGTTCGAATTCGGCTCGATAAGAGTATATTCGAGTTCGAGCTCGATTTGAAATTCGATAATTTCAAATGTTTTGGCTCGAGCTCGGATCGAAATGAAGTTCGAGTTCGAGTTCAGTTCGAAATATTCGAACCTATTCGTGAACTATTCGGATATGATGGTTCGAAAAGCTCGAAATGTTCGAAAAAGTTTGAAATGTATATATATTTATTATATAATTATATTATATTAATTAAATATTAAGGCTCGCGAACTATTCGCGAACTATCGAACAGAGTAATTTCGGCTCGAGCTCGGCTCGAAAAAAGTTCGAACATGTTCGAATTCGGCTCGAGTTCGATAAGCTCGAATACGAATAAAATATTTATCGGGTGGGCTCGTAAAGCTCACGAACATGTTCGGTTCGTTTGCACCCCTAATCCCAGCCCATCTTAGTTTTATCGCACAACCTCATGTTATCAATTTTCACTTTTTTTCTCCAACTTTTTTAATGTCTCTTTTTAATGAGAAGTGCTAGCGTGACAATATATACATCAACAATGCATTGTTTTCATGCCATTGTAAATCCAAAAAAAAAACTAAATCTGCTAAAAACTAGGGGTGGCATAACGTACCGAAAATACATACCGTACCGAAAATTATGTTTTCTTATATCGATATTGTACCAAAAATTTCGGTATACCGATTTTTGATATACCAAAAATTTTGTTATCTATAAATTGCATACCGATTATACCGAAGTTTTACGGTATATCGAGATTTCGGTATGGTATCGGTGTATATCGGTTTATACTGAAAAAAAACTTTATTTTTTTAAACTTTTAAAATTTATTTTTAAAAAATATTATATTTTTAAAAATTTTATATATATTTCGGTATATCAGTATATACCAAAATGTTCAAGTTTCATACCGTTATCATAATGAAAAATTCGGTATCGTTACCGTACCGTACCGTACCGAAAATTCGGTAAATTTGATATTTTTTTCGGTACGATAACCTTGGTATACCAAAAATTCGGTGTTTTTCCCTACCTTACAAAAAACAAAGCTGGGAGACAAAATTTGAAATATGATAACATAGATGACCAAATCCGCAAATAGACAAACATATGTGCTCAAATAAATTTTCTATTTTTTTAATAGTATAATGTAATGATTTTTTTGTTATAAAAATGTATGTATATATATATATATACTTGTATTACATATTCTTGTGATAATATATAATTTATCACATTAAATTCAAATTTACTAAAACTCTAATTTCTGGATCCGTCCATGTATTCGAGTATCAACTATTAAAATCCGACACTACTATATCATGTTTTAGTATTCCAAAACGCATGCAAGCAAGTATTTAATGACACATTTACTCTCTGGGAATCGTTTTTTAATAACGTGAGAACTCGCAGCAGCTACTTTTTGGTGTATATTAGGTAAATCTTCGGACTAACGCAATAGCCTACAAACCATAATCACGTAAACTACACTACGTAAGCCATGTGCAACATGCTAGTCCAAAAAAGTGTTAGTAAGAGGAATCGAATATCTGACCACTGACTAAGTGCTTATACTTACTCAACCAACTTGGGGTCTGAGAATCATTCCTTGTCTTCATGTTACATGTACATACATATTGACTAACAAAATGGATTTGAAATTACGAAATTATTCTAATACACTTTGAAAGATTTTTCAAAGTAAAGTGTAGAGATTATTTTGTAACAATCTGAACCACATCATATATCTCAGGAACTACGAGTTTTCGGTGTATGATAGTATTCAACAACGAAAGGGAAAAAAAATGTGGCATCTTTTCTTGGCTGCTGCACGATTTTGATCCATTTGGTTCTCTTAATATTCATCACATCTTTCCTCGGAGAACAGAATTCTTCTAGAACATTCTGCAAATGTCGACTAAACAGAGTGGAGCTCCAAAATGTATAGGGGAGTTTCATTTTATTTAAAAAAAAGTTTGAAATGACTAAATATCCCTCCTCTTGTACTTTTGACTTAAAAATTTTGAAGAATTTGCAAGGTTTGACGGAACATAGTACTTCCAGCTTCAGAATCTTCAAGAATTTGATCCACAAGATGACCTTCGATTATATCTTCTGCGCATATGCTGAGATTACAATTTTTGCCTCTAGTGCCTGAATAAATTCTCACAAGAAGTTTGCATAACATCAAAATAAAATATATGCAAAATAAGTAGATTTGATAAATCAAGTTATGTGAAATCTAGAAGGAATCAAATCTTCAAACTTTGAAAACTAGGTATATATCTAATTGATCTTGATTGTTATTGGTGTCTATAAATAAACTGTCAAACCACATGAAAATTAGACCACAAATTCCCTCAAATTTCGAGTGAGCAAAGAGGGAAGAGTAAGCTTAAATGCTACAAAGTAGCCTTGGTTCAGAAATTATCAGCGACGCTAAATGATCAGAATCCAAACTTGACCGTTCATGTGACGACCCAAATTTTCAAAGCAAATAATGTAAGCAGTGAACTCAAAATTTTAGTTCTAAGACTATCAAATTTTTATCTTGATTCTAATTTAATTTCTATCAATGAGCTTGAATAATTTCAGCTCAAGAAGCTAGTACTTTGCAACACCTGAAACTCGAAATGACGGCAACACAAGAGCTCGAAAATTTCATCTCATAAACTTTTAGCTCAATAAAACTTAATGATTCATGTCCTAAAACTTGAGAAATCACCTGAAATTGAGCTAAGGAAAGGAAATAGTTATGATGTAAGAAATAACCCTTGAACTCCTCTAGGTGACTCTTGAGTTTGGATAACTTTTTGACCAAAATAATGGCCAAGTTTGAGCTCCGAGAAAACGTGTATTGACTCCATTTTCAAATGGATTTCAGCCTATAAATACCCTAAAGTGATGGAAAAGGGATACACAAAAAAACTTCCAAACACTCTCCAAGATCTACCAATTTAAGAGTATCAAGTTTGAGATTTCTAGCCAAATTCGATAAGCTAGAAAAGTAGTATTATAGGATATTATTCTGCCCAATCATCCACAAAAGTTCAAGAAAAGAGTAATCTAAGATCGGCCCAAGAATTCGAGTCAGGATCAGGCCACATTCGAGTAATTCAAAGCTAGTTTCCTTCAACCTTTGCAACCAACAAGTCTTGCTCTTGTTTAAATTGACAATAAGTGGGCTTATATATATGATTTAAAATAAATATGATTATTCTTTAAATTTTGATCGTACACATGATGCTTCGTGTCTTTGATATGTATATATCCAGTTCATATGATTCTATTCGTGTGATGCAAATATGAAAGCAAGCACTATCAAGATTTGATTTCTAAATGGAAAAGAAGTTTTTGAATTTGATAAGTTGTGAAATGGACCTCACACGGTGGGTATAAAACTGTTATATGACCTCTATACGGTGGGAATACAACCGTTATATGACTATCACACTGTGGGTATAAAATCGTTATATGGCCCCTGCACGGTAGGTATAAAATCGTTATATGGCCTTGCCTCATAGAGGAGTAATGAAAAATCAATGAACCTTGAAGGAAAATATGAAATTTAGTGCTTTATTTATGATATGATATTATATGTTTTTGAGCTATGTTTTGAAATATGTCAATTTTATGTCTTGACCTCTATAGTGACATGTTCCACAACAATTCACTTTTGAAGTTCTGTTTCTACTAGTGTTTGAAAGTCACTTATGAAATTATGTCTATATGTATATTTGGAAATCACTTATGAACTTATTATTATATGTATTTGTTATTTGTGTAAATGTATTGGTCTCCACTTGCTTAGTGTTATCCAAAACACTCATTTCTTACTTCCTCTCCGGATAAGATTGAGGAACAAATGAACGATGACGAGCAAGAGACATTTTGGGGATGTAATGAAGTCAAAATATGAAGATTCAAGCATATACTTAGTTTTATTATATATGTTTTCTGTTGTAATCCGTTTCCGCAATTATGTCATGTTATCTAGTGAATTTTTATTGTCAATGTAAAAACAATTACTCATTTATGAAAAAACTGATTTTGGCTATTTGATATGCTACGAGGCTTATTGTTTTGTTAAACAATGATGATGTCAACTACACCCTATTTCGGGTGTTGAGACCTTTGTCCCACATGATAAAAATGAAAATCTTTGAAATGAGTTTAAAAATAGACTACAATGGATTTCTATAGCAATTTAAGTTAATCATTTTTGTTAAGTGAGGACGGATACAAATTAGTTTCTATAGGAGCTCATTGTATAGTCCCGCAGGTCCGGGCGAGAGACCGAAGCGTGATAGTTCAAATTGTAGCATAATATGTTATCAATATGAAGTCCAACTTTCAGCCCGATCCAACGACTATAATTCCACAAAACACCTTTGCAAGAATTCTGCACAGATTCTACTTGGAAAGAAGCAAATTCTATTCGTAGACTAGAAACAGATTCAAATGAAATCCAAACTTGATCTTCACCGTTCATAATTTAGATAAGATCTTTATGAATGTCATGATAAATTTTTCATATTGATCTCACGGTTCAATTTGTATATGCCCTTTTTCAAGTTGACTAAAATAAGTGTTGCACCAATCCGAGTAATTGAAGGGTTCACGTAGAGAGTCGATGAGTGGTCTTTGTGTTTTAAAATCATAAATATGTTTTAAAATTTGGTTGTTCAAAATATTTTTAAATCTTGTTAGGTATTTTTATACTCTTTGATATGACATGAATTCGTTTTGTTAAAAATATTTTTACGACATTGTTATTGTAAGGTCCAAAAAGTCAACTAGCTTAATCGCGATTAATTAATTAAATTATATGATTTAACAAATGTTATTTTAGAAAATTTAATTGTTATGATTAATTATGAGAATTATTTTAATGCTTGAAATTTTATGTGATGTGATGTTATTTTAAAAGTTTTCAGGTTTGGTATTTAATTCTAGATCACAGGGACGAGACTAGCTTTCAAATCGAGTTGAGAAAATATTTTATTTAAATAAATTTAAGTTGATGCAGTGTATTTTTTAATGGGGAGAGTTAAAGTTTTTAAAACTTTTAATTGTAGTTAATGGGCCGTGTTGGGAGCTCGTTAGTTACAAAACTGATAAGCGGTTTATGGGATTTTTGTGTAGTTTAGAATTTTTGTATGAGTATGGTGTTCATGGATGTTTTGAATCAAACATTTGAAAAGATGAGTTGTCTTGATTGATTTATTTCATGATTTTGAAGTTTTCTTGGTGGATAATCGTTCTTTTAAAGTGTGGGTGAGTATTTTCTCAAAATAGGGTCGAAAGAGGTCAAAATGACCATGTCTTTCGACCAGGTCGCGCAATGTCGGACTTCTTGGAAATTCCAGGTAGTACGCTTCGCGCCTAGGCGGGATTTTTTTTCCACCTAGGAGCGATCTTGGGCGCTGGGGCTGGCGGGAAAAGTTCTGTCCAAGAATTTCGTTTTTCACATTTTAAGTCCAAAATTCTATTTTATGAACTTTTAAGCTATTTTAAGTGTTTTTAGATGTCCTATTGGAAAAGTTTCAAATTTGGATGTCCTGGACGGACGAAACGACTCACGTGGACCGATTACACTATGTAATGCATGTTTATGTCTTCAACCTTCATGAACTGATTTTTTCCAAGAAAATAATGAAATGTTAGGAATTATTTTATGCACGAATGGTTCTCTAATTAGTTTATGCATGCACGAAATTATTTTATGAAAGTTTATGAATATGAAAGAATGAAGATATGTTGTTAAGGATGAAAAGATGAAGTTATGAAACATATGTGGAGTATGATGAAATGATGTATGCATGGAAATATTTGATGTTGTATGTGAATTTGTGGTTGCAAAACGAGACAAATTATGTAGGGTTTTGGATTTTCGAGATGAACTCCAAAAGTGCATCACCAAAAATATGTGCTAAAACGACGGTTGCCACAAATGTATGTATTTCATCACCTAATTTGCCAAGTTTTACTACATGTTCATGTTATGTCATAAATTTGAGTTTCAAGCTTTTTATGTTAAAGTCCTTATAATAATGCATTTTCTTTGCTGAATCTTTAGACTCACTATACTTGAATGGTGCCGATAACGAGGATATCGATACCTTCATCGATGATTATGCAGCTAGGCATGAAGAGGAGCCGGTGGTCGGTCCGTCATAGGATACATGAGTGAGATGTCATATGGTTAGATTATGGAGCAAATGATCTATGTTTTGATTCGATGAGAGGAAAAACAAGTTTCAGTATATTTTTTTGATGGCCATGTTTGGCAAATGTTGAAGATTTTCTATTTCACTATTTATGATGCACCATTAAATAATTTTATTATTGATGAATATTTTTATTTTCCGCAATTTTTTTCCGCAAAGAAGTATGAATGTAAGTTGGAGTAACATTCCAATTGAGTTTTGGGACGTTACAATTATGATATGAATTAAGAGTGGAAATAAAATTTTCTAACCATGATAAGTTCAGTCCCTAATACGGTGGGTAATAATAACCATTCTAGGATTACATATAGGATATTGATAAGTTAGCCACAAATAAGAAGATGAATTTCAGTGTCATGTAAAGTCACGCTACGTATGTCAACTCAAGTTACGAATGATAAGCCAAGTTACGTTATGATAAGTTATGTCTTATCATGACAAGATATGAAATGCTATGAATTATGTTATGTTTTAAATCCAAGTTTGAATTATGTCAAGCGTATATATGTATATTTTAATATCGTATGATCGATTGGCTCTCATTTTCTGAACGACAATCAAATCGTTCACTCCTTACTTTTCTTCCTAGATGGTACTGAAGAACAATTAAATGAGAAAAAACATCATATGTTTTGAGATGGGAAGAAGAAAACTCTCGAGATCCACCTTTTAGTTTAAGTTTGACTATTGTTCTTTTATTCTGATTTTTAAGTAGTAAGACGATTTCGTAAGTTTTATTTGTTTTGGGAATGTTGAGTCGTAAATATGAGTATTTTGGAGTTTATCTATGAAATAAACTGATTTTAGTTAAATTTTGTACTAAAATATTTGTTGTTTTCGAATTTTATTTGAAATAAATACCAATGTCACCAGGCGTGACTATCAGCTTGTCCAAAGCTCCAAATGGGTTTTATGGGAGTCAAAAGGTCCATTGAGCGCCTCGTGGCAATGTCATAATAGATCTGAACACTTGCCCCCGATCAACTTCCAGATCATAATTGTTCTAATAAAGAACTTTAATAATAATTAATTGTTCTAAGATAGTATAATATATTACTATTAAAAAATTTATTGTATATGGGTTCAAAATATATTGTTACGGCTTTTAAAAATAACAGTAATAATAATTATTCATCAAATATAGTTATACATTACGTTTGTTGTTTATAATGTTTAATAAATAATCCAAATTATAATTTATAAGAAATAATAATATTATTAAATTGAACCAAAAACCGTCTCAAATATTTTGCAAAAATCGTTGCAAATACAGTTTAGCGACAGTTTTTACGACGCTTTTGTCGTAGCACAAGCTCCGTTTTTTTTTTTTTTTTGTAGTGTGATATTTTTCCTTCTGCTATAGTTAAATAAATAAATTCATTGTTTTTTTATAATTAACCGAACAGGTGATCGAAATCTACCTTAAAAAAATGATACAATCGATTGGTTCGTTTTAACCGAAAAATCGAACCAGAAAACCGTTTATATAATATAATATAATGAATAATTAATTTTAAATTTTAAAAGGGAAAAGATGTATACATGATAGACAAAAATATATATATTTACCATGATTTGGAAACTAAATAAATTTTTTTTGACGGTGACTTGAAAACTCAATACATAAATATATACCAAATACAGTTATACATTACGTTTGTTGTTTATAATGTTTAATAAGCCAAATTATAATTTATAAGAAAATAATTGAAAGGGCCCGTGTCCTGATTTAATATTTAATGATCAAACAACCAGGATTAATTAATGTAAACAGCGAAAACGAGTTAAAAATTTGCGTTTGGGCCTACAGAAATTTCGGCATGACCTATTCGTAAATAGGACATCCCAAAAACTTGTACAACACAAGCAACAATATATACTCGAAAATAGAGTCACAACTCCAATTTACACACCTATAGCCGCACTGGCCAGGACTAAACACATGCAGGGCCGGCAAGGCTCGATCATACAAATAACAATTCAAAACAAAGTCCAAAACTATTTATACAGATACACAGGGCATCACCCCGGCAAATATAAAACTCGCTAAAATGATATATATACATATATATCTGGGAACTCAACTCCACGCTCGCCTCACTGGGTACCACTAGATGACGCTCCACCAGATGCGTCAAATCCCCCTGGATAACCTGCTATGGAATCACAAACAACCACAGCATAAAAAGAAAACAGGGGTCGGACCCCAGTACGACGAACTATAAAAATTACGACAAATATAACTGACATGAATAAAATCAAGTACAATGCAATGAAATGCAATGTAATGCGTGACAGGTATCAATGAAATAGGAATACCAAAAGGAGTCCAAATAATCGTATCACAATAAACTCAGTGGCCACCCGTGCCAGGAACGCAGCAGACCTCGAATCATCACTGCTAATCCATACACGTAGCATCGGAGGGTGACAGGAGCGACCCGTCCAGCCTCATGCTGTCATCAGGAGTGTCGTACGTAGCATCGGAGGGCAACAGGAGCTACCTGTCCGTGCCTCATGCTATCTCAGGAGTGCACTAAAACAATGTCACTCGCTCCATGATGACTCAATACATCTCAAGAGATCAATATCAATAGCAATCAAAGGAGTCAAGGCTCAACGTGCTATGTAAACTTGTAAATGAGTGAAGTAAATCATATAATCCACGTAAGCACATAAAACACATTATCACTCATTACAATATACTTAATATCATTACATGCCATTATAGGTGTCGTAATATAAACAGCTCATACGTACCTCAATCGACACTTAATTACCACAGAAATATCTCAAGTATTTCTCGGATATTCCAATCCCAAATTTTCAGAATCTGTAATTCCAGAAAAATTGCTCATAAATCCTAAAATTCATATTTAATATTAAAACATCCTATCAATGACCAAATATCGAATATACGACTCTAAAAGTCAAAATACCCCAAGTAGAACAATCTGAATTTTCCGAAAATTCCTACAAATTTCGAAAATTCGCATTTATATTTTCTAGAGCATCTAAACACTCAATTAATGAATAATCAACACTTAAATTCGAAAATCCCCAATAATTTCTGAAAAATAGTCAATACCTCCAATCGAGTCCGGTATAATACCTACAACCAATAATAAATCAAATATCAATTATCGGATGTCAATTGAATCGAAATACCCAAAATTCAAAACCCTAAATTCAACATTATACCTCAAAGCTTGGAATTAAAGGGTTAAACAACTAACACAACCCCTAAACTCCGGCGACGATCGGCGGCGGCGAACGGCGGCGGACGGCGGCAGCGAACGGCGGCAGCTGTGCGACGGGTTTTTCGGAAACTTCACTAAAAATATGAAATATGGGTACCAAAAGATAGCTCTCGTCGCGAGGATTCCGGAACTATATTTACTTTTGAAATCCGGCCAAAAACGAAGGAGATACGGAGATTTGAAGCGATAGGAAGATTTTGAAATTGAAAAGAAACGGAAAAGAACAGACGGGCGAAGGCGGTGGAAAAACAAATGGAGGAGAAAGATTATGCGTTATATATATTATGTATTAGTTTAATGTGTGTCTGATTTTATTCATTCGGGGTTCAAACTGGACCCGGTTCGAGTTATTTCAACTCCTGTGTGCTCTATAAATAACATATTCATTTAATATCGTCTATAAACCGATATTTAAAAATCAATATTTTTAACACACAAATAAATTAATAGAGTAAAATCGGGTCCTTACATTTCTCCCCCTCTAAAAAGAAGATTTCGTCCTCGAAATTAAACACACATCAAACTTATATACAAAGTGGTTAAACATCTACCACTGATAGTACATAGGGAAATCAGAGTACAAGGCATAATTCATAACATTGTCAAACAAATGAGGCCATTCTTGACGCATTCGAGACTCCAATTCCCATGTAGCTTCTTCTCTCCCATGTCTACTCCATTCCACCATAACCAAAGGAATCGTCTTGTTCCTCAGTTGCTTTTCTTTACGATCAAGAATCTGCACTGGATACTCAACATAGCTAAGGGAACTATCCAACTCCACATCATCAGCCCTCAAGATATGAGAAGGATCTGGTTCATACTTCCGCAGCATAGATACGTGAAATACATCATGTATCGCAGACAAACTCTGCGGCAAGTTCAAACGATACGCTAAAATACCAATTTTCTCAACAATCTCGTATGGACCGATATAACGAGGAGCTAATTTCCCTTTACGCCCAAATCTCATAGTACCACGAAATGGTGATACTTTCAAGAAAACAAAATCGCCAACCTGAAATTCTAAAGGTCTACGTCTATTATTAGCATAGCTGGCTTGACGATCCTGGGCTGCTTTCATTCTTTTCCTGATCAGGTCAACTTTTTCTTTCATCTCTTGAATAAACTCTGGTCCTGATAATTGTCGTTCTCCTACTTCTTCCCAACATATCGGAGATCTACATTTTCTGCCATACAAGGCTTCAAATGGTGCCATCCCGATAGATACGTGGTAACTGTTATTGTAAGAGAATTCCACCAGAGCTAAAGATTCTTGCCAACCACCACTAAAATCCATCACAACAGCTCGTAATAAATCTTCAAGTGTCTGAATAGTCCTTTCAGATTGACCATCTGTCTGTGGATGATAGGCAGTACTCATGGCCAATTTAGAACCTAAAGCTGATTGCAAACTAGACCAAAACTTAGAAGTAAATCTGGGATCACGGTCTGATACTATAGTAACTGGCACACCATGCAATCGCACTATCTGATCAATGTACATTTTCGCCATTTTCGTATATGTCCAAGTACGATCATATGGAATAAAATGGGCAGATTTAGACAATCTATCCACAATAACCCAAATGGCATCACAACCACGATTAGATCGAGGTAGGTGTGTCACAAAATCCATAGTAATGTGTTCCCAATTCCACTGTGGTACTTCAAGACTAAGTAACATACCACCTGGTCTCATTCTTTCAGCCTTAACTTGTTGACACGTCAAACACTTAGCCACAAAATCAGAAATATCATTCTTCATACCTTCCCACCAGTAATGGGCTTTCAAGATATGATACATCTTTCTAATTCCAGGATGTACACTATGTCGACTACAATGAGCTTCTCGTAGTATATCGTCTTTCAAATCTATCAAATTCGGAACCACAAGTCTACCATTATAACGCAAACATCCATCAGAAGCAACAAGAAATTTCCCTGCCTGACCAGCTGGAGTTAATTCTTTCAAATGATGAATATATGGATCAGTCTTTTGTGCTTCTTTGATTTTCGAAATTATTCGTGGTTCAACTTGTATAGATGAAACTATGAAATGATTACCTTTAGCTCGATAAGTCCATCCTGAAGTTCTCAAATGCTCATGAACTTTAGAAATAGTTAAAGATGCCAACATCTTAGTATGAACTTTTCTGCTCAAAGCATCTGCAACTTGATTCACGTTTCCTGGCTGGTATTGAATATCACAGTCAAAATCCTTAAGCAGTTCCAACCATCGACGTTGTCTCATATTCAAATCAGACTGTGTGAATAAATATTTCAGACTCTTATGATCAGAATAAATCACAAACTGCTCACCGTACAGATAATGACGCCATATTTTCAATGCATGCACAATGGCAGCCAATTCTAAATCATGAACTGGATAACGAGTCTCATGTGGTTTCAATTGACGAGATGCATACGCAATCACGTGTCCATTTTGCATCAAAACACAACCCAGTCCATTCAAAGAAGCATCTGTACAGATAACAAATCCACCTGAGCCTGAAGGTAATGCTAGTACTGGAGCCGTAGTCAATTTCTCTTTCAAAGTCTGAAAACTAGCTTCACATTCCTCAGTCCACACAAAACGTCGATCTTTTTGCGTCAATATAGTCATAGGCCTAGCTATTTCAGAAAATCCCTTGATGAAACGCCTGTAATATCCAGCCAAACCCAAAAAGCTACGAATCTCAGAGACATTGGTTGGTCGAGACCAATTAAGAACAGCTTCAATTTTACTAGGATCGACAGATACCCCTTGTGCTGATATCACATGTCCTAGAAATAATACTCTGTCCAGCCAAAATTCACACTTCGAAAACTTAGCATATAATTGTGATGTTCTGAGTGTCTGAAGAACTAATGTTAAATGTTCTTTATGCTCCTTCCTTGACTTAGAATAAATCAAAATGTCATCAATGAAAACGATAACAAATCGATCTATAAACTCCCGAAACACACGATTCATTAAATCCATAAAAACCGCTGGAGCATTAGTCAACCCGAAAGGCACAACTAAGAATTCATAATGTCCGTAACGCGTTCGAAATGCTGTCTTGGAAACATCTTCCTCTCGAACTCGAAGTTGATGATATCCGAAACGAAGATCAATTTTAGAATATACAGATGTACCCTGCAACTGATCAAACAAATCATCAATTCGTGGCAAAGGATACTTATTCTTCACAGTAGCCTGGTTCAATTGTCGATAATCGATGCACATTCTCATCGTTCCGTCTTTCTTCTTCACAAACAAGACTGGAGCACCCCAAGGTGATACACTTGGTCTAATATAACCTTTTTCCAGCAAATCTTGCAATTGCGTCTTGAGTTCTTTCAATTCTGCTGGAGCTAATCGATATGGAGCTCGAAAAATAGGACTTGTCCCTGGCATTAATTCAATGCTAAGATCTATTTTCCTTTGAGGCGGAAAACCCGGAATCTCATCAGGAAATACATCAGTAAAATCCTTAACGACAGGAATATCTGAAACTTTCAATTTCTCTTCCTTCGTCGCATCTAGAGCATAAATCATAAATCCTTAATTTCCTATCGACAATAATCTAAACATTTCCATTGCCGATACTAATGGAATGCGAGATTGTGAATCACTACCATAAAAATTCCACTTATTGCCATAATACGGTCTAAATCTCACAATGCCATGGAAACAATCAACAGTAGCTCTATAATTCATCAGTGTATCCATACCCAAGATACAGTCAAAATCAGACATAGCTAGTTTGATTAGATTGGTTATCATGATCTTATCCTCAAATCTAATCACACAATTCAAAACTATCTCATTAGACATCAAGTAAACACCAGCAGGAGTAGCAACAGACACAGTATCCAATAACGGAGTAAAAGCAATCTCATGCTCATCAGCAAATGTAACAGATAAAAATGAATGAGATGCTCCTGTGTCTATCAAGATACGTGCAGGATATTCAAAAATATAACAAATACCTGCAATAACTCCCCCAGGTGCATCTTGTGCCTGATCCTGAGTCATAGCATGGACTTGAGCCTGCTGTGGACCTGGAAAACGCTGCTGACTCTGAGGAGATGGATACCTAGGCTGCTGAGTGGACTGTCCTGGAATATAAGGCTGTGTAGGAACAAACTGTGGTACAGGAGCATATGGTCTGAATGATGGTCGTCCAGGAAACTGGCCAAACTGTTGTGGCTGAAATTGCTGTCTTCCAGCATTTGGACATACTCGAGACGAATGTCCAGCCTGCCCACAAGTATAACAAGTTCCTGGAAATCCTGTACAATGTGCACTCAAATGATTACCACCACATCTGTCACAGTACACTCTCCCAGATGATCCAACTGAACTTCCACCACGACTACCACTGGAACTGGAGGAACTAGACTGTGGTTTCTTTTTAAATGGTTTCCCCTTAGCTTTAAACCAAGGCCTTTTCGCTTGCTGAGAAGATTGAATAGGCTGATATGAAGGTAAACACATTGGTGTCTGTGAACTGCTTCCAGCTCCTTGAGGAACAGATGCTGGGATTGATTGTGGTTCACCCCTGAGTAGACTTGCTTCAATTTTCTTGGCCTTTTCTACTGCTTTCATATAAGTAGATGGAGTTCCAGTAGTTACCAACGTATGGATCGTTCGTGTAAGCCCCTTCAGAAAATGTGAAAGCTTTGACCGATCATTCTTTGCAACATGTGGGACATAAGGCAGAAGAGCAGAGAACTGAGAAGCATATTCAGCAACAGATTTATTGCCTTGCACCAACAGATTAAATTCATCTTCTTTAGCAGAATAATAAGATGGTGGTGCATATTCTTGTGCAAACTGCTTACAAAATACTTCCCATGTGATCTTTTCACCAGAATCAGAAAGTGTTTCTGCTGTCGTTTCCCACCACAGTTGCGCTCGGTCTTTCAGCTGAAAAGGAACTAACTTCAGTCGAATGTCATCAGGATATTCTAGTCCATTAAACATATTGTTGAGACTTTTCAACCAACTAGCAGCTTTCTCACTTCCTTCATTGCCAAAGAACTTTTGCGGACGCAACTCCTGAAATTGAGAAATTATTAATCGTATTCCTCCCATTTTCTCAGTCAATTGGGTTACTGGATCAGCCTCAGCCTGAATCGCTTTTCCTTTGTCAGGATTTACCCGTGGTTGTTGTTCCATCTCTAATTCCACATCTTTCGGAGGCTGAACAGCTGGTCGACCACGTCTTCCCCTGACAATATCATCAAGATTTCTAACATTTTCCGCTGCAGACTCTTCGACAACTTCCTTCCCTTTTCTACCTCTTCCTCCTGGTGCCATTCTACAAGACACAAGGATTTAAATACACAGGCAAAAATATCTTAACGAATAGAAAACTATGATAGAAATTCAGAGTTCTAATAGAATTCATACACTAATTCTAAAGCCAAGAACTACTGGTTCTAACAAATACGTTCAAAAATAAGCACCACAAGTAAGTCACGTAAGAACAAGTAGTCACACACATACGCAACCATTTTGTTAGTGTCTAAACTCGAGTGTCCTAGACTCTAATTCGAGCATATCCCAGTATATGCTCTGATACCAAATGAAAGGGCCCGTGTCCTGATTTAATATTTAATGATCAAACAACCAGGATTAATTAATGTAAACAGCGAAAACGAGTTAAAAATTTGCGTTTGGGCCTACAGAAATTTCGGCATGACCTATTCGTAAATAGGACATCCCAAAAACTTGTACAACACAAGCAACAATATATACTCGAAAATAGAGTCACAACTCCAATTTACACACCTATAGCCGCACTGGCCAGGACTAAACACATGCAGGGCCGGCAAGGCTCGATCATACAAATAACAATTCAAAACAAAGTCCAAAACTATTTATACAGATACACAGGGCATCACCCCGGCAAATATAAAACTCGCTAAAATGATATATATACATATATCTGGGAACTCAACTCCACGCTCGCCTCACTGGGTACCACTAGATGACGCTCCACCAGATGCGTCAAATCCCCCTGGATAACCTGCTATGGAATCACAAACAACCACAGCATAAAAAGAAAACAGGGGTCGGACCCCAGTACGACGAACTATAAAAATTACGACAAATATAACTGACATGAATAAAATCAAGTACAATGCAATGAAATGCAATGTAATGCGTGACAGGTATCAATGAAATAGGAATACCAAAAGGAGTCCAAATAATCGTATCACAATAAACTCAGTGGCCACCCGTGCCAGGAACGCAGCAGACCTCGAATCATCACTGCTAATCCATACACGTAGCATCGGAGGGTGACAGGAGCGACCCGTCCAGCCTCATGCTGTCATCAGGAGTGTCGTACGTAGCATCGGAGGGCAACAGGAGCTACCTGTCCGTGCCTCATGCTATCTCAGGAGTGCACTAAAACAATGTCACTCGCTCCATGATGACTCAATACATCTCAAGAGATCAATATCAATAGCAATCAAAGGAGTCAAGGCTCAACGTGCTATGTAAACTTGTAAATGAGTGAAGTAAATCATATAATCCACGTAAGCACATAAAACACATTATCACTCATTACAATATACTTAATATCATTACATGCCATTATAGGTGTCGTAATATAAACAGCTCATACGTACCTCAATCGACACTTAATTACCACAGAAATATCTCAAGTATTTCTCGGATATTCCAATCCCAAATTTTCAGAATCTGTAATTCCAGAAAAATTGCTCATAAATCCTAAAATTCATATTTAATATTAAAACATCCTATCAATGACCAAATATCGAATATACGACTCTAAAAGTCAAAATACCCCAAGTAGAACAATCTGAATTTTCCGAAAATTCCTACAAATTTCGAAAATTCGCATTTATATTTTCTAGAGCATCTAAACACTCAATTAATGAATAATCAACACTTAAATTCGAAAATCCCCAATAATTTCTGAAAAATAGTCAATACCTCCAATCGAGTCCGGTATAATACCTACAACCAATAATAAATCAAATATCAATTATCGGATGTCAATTGAATCGAAATACCCAAAATTCAAAACCCTAAATTCAACATTATACCTCAAAGCTTGGAATTAAAGGGTTAAACAACTAACACAACCCCTAAACTCCGGCGACGATCGGCGGCGGCGAACGGCGGCGGACGGCGGCAGCGAACGGCGGCAGCTGTGCGACGGGTTTTTCGGAAACTTCACTAAAAATATGAAATATGGGTACCAAAAGATAGCTCTCGTCGCGAGGATTCCGGAACTATATTTACTTTTGAAATCCGGCCAAAAACGAAGGAGATACGGAGATTTGAAGCGATAGGAAGATTTTGAAATTGAAAAGAAACGGAAAAGAACAGACGGGCGAAGGCGGTGGAAAAACAAATGGAGGAGAAAGATTATGCGTTATATATATTATGTATTAGTTTAATGTGTGTCTGATTTTATTCATTCGGGGTTCAAACTGGACCCGGTTCGAGTTATTTCAACTCCTGTGTGCTCTATAAATAACATATTCATTTAATATCGTCTATAAACCGATATTTAAAAATCAATATTTTTAACACACAAATAAATTAATAGAGTAAAATCGGGTCCTTACAATAATAATATTATTAAATATAATATTACAAATTTGTGAGGGTTTTATCATAATCGTTGCAAATTGCGACTGTTTTTTTGAACAAAAAACAGTCTTAAAAGTATTTGCAAAAACCGTTGCAAAAATACAGTTTAACGACAGTTTTTGGGACGCATTTTCATAGCACAAGCTATGGTAAAATAAATAAATTCAATGTTTTTAATATCGAACAGGTGATCGAACCGATCTACCTTAAAAAATGATACAACCGATTGATTCGTTTTAACCGGAAGGTCGAACCGGAAAACCGTTTATATAATATAATATAATGAATAATTAATTTTAAATTTTAAAAAGCGAAAATATGTATATAAATATACAAAAACATATATATTTACCATAACTTGAAAACTAAATATATATATATATTTTACGGTAACTTGAAAACTAAATACATAAATATATAGCAAATTTATATTTCCTTAATCTTATTATTACCATTTTATAAACGTGTAAATTTATTCGAGTTTGAAAAAGGTGATTCTGCAGTCATAAACTAAAATCTGCATCCAATTCCAAGAAGAAGATTGTTGGAAAGTAAATTTTAGTAGCGCAATTTCAATATCCAAGTGAGAGATCATAATATGAATCAAACAAACAAGCAAACAATCATAAATAAATCACAAATTAATACAGTTGAAAGGTGATAGATGTTGAAAGGTGATAGATGTTGATTGAATTTACCTACCGTTTCCACCAACCGGCAGTCACAGGAGTATCATATTCATGACGTCGAGCCAACCTCTGAACAAAAAAGCGAACCTCAAGCTCATAATTTCCAATGTTTTGTTGTTCCTCTTGTATCTTCTTTGCAGAATAAATTGCTGAAGGACTACACCAAACCAACAAAATTGATCCAAGTGTTGGTATTTCTCCGATACCTTGTGGGATTTCCTTCAAGTGTCTAAGACCCCCAAGTTGAAGTTTCTCAAGTCTTGGGAAGTGAGATCTGTCTGCTATCCACTCCTCAACATCTGTGCTTTGGATTCTCAAGCACTTCAATTCAAGGAATTCTCCTTCCTCAGGATTCCATCTACTCCCTTTTACTGCATCATGCATCAAGTTCAGAACTTCAAGATGAGGCAATAACCCAACCACCGTCAAATCTTCCCAACCCAATTCGCAGTTCTCCAATGTCAACTTCTTGAGCGAATGTGGAAAGCAGAGACTTTGCTGCGGCACTTTCTCCGCACTCTTCAAGAATAGTGATTCCAGACTGTGTAAACGGGCAAGATTGTCAACTTCATAGTCATCCCATCCTAAGCCATCGGGGAATTCCCTGTAAGTGATTCCCAGTTTTCTTATGTTTGGGATTCTACCAACTACCTCATCCGTACACCTCAAATTCCTTATCTTGTACAGTGTTTGCAGGTTTTTCAGAACAACAGTTTTGGTGCTCGGAGGATCAGGCAGATAAAAGTCTCCTTCATCCTTTTTAAGATGCCTGAGATGTGGCATTTCCCATATTTCAGCCGGTAGATTCATTGGCGTCTGACTCAAATTAACACCAGGAATCATAATAGTCTGCAGATTCCATACAACAGATAGAGAATCTAACGTACTTGAAAAAATTCCAGAATCACAATCAATGTATCTAGATTTCACTAATCGCCGAAATCCGTCGTTGGAGAAGAGATAACTTATCGGTTTTAGTAGCAGATTTGCAAACAGGGATTTTAATTCCTCTTCATCCCGAATCTTACTATCGATGATTCTGCTATGATAACTGAGGCTATGAAACTTAGTCACACAAAGAAATTTCTCCTTTTGAGCTTCCCTGAGGCATAGGTCTCTGAAGAGATCATGGATGGTGCAAGTTTTGATTTTGTTTCTAGACCCGTAATCATGAACCTGAATCATATTTCTATCTATTAGATCTTTTAAATTATCCTCTGCACTCTCCTCCAAACTTCTAGATCCTATTGGTTTAAGAATCCCCTCTGCCACCCATAATTTCACCAGCCTTGAAATTTTAATCTTATGATCTTCCGGAAATATGGCCAAATAAAGGAAACATGGTTTTAGATGAACAGGTAAGTGTCTATAACTTAAAGATAGTATATGAAAACAGAGCTCACCACTTCCTGTATCTAATGCTTCATATGTATGATTAGCGACATACACCCAATATTCAATTGTTCGACTAAACTTTGCAACAAGTCCACTAACAGCAACAATGGCTAGAGGAAGTCCTCCACAATTTCTCGCAATTGTCTTTGCTACTTGTTCTAACTCAGGAGGGCAACTTTCTTTTCCAAACACCTTGTCACAAAACAAAGCCCAACTTTGATCCTCGTCTAGAAAATGTAGTCGATGAAGGATACACGAGTTAAAACTATCAGCCACATTCGATAGTCTCGTTGTGACCATGACTCGACTACCATTGCCATTATCCGGAAAAAACCTCTTCATGACATACCAAACCTCGATACTCCACATGTCATCCATTACGATGAAATACCTTCTACCAAACAAACATCTATGCAGACGTAATCCTAATTCGTCATCATTGTTTTGAGTCTTTTCCTCATCTTCCCCTACATGAACTCCGATATTTTTTAGTAGGCCTAAAAGGATTTCGTGCACCCTATATTGCTGAGATATTGTAACCCAAGCACGACGATCAAAGCGCTTCACAATCAAAGGATTGTCAAAAACATTTTTGGCGAGGGTAGTTTTGCCGATGCCTCCCATCCCAAGGATGGAGAGAAACTGGAGATTTGATGGGTCCCCAGTGAGTGTGTCCATTATTTGAATCAAATCTTCATCAAATCCCACCATAGTATTCTTGTTAATGGAAGCACCTCGTATGAAAGAACCAGCAGTCCCATCTTTTCTTGGCTGCTGCAAGATTTCGATCAATTCATGATCAGTTTCCTTAATCTTCATCACATCTTTCTTCAGAGAACCGAATTCTTCTATTACTGTCTGCAAATCTTGACACAAGAGATCAGTGGAGCTGCTCCTTTCACTTCCATCTTCAGAATCTTCAAGAATTTGATCCACCACACGACTTTCGATTATATTTTCTGCTGCATGTGCTGAGCTTACAATTTTTGCCTCCAGTGCCTGAATTTCATCCCCCCTTGTCAGCGAAAATTCCTCCAAAAATTCTTGCAGGAAAGTTATATTTTCAAGCAGAGAATCGATCTGGGCTTTCTCAAGAACACCCCCTTGGCGCGGTGGGTGTTGCAATAAGTGATCAAGAATATTTCCGAGGGAGAGAAGAGATGCATAAGCTGCCATTGTTGATTTGAGGTTCCAAAATCAATCAATCTGTGATTTCTTTGTATTAGCATTGACTTTATGGCGTTGACATTTTAATTATATTTTTATATTTCTTTCTGACAATTTGTACGGCTTTTGAATTGAATAAAACGAAATCTAAAACAAATTTCAAACACATTGAAAGTGGCCACCAGCTTGTCTAAAAATAATATAAAAAGACTTGTGGTATTTGACACGCTAGCAAATTTTTTATTTTTTTTAAGTTCAATTTTTGAAGGGTAAATTTGTTTCAAAATCTCTAAATTTAAACTCAATTTTACATTCCTTTTTTTTCAGAAAAAATTTGTGTTCAAATCCTGACCCACAAAAAATTTATGCACTTCTTGGGTCCGCATGTTTTTTTCGGACGAAAATCGATATAAAACATTGATAATATGATACTAATATATGATATTTGAATACTCATTATTTAAGATCTGATACTAATATATTATATATGATTTTTTAACAGTCAAACATGTATGCAAATATTGGTATAATAACACATTGGTCTTTTTTGGATGAACATTGGTACAAAATATTGAAAATATTTAGGGAAACTTGCTTTTTTTGGCATGTATGTTGGTCACTTTGCGATTTTAGTCCTTTATATTTTCAAATTTCAGTTTTAGTCCGCTATCTTTATTTTTTTTTTGGCAATTTTAGTTCTTTTCCCGACATGGCGCTGACGTGGCAGCAATTCAGTGCTGATGTGGAGCTGACGTGTACAGTGCCACGTAAGCATTTTCGAATAAAAAAGACCGAAATTGCCAAAAATCAAAACATGCAGGACTAAACTGTAATGAAAAAACATAGAGGACCAAAATCACAAAGTAACAAACATACATGACTAAATTTGCAATTTTTTCAAATATTTATTAATATATAATATTTGAGTACTAAATATTTTAAATCTCATACTAATATATGATTTTTTAGTACCCAAACATGTGTTATAAATTTTTAAATTTTATACTCAAATATTATCTTTTGTACCCGATTTAAAATAGTTAGTGGTGAAATATCATGTTTGTATCCATTTTAACCGGTAAATGATCTTCTATCGTGGTCCCTTTTATTTGATCTCAAAATCTTCCAAGTCTCATGGCCCGAGGTTCTCACCACTTACATATACACACATTTAAATTGTGAATTTCCCCAAATGGTTTTTAACTTCTGATATCCAAAACATATACATATCATACATTTCTTCAGGATGAATAAGATTTAAAATTTTTCAAATCAATACTTAATTTTTAGCAACATATTTGATGTTGATAACAAACAACGAGAACGAAAAAAAAATGGAAAATAGCATCATACGTATCGTCTTTATATTTTTCACAATGTTTTTAATTTTATTAGATAATTACAAGCAAAAATATTTTTTTCCTTTGTGTCCATGTATTAATACAAATTTGAAAATGTTATCTATAACACATGAATATAATACAAATCTGATTATTTTTTATATGATACTTCCTATTTTCACGGCCAAATAAAAGTAATTTTAAAGGACTTTTTTGTTATTTATCAATTTGAATTAAATAAAATATTACGCAAATAGTCGGTAATTATCATAACGTAAGGATCGGTTTATTAGTGTGAGGACTCGGGCACTAATCTCTCAAATCATAACGGTTAATTCAAGATCAAATAATAACATTTAATCTAATAACATGAAATAAGATCAAGCAATCAAAGACCTAAAACAATAAAAAAATATTATAAAAAAATTTGACCTGCGCGCGCAGGGGTTATCACCCCTCGCGCGTGCGCAGCTCAATGGGGCAGCAGCCCCCAAGGCCTATCCTGCGCGCGCGCGCGAGCAGGGGCTCGCTCATGCGTAGGCCAGACGTCCAGAAAAAAAAATAAACAGCCTAGATTGCTGTTGTCCAAGCCCTTCCAATCCATTTTTTCACATCTAAATAAGTTATGTCAATGCTACATAATCATATTCAAAAGAATAAGAACAAGTTCATGACATCTCCTCTAAGATAATATCAAAGCTAATGGCATAAGTAATGCAAGCATCTTCATAACCAAGAGAGCATGATGCTACAACAAGATAAGTTCCATTTATTCATATAAACCAACTCAAGTTTACATGTAGAATCTACAAAAGTGACTCAACTAAATTTCAATTGTAGCAACAATATAAACATCTAGATTAAAGTCTAGTCTCAAGCCTTTAATACAAACATCAAAACATGAAAGGATAAACTAAACCAATGAATTCAACATAACAACATTGGATTCCAACTCTAACATGCTTGACATTACACAAGAACATAAACTTCTTCTATCACCCGAGTCTCCACTCTAATATCTCAATCTCTCGCTTCCTTGCCAAGTCTGACTCGTTTACTCTTCAACCTGATGCAATGCACACATACAAGCAAAAAACATCCGGATAACTCATGTGAGAATAAATCTCAGTATGAAAGACATCTATATAAACCAAGTAGATATAACTCAAACAAGTAATCTACTATCACAATCATCATTTCCTTATACCCTTACCTGTTGAATATATTTCAAAGAAAATTCATTCAATAACATAAAGACTCAAAGACAAGTCGAGGGTTAAAGGATTCAAGTCTCACATAATCGATATTTTTTAAAAAAATCATCTCGTTGGGATCCCAGGAATATAATAAGGCCCAAAATCAAGCCTCCCACCTACGCTCCCGCTCGAGGTGGTAACAATCTCGTATTCCCTGGACTGTGAACACTATACTGAGAACCGTGACAAAAAGAAATCAAGTCAGATCTCTAGCCTCTCATATCCAAGTTCACCACGTCCAATAATTTCTTTTCGATTCTGTTTTCAAGGTTTCGAAAGAATTGTGGCTCAAGAAGTTTACTCTCAACTCTATCACCAATCTACCACAACTCAACAACTCAAATAAATTATCAACCATAAATCTCAACAAGTAATCATATTTAAATCAAACAACTCATATATCAACCAATCAAATCAACTAAGTCAAGTAATTCATATAGATCATATAAGAGTAAGTAAAACACCTAATCATGCATGTATGTGATTTAATAAACTCGAAAACCACCACGTTCTCGAGTTATTCTACATGTCGAGGTTAATGTCGAATCATACCTTTATCTCAATTTCAATCTCTGAACTCTAGTAACTCTTGATCAAACACAAGCTGTCAAAATTCTGCTCTTAAATCAAAATCTGCTCATATCCCTCTTGATAGTCCAAGCTCCAAGTTGATGCCACTTTGATCCAAATATTCAAATCAACTTGAACTCATCGACTTCGACGTCGATAATCGTCAACTCCCAACTTAAATAAAGTTATATAATTCATATCATAAGCTTTCAATCTCATAAAAGCGTAAACAACTTCAAGACTTGATCAATCAACCATAATTTAAACCGGCGGCGTAACTGTTCGAATTTTACAATTCCAAAGGCTTAAACATCATTCATACAACATTCTAAATCACATATCATCATCAACTTAACAACTAATCTTGAAAATGGCACCCCCTTATTTTCAGAATTTCATATCAATTCACAATCATCAACCGACAGCATAACGGACCGAAACCGGTAATTCCAAAAACATTAACATCAATATTTCTATCATATACAACTCATAATATATTCAATCCATCTGCCCAATTTCGAAAATACCATCTCCAATATTTCAGAATTCTCGAAAATCTTGCAAAAATTGTAAACATTTCCAAACAACGATCTTTTCTCAATCCGTCTTAGATATGCTATCGTCGTATATACTAGAACACATTTATACAATCAAATCTTAATTCTAAAAACATCTTAAAATTCAAACACGGTAGAATTTAGCCAAACTTACGTCAAAGTGTAGCACTCAAAGCAAATATACGATCAATTTGAAATTCTACCGGCCGGATAGAGTTTAATCGGAGTTAGAATGAAGAAATTGATTTATTTCTTCTTTGTTTCTTCTTCTCGATTATCTACTGTGGAATGAATACAAAACTTGATATATCATGCATATATGGCCACGTATGGTTTCCCCACTTGCACTACCAATTTTTCACTTTGGTCCATAAATCTCTCAATAATTGCAAATCAATCCTTACTCCATTTTTGGCTTCCAATCAAATCCTTTTAATTCCAAACTCAACATTTAAATCTTAAATCCCATAAATAATCAATTCAAATATTTTATTATTTTATTTTAAGAATCACGGAATTTAATTCTCAAAATCCGTAAATTTTCAAATTAAATACTTTCGGCTCGGAAATTACATCTCTAATTTCCATAATTTCTAAATTGAATATTTTCCAAATACGAAATTTAAATCTATAATTCCGTAATTAATATTCATATTTTCAGGGTCTTACAATTTCTCCCCTCTAAGGGATGATTTCGTCCTCGAAATCGCATTCAATCGTACTACTGAATGTCGTAGACTGTAAAGTTGACTGAAGTATTCAATCGTACTACTGAATCTCGTAGACTGTAAAGTTGTCTGAAGTAATTCTTACTTCAATTCTAAGAGCTTTAGATATATTTTCTGATATCCATTCTTCTTCTTCTTTCTGATCAAATCTGTATCGATTATTCATCAAATCATAATGAAATTTCTTTCTGAATCGGAGATTGCTCCGGAAGAACATTTCTCACTTAACATTCTGTTCAAGCTTCAAACTCTGACTCTGTATAATCTTTTTTGTTCAAATTCGGTACGGATCAATCTTTATATTCTCTGTATTTTATCAAGCCACATCTGATCTGATCGCCGATACTTTTGCAATATCGTATAATCACAAAGAAACTTTTGCTTTTCTTCTCATTTCTTAATCAAAAACACGATCTCGATATCAATCGAATAACTGTTACAGGAATTGCAATAAACATGTGGCAAAAATCTATCAGTTAGCATCGAATCAGATACTATAGTTCTGAGCATTTCCTCAAATCTGGATAGTCACCTCAGACAATCCATCGATCAAAGGGTGGCATAATGCAATCATATACAACAAAACACTCAGAACTTCTGAAAATCGACGCCACAATCTTCCAACTAAATCTAAAGTCTCTATCTCGACAATAACTCTCAACAATTCCTGTAATTTCATCATATCACCATCTTCTTATTATCTAGAAACTTATATCAATATTACAGCTAAAATCTATTTCAATACAAATCGCAAATTCATGACGATTTGAGTACTTTCGAACTAAAATCTGTCGAAAAATTATTCTTGTTTTCAACTTTAGAGTTGCTAAATTGATTCATAGATCACTCAGTCTCTTCTTTTCTGCTTCTATTACTAGAAACATAGGTATCGAAAACTCAATTCTGTCATATCTTCTTCTATTTTCTTTTGCCAATACCTATTTCCAAGTAATTCATACAACATTTCCAAACAACTGAATGGATATATTGTGAGGCCTCGATTCTAATCTTCTATTCTTAAGATAATATAAACAATTATCAAGCACCATCTATAAGATAAGGCAACAAGAAGAAATAAATTTTTTTTTTGAATGAACAGTACTGCGCTCAATCCTATAAAAGTCTAGGATCGAGCGCACCACAATTTAAAACTCTCTGCCGAAAAATGCATGGTGCCGCGCTCGATCCGGCAAAAGGCCAGGATCAAGCACACCATTTTATGAAACTCTCTGCCTCAGAAATCACAGGGGCCGCGCTCGATCCTGCAATAACCTAGGATCGAGCGCACCCCCCTTGCCCAGAAAAATTCAGAAACATGGAATGCCTTTCCTTCAAACTCAATCCAACAATTATTATAACAACATGCATCAATCCAAATTCAAACATAATCTAGACTACTCGATAAAACACGATACAACCAAGGTTCGAGTCCAGTAATTACTTCAAAACATAACTAGGTTCGCATGCATTACAAAAAAACAAAAGTTCGAATACATTCGACTCCTAATAACCAAGCCTCACTTCTAACTTCAAATCCCAGTCTATCCTCGTTGTCTCTGATTGGTTCCAGCCCCACCTGTTGCCAATAACACATACAAAACAAAGCAACAACCGGATAAACCGGTGAGAACGATATTCCCAGTAAAAATAACATATCAATTAATACAACAATAAACATGCTTTCAAGACAACAACGTAATCAATAACAATGTAATGAAATGCATGTCTTTAAACCGGGATATCAATAACGAGGTGGTGCCACGTATCCCACTCCTCTAGAGTTTGAGCAACAATAATGAGTATGCTAGCACTAGGCGAAACGACTACGACCTAGGCCACTCAATCATAGTTCCCAAACGTCTAAACAAAAAGGGCGGTTCTGCCCGCTGAAATCAACGTAGGCTCAAGATGAATGCATAACAGAAACATAAACATAAGCCACATAATCAAAAGAAAAATCAATCAACCAGACACAAGTTCCTCATGCTAGAACAAGTGTAGATGCAATATGTGATTTGAAAGGGAAACTCGAGAACCAACTGTCCCGAGTATGCTATCCCGTTACGATGACTCTTTTACCTTTCAATGCCGTAGATCCAACTCCGGATAAGCTACAAAAAATATTGTAGAAAAAGACTAAACAATCTAAACAACAAATGCGGTTAAAGGTAATTCTCTTTACCGTTCTTTGTCCAATATCTTGACGATCAAAAGCTGTTAACACCAGGCTTGACAACTCCAAACGAATCTGTATGAAGGTAAGAGTTGATCAACAACAATGATCACTCACAAGCCAAAGCTTCAATCAATACAAAAACGGTTTGAAATTCCAAAATTCAAACCGACGGCATAACGGCTATAACTGAACAAACCGGCAACGCAGACAGCAGTTCAATACTCATATCAGCCCAATTCAATGCTAATACAACAACAAAATCTCAAACCCAACAAATCACAAAAACCATATTTTCGAAAATAGCTTCCAAAAATCATAACAATTCCGAACGTCGCTCTATTTCAAAACCGACAGATAATAAACGATCAGAACTCCGCCAAGAACAACATACTCGAATCTAAATTGATTCTAACAACATACAAAAACTAGAATGTATCTGATCGTAGAAAACCTACGATAGAACAAAGCTCTCGCAGCCGTGATCGCTAATCTGCCTTCAGAAATAAATTCCAACGGCCGGATCGAGCTCGGACTGAAATCCCAAAGCTTGGAGAGGGTTTGGGGCATCTTCAATGGAGGATCTCGGTTTGGGGGAGGAAGGAGAAGACTTAGAATAGTCAACACAAGTGTATATAATATATAAAATCCAATATTTGCGTTTTAGTCCCTGAAATTTCCAAAATTTGCAAAATGGACCCTGATCAAAATCAAGTCGGCTCGTGAACTCTGCAATCTCCGATTAACTCAAATAAACTCATTTAAGATAAAAACGGGGCGTTACAATTCTCCCCCACTAAAAAGAGATTTCGTCCTCGAAATCAACAAGAACCACAACTCATAAGATAGAATAAAGAACTAAAGACAGTAAGAATAACTCACGTCATCCGAATAACTCCGGAAATTGATGTCTCATGTTAGATTATGTCTCCCAAGTCGCTTCCTCGACTCCGTGTCAGCTCCACTGTACTTTCACTAACGGAATCAACTTGGTTCTGAGTTGCTTCTCTTTCCGATTAAGGATCTGAATCGGTCGCTCAAAATAGCTCAGAGTCTCGTCTAACTCGGCTTTGTCAGGCTGAAGGATATGAGAAGGATCTGGATGATACTTTCGCAGCATAGAGACGTGAAAAACGTCGTGAATACCAAATAAATATGGAGGAAGTGCAAGTCTGTAGGCAAGATCGTCTATCTTCTCGAGAATCTCGTACGGCCCGATGAATCTCGGAGATAACTTCACTCTCTTACCGAATCTGACAGTGCCTTTCAAAGGAGAAATCTTAAAGAAAACACGGTCTCCATACTCGAAACTCAGAGTTCTACGTCTGAAATTTGCATACTTTGCCTGTCTATCTTGAGCTGACTTCATTCTGGTCTGAATGATCTTAACCTGCTCTGCCATATCTCTAAGCATCTCCGGTCCCAAATCTGGTGACTCGGACAAGTCATCCCAAAACAACGGAGATCGGAATTTCTTACCATACAATGCCTTAAAAGTAGCCATATCGATACTCGCTTGGAAGTTGTTGTTGTAAGAAAACTCAACAAGAGGCAAAGAATCCTGCCAACTAGTGCCAAAGTCTAGCACTACCGCTCGCAGCATATCCTCTAACGTCTTGATAGTCCGCTCTGACTGTCCATCGGACTGAGGGTGATAAGTTGTACTCAGATGCAATCGAGTACCAAGTGCCTCCTGAAAACTATTCCAGAAGTGCGAAGTGAATCTAGGGTCTCTATCTGAAACAATCGACTTTGGCACCCCATGCAATCTCACAACATTGCTAACATATAACTCAGCCATCTGGTCATGACGATACGTCATCCTGTACGGAATGAAACAAGCAGACTTCGTCAATCAATCGATCACTACCCAAATAGCATCGCATCCTCTAACGGATCGTGGTAGCTTCGTGACGAAATCCATAGAAATGTGATCCCATTTCCATTCAGGAACAGATAGAATGTGCAACAGACCTCCTGGTCTCTTCCGCTCTGCTTTCACTTGCTGACAATTCAAATACTGAGATACAAACCTCGCAATGTCGCTCTTCATTTTCTTCCACCAGAACTGGTTCTTCAGATCGTTGTACATATTACGACCTTCAGGATGAATACTAAACCGACTGCAATGAGCCTCTCAGAGAATATGTTGTCTCAACTCCAAAATATCAGGCACAACAATACGGTTATTCACAAACAAAACATCATCTCTAACCTGGAATTCAAACTGATGTCCCGATCTGACTTTCTCTACTGAAACCTGAATGCTCGGCTCAGATTTCTGTGCTTCTCTGATCGCAACAAACAACTCTGGCTTGGCTTGAATAGCAAACACTCTGATAGTATCCCTATCTGTTTTAAACTATAAAACAGAAGTGCAACAATCATCGATCAACTGAGAAACACCGATAGTAGAAAGATAAAAAGAACAAAGCTTTCGGCTCAAAGCATCTGCAACTGCATTTGACTTCCCCGAATAATACTTGATTTCACAGTCGAAATCCTTCAACAGATCTAACCATCTTATCTGTCTCATATTCAGCTCTGCCTGTGAAAACAAGTACTTAAGACTCTTATGATCAGAAAAGATCTCGAAAGACTCACCATAAAGGTAGTGACGCCAGATCTTCAGAGCAAATACAATCGCAGCTAGTTCAAGATCATGAACCGGGTAACGAGTCTCGTGTGGTTTCAGCTGCCTTGATGCATACGCTATCACATGCTTATGCTGCATAAGAACGCAACCTAAGCCTCGGTTAGAAGCATCACAATAGACTGTGAAACCTCCAGTACCTTTTGGAATAGAAAGAATTGGAGCACTGGTCAGTCTCCTCTTCAGATCAATAAAGCTCGCCTCACACTCTGCAGTCCAAGTAAAAGGCGCATTATTCTGAGTCAGCTGGGTAATTGGCTTGGAATTAGACGAGAAACCCTCGATGAATCGGCGATAATAACCCGCTAAACCCATGGAGCTTTGGATTTCAGGTACTGATGTCGGTCTAGGTCAATTCATAACCGCTTCAATCTTGCTGGGATTGACAGAAATCCATCTTCAGAAATAATGTGGCCGAGAAAGACGACTCGATCCAACCAGAATTCACACTTAGACAACTTGGCAAACAACTGTTCAACTCGCAAAATCTGCAATACAGTCCTCAAGTGCTCTGTATGGTCAATACGGTTCTTAGAGTAGATAAGAATATCATCGATAAAGATAATGAAAAACTCATCTAAATAGCGCTGGAAAACACGGTTCATCAAACCCATAAAAACCGCTGGAGCGTTAGTCAAACCGAACGGCATGACTATAAACTCAAAATGATCATACCTCGTTCTGAATGCGGTCTTAGGAACATCTTCCTCTCGCACCCTCAACTGGTGATAACCTGACCTCAGATCAATCTTCGAATAGACCGAAGAACCCTGTAGCTGATAAAAAAAGGTCATCTATTCTGGGTAAAGGATACATGTTCTTAACTATAGCCTGATTCATTTGACGGTAGTCAATACAGAGCCGCATAAAACCATCTTTCTTCCGAACGAATAGAACAGAAGCACCCCAAGGCAATACACTAGGTCTGATGTATCCCTTGGCAATCAAATCCTCAAGTTGTTCCTTCAACTCTCTCAGTTCAATAAGTGCCATACGATAAGGAGCTTTTGAAATAGGTTGAGTTCCTGGCACTAAGTCAATACTGAATTCGACTTCTCGAATAGGTGGCAATCCAGGAACATCTTCCGGGAATACATCAGCAAATTCTCTAACCACTGGTAAATCTACCAAAGCTGGGCTAGATTTCAGTACATCAACTGCATAGACCAAAAATCCTTCTGCACCTCTCTGTAGCAAACGAGTCATAGATAACACTGAAATCAAATAAATTCTAGATCGAGAACCCTTACCAAAGAATTTCCACTCGTCTGCCATTTCATGTCTGAACCTGACAACTTTCTGAAAACAATCGACTGTTGCCCTGTACTTGGTCAAAGCATCTATACCGATAATACAATCAAAATCTGACAGTCCAAGCACAATACAGTCGAATTCTAACAGATTCCCCTCAAAACAGAGTTCACAGTTCTTGACTAATTTGACAGAAACAATTCCTCCACCCAAAGGTGAAGTAACAGCTACTACAGTAGGTAACAAATCAGTAGGCAAAGCATGAAATAACACAAATTTCTCAGAGATAAAGGAATTGAAAGCACCTGTATCTATCAAAACATGGGCAGAATAACCGAAAATCGAACAGTTACCTGCTATAACATCGTCTGGTGCTTCCTGAGCCTGATCTTCTGTCAGAGCAAAGACACGTGCTTGCTGTTTCGGAGGCTGGTTCGCACTAGAGTTACCTCCTTTTTTGTTCTGCTGCTGAGGCTGGAAAGAGTGAACTGCAGGAGACTGCCTCTCAGCCTGAGCTGTAGGTCGAGATGAACTCCCACTCTGAGCTCGATCTCTAAAACGCTGAGGGCACACCTTAGAGAAGTTTATCGGTTGCTTACAGGTGTTAAAGTTCCCAAAGACTCCCACACACTGATCTAGTGAGTGTCTACCTCCACATTTGCTGCAATACAAGGATGATGATCCAGAACTCTGTCCTGAACCGAACTGTTTGGAACCACTGGAACTAGAAGAACTGTTCCCCTGCCTCTTGAACTGTTTACCTCTTGCTTTATACTGATCCTTTATGTTTCCCCCACTGCTTCCACCTTCATACCTCTGCTGCTGGTTCTGATTCTGAGGTGGTTGATTTTGATACTGAGATGGTTGATTCTGATACTGCCTCTGTTGATGAGGTGCCACCTGATTACCTCTCTGCCTCCACAAGCCTGCTTCTGCTCCCTTTGCGTGATTCATGACATCCGCAAAGTTGTTAGGCCTGTTGGTGTTTACCAACGTGAAGACGTCGGGGTTTAAACCATTGATGAACTGATCTGCCTTATCTTCTTCATCTCCGACAATTAGCGGTGCAAAACGCAACAGACTATAAATTTTAGCTACGTACTCTTCAATGTTCAGATTCCCTTGCCTCAGATTGGCAAACTCTGCTCCCTTATCTTTGCAATACGAGATAGGGAAAAACTGCTTAAAAAACTCAGATTTAAAAAGAGTCTAAGTAACTACCGTACCTCTACCCTCCAATGATTTCTTCGTCATGATCCACCAGCTCTTAGCAACCCCACGAAGATGATGAATGACTAACCTGATTCGTCGGTCATCGGTGTAGTCAATGGAATCGAACAACTGATCAATATCATCCAACCAACTCTCACAGTCAACTGGATTTTTTGAACCCATCAACAACGGCGGATTGAACGATTGAAACCTCTTCAGCAAGGTTTCCATAGGCGTCGATGTAGCATCCATCTCAACTGTTTCAGTACTAGCTTGCTCAGTTGTAGGAATAACTGGCGGTGTGTTTCTGTTTATCACTCGACGAGGACCCATCTGATAATCAAAGGTTAGGACACGAGATATCTCAATTGCTACAATCAGTGCCCTTACAACCGCTTGGAATAACGGATACCAGTCGATAACAGAAACAGTTATATCTCAAGTAGATCATGCTTTATAAATTAAATCACAAAACCATTTAATTCAATAATTCTCAATAATAAAGCATGCTCGCATGGAATTAAGTATACAGTTAAATAATTCAAACACATGCGAGGAGCCAATACACGCAGACTCGATCTACCCCGCTCACTCTAGTTCAACCAAGAATCTTAACTCTCTGATACCACTTAATGTGAGGCCTCGATTCTAATCTTATATTCTTAAGATAATATAAACAATTATCAAGCACCATCTATAAGATAAGGAAACAAAAAGAAATAAAAAAAAATTTGAATGAACAGTACTGCGCTCGATCCTATAAAAGTCTAGGATCGAGCGCACCACAATTTAAAACTCTCTACCGAGAAAATTCAGGGTGCCGCGCTCGATTCGGCAAAAGGCCAGGATCAAGCGCACCATTTTATGAAACTCTCTGCCTCAGAAATCACAGGGTCCGCGCTCGATCCTGCAATAACATAGGATCGAGCGCACCCCCCTTGCCCAGAAAAATTCAGAAACATGGAATGCCTTTCCTTCAAACTCAATCCAACAATTATTATAACAACATGCATCAATCCAAATTCAAACATAATCTAGACTACTCGATACAACACGATACAACCAAGGTTCGAGTCCAGTATTTACTTCAAGACATAACTAGGTTCGCATGCATTACAAAACAACAAAAGTTCGAACACATTCGACTCCTAAAAACCAAGCCTCACTTCTAACTTCAAATCCCAGTCTATCCTCGTTGTCTCTGACTGGTTCCAACCCCACCTGTTGCCAATAACACATACAAAATAAAGCAACAACCGGATAAACCGGTGAGAACGATATTCCCAGTAAAAACAACATATCAAGTAATACAACAATAAACATGCTTTCAAGACAACAACGTAATCAATAACAATGTAATGAAATTCATGTCTTTAAACCGGGATATCAATATGATAAACGAGGGATTGCTGCTGTGCTTTTGGGATCCCGAGGATGAGATCACGTAACGACTCACCGACTCTCCCAATCGAGGTGGTGCCACGTATCCCACTCCTCTAGAGTTTGAGCAACTATAATGAGTATGTTAGCACTAGGCGAAACGACTACGACCTAGGCCACTCAATCATAGTTCCCAAACATCTAAACAAAAAGGGCGGTTCTGCCCGCTGAAATCAACGTAGGCTCAAGATGAATGCATAACATAAACATAAACATAAGCCACATAATCAAAAGCAAAATCAATCAACCAGACACAAGTTCCTCATGCTAGAACAAGTATAGATGCAATATGTGATTTGAAAGGGAACTCGAGAACCAACTGTCCCGAGTATTCTATCCCGCTACGATGAATGCTTTTACCTTTCAATGTCGTAGATCCAACTCCGGATAAGCTACAACAAAAGATTGTATCAAAGACTAAACAATCTAAACAACAACTGCGGTTCAAGGTAATTATCTTTACCGTTCTTTGTCCAATCTATTGACGATCAAAAGCTGTTAACACCAGGCTTGACAACTCCAAACGAATCTGTACGAAGGCAAGAGTTGATCAACAACAATGATCACTCACAAGCCAAAGCTTCAATCAATACAAAAACGGTTCGAAATTCCAAAACTCAAACCGACGGCATAACGGCTATAACTGAACAAACCGGCAACGCAGACAACAGTTCAATACTCATATCAACCCAATTCAATGCTAATACAACAACAAAATCTCAAACCCAACAAATCACAAAAACCATATTTTCGAAAATAGCTTCCAAAAATCATAACAATTCCGAACGTCGCTCTATTTCAAAACCGACAGATAATAAACGATCAGAACTCCGTCAAGAACAACATACTCGAATCTAAATCGATTCTAACAACATCCAAAAACTAGAATGTATCTGAGCGTAGAAAACTTACAATAGAACGAAGCTCTCGCAGTCGTGATCGCTAATCTGCCTTCAGAAATAAATTCCAACGGCCGGATCGAGCTCGGACTGAAATCCCAAAGCTTGAAGAGGGTTTGGGGCGTCTTCAATGGAGGATCTCGGTTTGGGGGAGGAATGAGAAGACTTAGAATAGTCAACACAAGTTTAGATAATATATATAATCCAATATTTGCGTTTTAGTCCCTGAAATTTCCAAAATTTGCAAAATGGACCCTGATCAAAATCAAGTCGGCTCGTGAACTCTGCAATACCAAATTAACTCAAATAAACTCATTTAAGATAAAAACGGGGTGTTACATATATAACCTATTGTATTGTGCCTTTTCCAGAATGTGATATCTCATGTCTAGATTATCTGGCACAATCAAACGAATATTCATCTCAAAATCCATTATCTCTGATCTGCTATCTTGTTTTATATCTCAATCTATCATTCTCAACCAAATTCTAATCGCTTGATTTAGTCTCAATGTTGCTTTAATCTTTCCAAACTAATCTAACGTAGTTTGGATTGCAACAATCCTGATTATTTGAGTATCTTGTCTAGAAACTCAAGTACAAAACAAAGTCTTTAATCAGTCGATGAAGCATTCTTCTAATTTCTTCTTTCTACTCCTCAAGTTCTTGAAAAATAATACAATCAATCCAAAATTCTTACTGGTACTCTGAATCCAAATTTCTATCAGTTACGAGTCAAAATCATCAAAATATATTGAATGTATATACGAAATGATAAATGACTCTTGAAATTCATAATCAAAGAAACTCACTCAAGTAAAGGTCATCCAAAGAGCAAATATTCTGAATGACAAAATCTGCTAAGTGAAAACAACTCACTTGCATCTCGACTTAAAGCGAGTGAATTAAAATCAGACTCTATCAAGGAATAAGAGCCAATCAAAATCAATAGAGGTCAAATACAAAACCTCATAATCGATATCAAGAAATTCAAGAGTCATGATCTTATGATATAATAGATTCAGCAAAATCAAAGAGAAGACTCAACTGTAACTTATTTTCGTACTTATCTTATCAGATCTCTAAACTCTTCCCAAATAATCATGATTGATTCATAAACTTATTCAACACCCAAAATAAAGCGGAACCTGAATTTGGGAACTCGTACTATATTTCAAGTAACACAATCAACTTCAATTCAATCTTATTTCTTTCAAACTAAAATTCAGCTTTTCAGATTCAATTACTGATATCTTCTTTCATAGCCGTTTACCAAGGTTAGCACATAGCAATTACAGCATATAAAGGCTCAACATACAAATAATGTAACATAATCAATTACTCAACTATATCTGTATGCAATGCACCCAAATTCATAAATATGCAGGCAGATTAATCAAATCTTATAATTACATGTAGTCTCGTCATCTGGTGCAGTTTGAGCTCAGTCATCTGTAGATGCTTGTTGCTTAGGAGATGGATCTTCATTCTGATTTCCTCTCAATCCCCATGGATTAGGACATACTCTAGAAAAATGTCCCACTTGATAGCAACGATGACACTTTCCTAAAGTTCCTCGGCATTCATCGCTAGCATGTTTTCCTCCACAATGAGTACAATATTCACCGGCATATTCTGCTTTCTGACCCAGACCAAGTTGCTTCGGTCTGATAGAGCTAGAAGAGCTACTCCCAGACTTCTTGAACTGTTGCCTCAAATGCTTTAACCTCTCTTCACTTCCACTAACACTACCTCCTGCCTCATATCTTCTCTGTGATGACAAATGTGACTGAGATTGCGGTTGTTCGAAATGCTGAGGCACGATTGAACTTTCCTTCTGTCTTATAAAATCGGCTTCAACTCTTTTAGCCCTGTCAATAGCATCAGCCAATTTATTCGGTCTCCCCACATCTATCCAAGCATAAATTTCCGGATTCAGTCCATTGATAAACAAATTCGTTTGGACTTCTTCATCCTTATTCACGTGAGGAACAAATCGGAGCAAGTTGGAGAATTTAGCAACATACCCGTCGATAGTCATATTTCCTTGTTGCAAGTTAACAAATTCTACTGCTCTATCTTCTCTATATGATTTCAGAAGAAATCGTTGACAAAATTCAGTCTTAAATACCTGCCAAGAAATTACTATACCTTAGTTTTCCAGACATTGCTTCGTCGCAAACCACCAGCATCTTGCTAAATATTGCAGTTGGTATACGACTAGCTTGATTCTTCGTTCATCAGATTATTCTAAAGATTCAAACAATTGATCAAGATCTTCTAACCAACTTTCACAAGCAATGACATCTTCAATACCTTTCAAAGTTGGTGGATTATACATCTGAAATCGTTCAAATAGCACCTCCATCGGTGTGAGTGTAGCATCCATCGATTATGATATCTTACTACAATACTGATATGTTCAGTCGAAAGTAATTACTTCACTTGCGGAGTACTGTTCGGTTCAATCCAGGGTGCTTACATCACCCAATTAACCTGACTTACTTTAAAATAAGATTCCTTAGCAACACATATATTAAACTATTCAAATCATTAAAAATAATATAATCTCATTCTTTGCCATATTACACATGCTTACAACTCTTCATGCTATTCAAAGAAACATGCTTACTAGGAATTCAAAAATTCATGTGAATTTACATAATCAGGTAAACATGTAAGAATATAAGCATATAGTTTCTTCAATCAGTAAGTCATGCTCGCATACAATATATCCAAGTACGTAAAGCATCAATAATGCAATACTAAAAATGCATGCGACTCGATCTACCCCGCTCAACGTCTAACTCAGTTCAGGAAACTTACGCTCTGATACCACCTGTTGTGAGGACTCGGGCACTAATCTCTCAAATCATAGTGGTTAATTCAAGATCAAATAATAACATTTAATCCAATAACATGAAATAAGATCAAGCAATCAAAGGCCTAAAAAATATTTTTTTAAAAAAAAATTTGACCTGCGCGCGCGCGGGTATCACCCCTCGCGCGTGCGCAGCAGCCCCCAAGGCCTGGCCTACGCGCGCGCGAGTAAGGGCTCTTTCGTGCGCAGACCAGATGTCCAGACAAAAAAATAAACAGCCTAGATTGCTGCTGTCCAAGCCATTCCAATCCATTTTTGCACATCTAAACAAGTTATGCCAATGCTACATAATCCTATTCAAAAGAATAAGAACAAGTTCATGTCATCTCCTCTAAGATAATATCAAAGCTAATGACATAAGTAATGCAAGCATCTTCATAACCAAGAGAACATGATGCTACAACAAGATAAGTTCCATTTATTCATATAAACCAACTCAAGTTTACATGTAGAATCTACAAAAGTGACTCAACTAAATTTCAATTGTAGCAACAATATAAACATCTAGATTAAAGTCTAGTCTCAAGCCTTTAATACAAACATCAAAACATGAAAGGATAAACTAAACCAATGAATTCAACATAACAACATTGGATTTCAACTCTAACATGCTTGACATTACACAAGAACATAAACTTTTATTTTTTTAAAGTTAAATTTTGGAAGGGTAAATTTGTTTCAAAATCTCTAAATTTAAACTCAATTTTACATTCCTTTTTTTCAGAAAAAATTTGTGTTCAAATCCTGACCCACAAAAAATTTATGCACTTCTTGAGTCCGCATGTTTTTTTCGGACAAAAATCGATACAAAACATTGATAATATGATACTAATATATGATATTTGAATACTCATTATTTAAGATTTGATACTAATATATTATATATGATTTTTTAACAGTCAAACATGTATGCAAATATTGGTATAATAACACATTGGTCTTTTTTGGATGAACATTGGTACAAAATATTGAAAATATTTAGGGAAACTTGCTTTTTTGGTCATGTATGTTTGTCACTTTGCGATTTTAGTCCTTTATATTTTCAAATTTGAGTTTTAGTACGCTATCTTTATTTTTTTTTGGTAATTTTAGTTCTTTTCCCGACGTGGCGCTGGCGTGGCAGCAATTCAGTGCTGATGTGGAGCTGACGTGTACAGTGCCACGTAAACATTTTCGAATAAAAAAGACCAAAATTGCCAAAAATCAAAACATGCAGGACTAAAATTGGAATGAAAAAACATAGAGGACCAAAATCGCAAAGTAACAAACATACATGACTAAATTTGCAATTTTTCCAAATATTTATTAATATATAATATTTGAGTACTAAATATTTTAAATCTCATACTAATATATGATTTTTTAGTACCCAAACATGTGTTATAAAATTTTAAATTTTATACTCAAAATATTATCTTTTGTACCCGATTTAAACTAGTTAGTGGTGAAATATCATGTTTGTATCGATTTTAACCGGTAAATGATCTTCTATCGTGGTCCCTTTTATTTGATCTCAAAATCTTCCAAGTCTCATGGCCCGAGGTTCTCACCACTTACATATACACACATTTAAATTGTGAATTTCCCCAAATGGTTTTTAACTTCTGATATCCAAAACATATACATATCATACATTTCTTCAGGATGAATAAGATTTAAAAATTTTCAAATCAATACTTAATTTTTAGCAACATATTTGATGTTGATAACAAACAACGAGAACAAAAAAAATGGAAAATAGCATCATACGTATCGCCTTTATATTTTTCACAATGTTTTTAATTTTATTAGATAATTACAAGCAAAAATATTTTTTTCCTTTGTGTCCATGTATTAATACAAATTTGAAAATGTTATCTATAACACATGAATATAATACAAATATGATTATTTTTTATATGATACTTCCTATTTTCACGGCCAAATAAAAGTAATTTTAAAGGACTTTTTTTTTATTTATCAATTTGAATTAAATAAAATATTACACAAATAGTCGGTAATTATCATAACGTAAGGATCGGTTTATTAGTGTGAGGACTCGGGCACTAATCTCTCAAATCATAACGGTTAATTCAAGATCAAATAATAACATTTAATCCAATAACATGAAATAAGATGAAGCAATCAAAGGCCTAAAAAAATTATAAAAAAATTATAAAAAAATTTGACATGCGCGCGCAGGGGTTATCACCCCTCGCGCGTGCGCAGCTCAATGGGGCAGCAGCCCCCAAGGCCTGTCCTGCACGCGCGCGCGAGCAGGGGCTCGCCCATGCGTAGACCAGACGTCCAGAAAAAAAATAAACAGCCTAGATTGCTGCTGTCCAAGCCCTTCCAATCCATTTTTGCACATCTAAACAAGTTATGTCAATGCTACATAATCATATTCAAAAGAATAAGAACAAGTTCATGACATCTCCTCTAAGATAATATCAAAGCTAATGGCATAAGTAATGCAAGCATCTTCATAACCAAGAGAGCATGATGCTACAACAAGATAAGTTCCATTTATTCATATAAACCAACTCAAGTTTACATGTAGAATCTACAAAAGTGACTCAACTAAATTTCAATTGTAGCAACAATATAAACATCTAGATTAAAGTCTAGTCTCAAGCCTTTAATACAAACATCAAAACATGAAAGGATAAACTAAACCAATGAATTCAACATAACAACATTGGATTCCAACTCTAACATGCTTGACATTACACAAGAACATAAACTTCTTCTATCACCCGAGTCTCCACTCTAATATCTCAATCTCTCGCTTCCTTGCCAAGTCTGACTCGTTTACTCTTCAACCTGATGCAATGCACACATACAAGCAAAAAACATCCGGATAACTCCGGTGAGAATAAATCTCAGTATGAAAGACATCTATATAAACCAAGTAGATATAACTCAAACAAGTAATCTACTATCACAATCATAATTTCCTTATACCCTTACCTGTCGAATATATTTCAAAGAAAATTCATTCAATAACATAAAGACTCAAAGACAAGTCGAGGGTTAAAGGATTCAAGTCTCACAGAATCGATATTTTTTAAAAAAATCATCTCGTTGGGATCCCAGGAATATAATAAGGCCCAAAATCAAGCCTCCCACCTACGCTCCCGCTCGAGGTGGTAACAATCTCGTATTCCCTGGACTGTGAACACTATACTGAGAACCGTGACAAAAAGAAATCAAGTCAGATCTCTAGCCTCTCATATACAAGTTCACCGGAGTTATCCGCAGTGAGAATAAATCTCAGTATGAAAGACATCTATATAAACCAAGTAGATATAACTCAAACAAGTAATCTACTATCACAATCATAATTTCCTTATACCCTTACCTGTCGAATATATTTCAAAGAAAATTCATTCAATAACATAAAGACTCAAAGACAAGTCGAGGGTTAAAGGATTCAAGTCTCACAGAATCGATATTTTTTTTAAAAATCATCTCGTTGGGATCCCAGGAATATAATAAGGCCCAAAATCAAGCCTCCCACCTACGCTCCCGCTCGAGGTGGTAACAATCTCGTATTTCCTGGACTGTGAACACTATACTGAGAACCGTGACAAAAATAAATCAAGTCAGATCTCTAGCCTCTCATATACAAGTTCACCACGTCCAATAATTTCTTTTCGATTCTGTTTTCAAGGTTTCGAAAGAATTGTGGCTCAAGAAGTTTACTCTCAACTCTATCACCAATCTACCACAACTCAACAAATCAAATAAATTATCAACCATCAATCTCAACAAGTAATCATATTTAAATCAAACAACTCATATATCAACCAATCAAATCAACTAAGTCAAGTAATTCATATAGATCATATACGAGTAAGTAAAACACCTAATCATGCATGTATGTGATTTAATAAACTAGAAAACCACCACGTTCTCGAATTATTCTACCTGTCGAGGTTAATGTCGAATCATACCTTTATCTCAATTTCAATCTCTGAACTCTAGTAACTCTTGATCAAACACAAGCTGTCAAAATTCTGCTCTTAAATCAAAAACTGCTCATATCCCTCTTGATAGTCCAAGCTCCAAGTTGATGCCACTTTGATCCAAATATTCAAATCAACTTGAAATCATCGACTTCGACGTCGATAATCGTCAACTCCCAACTTAAATAAAGTTATATAATTCCTAACATAAGCTTTCAATCTCATAAAAGCGTAAACAACTTCAAGACTTGATCAATCAACCATAATTTAAATCGGCGGAGTAACTGTTCGAATTTGACAATTCCAAAGGCTTAAACATCATTCATACAACATTCTAAATCACATATCATCATCAACTTAACAGCTAAATCTCGAAAATGGCAGCCCCTTATTTTCAGAATTTCATATCAATTAACAATTATCAACCGGCAGCATAACGGACCGAAACGAGTAATTCCAAAAACATTAACATCAATATTTCTATCATATACAACTCATAATATATTCAATCCATCAGCCCAATTTCGAAAATACCACCTCCAATATTTCAAAATTCTCGAAAATCTTGCAAAAATTGTAAACATTTTCAAACGACGATCTTTTCTCAATCCGTGCTATCGTCGTATTACTAGAACACGTTTATACAATAAAATCTTAATTCTAACAACATCTTAAAATTCAAACAAGGTAGAATTTAGCCAAACTTACGTCAAAGTGTAGCACTCAAAGCCGTGATCGCAAATATACGATCAATTTGAAATTCTACCGGACGAATCGAGTTTAATCGGAGTTAAAATGAAGAATTCGATTTCTTTCTTCTTTGTTTCTTCTTCTCGATTATCTACTGTGGAATGAATACAAAACTTGATATATCATGCATATATGGCCACGTATGGTTTCCCCACTTGCACTACCAATTTTGCACTTTGGTCCATAAATCTTTCAATAATTGCAAATCAATCCTTACTCCATTTTTGGCTTCCAATCAAATCCTTTTAATTCATACTCAACATTTAAATCTTAAATCCCATAAATAATCATAATGATACTAAATAAATAATAATTTTAAAAAATATAATTAATTATATAATTAATTTAAAAGCGAAAAAAAAACAAAAAATAGGGGGGAGGTTGCACATGGGGACGTGCAAAAATTGCAAGTCCCCGTGTGGATTGCATTAGTGTAATACCCATGAGGTAGGGTTTAACCTCTCCTTGTTAATATTATTATTTTGTGGATTTTCAATTGAACTTTACGTGCAATGAACATGAAGCATGGAATGTTGAATCCTAATCCGATAATCAGCAGTTAAGCAGCCATGAGTGTCATCCAACTGAAGAGAAGTGAATTTGAGAGAAAATAAAAGATATACTTGTGCACAACAATTAACACATCGAAACAATAACAATTATATTTCTTAATCTTACATGTGCTTAGCGCTGACGAAAAATACCAAAATATGAAATATCGTCATACCGCATATATTGTACCGAAAAAAATTGTATATATCGAAAATTTCGGTACGATATGATATCGTACCGAAATTTTTGGTATCGGTATAAGATTTGGAAAATATCGGTATTTTCGGTATACCAAAATACCGAAAAAAATATTATAATAAAATATATTTTAATTATATATATAAAAAATGTAATAAACTATGTTTTAATTATAGAGTTTTTAAAAAAAATATCGGTATAGACGGTATCATACTGATACCGTATCAAATTTCAGTATACTGAAATTTTTCGGTAAAACGATATGGATTTATGACATATCGAAATTTCGGTATACCGACATTTTCCGTATGATATCCGTATCGTTTTTTGGTACCGAAATTTTCGATACGATATGTAGTATTCGTTGAAAATACCGATATACCGTACCGAACCACCTCTACATGTGCTAAAACTTAAGTAAATTGATGATCACAGATTCTGTCAACCACAAAGGTACCAACTACCAAGACTCGTTGTAATGGTCGTGGACACTATTGTTCCAGATATATAAATTAATTAATATATATAAAATCATAATTAAACTACAAGTTCGTCCACGTTAAATGAAAACGTTTGATATTAGTTTTAAATAAACGGGCTAATTGCATTCACATCCCATGTGAAAAGTCTAAAAGACATAAAACTCTTTTTGTAAAATTAATAGCATGCTAGACCCTATGTTTTAAAAAAATTAGCATAAAAACCCCTATGAGAGGGTATAAATGTGCCCGAGTTTGTATAACATATGGGTGAAATGTGCTACATTTTAAAAAACTGAGGGATACATTAGCCTATTAATATTTGGGGAAATTGCATATATTACCCTTGTGAAATCCCGAGTTTGCTGATAACCCCCTATGAAAGTTTTTTAAGCTAATAACCCCCTATGATTCTAAATATTTAGCAAGCAAACCTTTACAACTAAAAAATGACGAAAATACCCCCACTTAAAAAAATGATTAAGTTAATTTTTTTTATAATTTTATATTTAATTGAATAAAATAATCAAATTTTAGTTAAATAACTATGAAACTTATATATAATAATTTTATATTAATATTTTCATTTTTTTAAGCAGGGGTATTTTCGTCATTTTTTCATTATTTTTAGCTAAAAAGGGTGTGCATGATACATAGAGATAATTGCTCCAACCACCCCTATGAAAATACGCATGAGCTAATACATCCCTGTGTAACGAGTTTGAACATTTAAGCCCTTATGTTATAATTTTTTTTTGCATGAAAGTCCCTATCCGTACAAGAAAATAACACCAAATACCCCCGTGAAATTGTTGAAGAGCTAATAACACCCTGTGTAATGGATTTTGAGCAAATGAATCCCTGTGTTATATTTTTTAGCTCACTCTCCCTAAAATATATTTTTGTCTAAAATATATATTAAAATACAAAAATATACCTCCATTTAAAAATAATACTCTATCATTTTGTCAATTATATTGATATATTATATATTTCGATCCATCAAATTTGTTGTGCAAAGAATTATTTATTTTTTTTATCACTTAAAATCGTACAAATCTCAATCGATTAAATTGAATTCTTATGTAATGATTGTATTATATTATCTTATATTGGCTACATGAAAAAATGTGATTATTTAAAAAAACTAAAATGATATATAAAAAAAAATTTCTTAAAATTTTTTGGCACAAATTTTCTTAAAATTTAAATGCCATGCATTTAATTTTCACAAATAATTTGAGTGTAGGATAAAAAAAATTCACAATGAAAAACTTTTTATTTTTATTCATTTTCATAGGTAAAATAGATTAAATATATTTTTTAGTGAAAAAAAATTATCAAACATCTATTTTTTGTGTTATTATTTTTAAATTATCTAAAAATTATGTTTCGACAAAATATTATTTTTTCGGTGAAATTTTTTATATATCATTTTAGTTTTTTTTAAATAATCATAATTTTTTTATGTAGCTAATATAAGATAATATAATATATTCATAACATAAGAATTCAATTAAATCGATTAATATTTGTACGATTTTAAGTGATAAAAATAAATGAATAAATCCTTGCACAACAAATTTAATAGATGAAAATATATAATATATCAATTGACAAAATGATAGAGTATTATTTTTAAATTGAGGTATTTTTTGTTTTTTAATATATATTTTAGACAAAAAATATATATTTTAGGGAGAGTGAGCTAAAAAAAATATAACACATGAGTTCATTTGCTCAAATCCATTACACAGAGGGTTATTAGCTCTTTGATAATTTCACGGGGTATTTGGTGTTATTTTCTCATGATACATATATAGAATCACAGGGGGTTATTAGCTTAAAAAAACTTTCATACGGGGTTATCAGCAAACCCGGGATTTCACAAGGGTAATATACGCAATTTTCCCTTAATATTTCTTAGAGAGTTTTATGTCTTTTAGACTTTTCATATGGGGTGTGAATGCAATTAGCCATAAATAAACCTACACATTAGTTGAGTAAAATTTGTGAACGTAAATTTCTTCTAATACTATAACCGGGAACTAAAAAAATTGAAATAAAATAGAATTATTTCAATTATTTATTAAATAAAATATAATATTATATACATTTAAAAAATGAAATATACATGAAATACTCAAATTGATCTCTAATTATTTTCTAAATAATAACTCATATTTTATAAATAATAATACAATAAACTTTGATATAAACCATAAAATAATATAAGAAAAAAGAGAACTGTTCACTCGCCCATTGATTCAAACAAATTGACCCAATCCATTCTATCACTTAACCGTCCAATCTCTCTCGTCCCCTATCCTCAAAACATACATATATATCGTAGAGGGAAAAAATTAGGGAAGCCGTTTCTCTTCGATTTCTCCTGAAAAACCGACCCGTTCTTATAAAAACATCCGATTCTCCATTATAAAGGCGTTTTTGCTCACATAATGCCGACACAAAGCGCTGTTGTAACAGAGGATTACCACTGTTTTCTCGACTATATTTAAATATGATTAAAAAATAACATTTGTATGTAACATACAATATTAAATATTATATGGTTTTATATACACGCAATACGTGTGTGCGATTATACTAGTATTTATAATAGATTACACTACTGTATGTGAAAACTCACCGCCGCCCCTTTTAAGAATACGAAGCTGAAGATCATAATTTCCAAGGTTTCGTTGTTCCTCTTGTATCTTCTGTGCAGAAGAATTGGCTGATTCACTACAGACTGCTAATGAAATGGATCGAAGTGTTTGTATTTCTCCGATACCAAATGGGATTTCCTTTAAGCGTCTAAGAAACCCGAGTTGAAGTTTCTCCAGGCGAGGGAAGTGAAAGCTGTCTGCTGTCCACTCCACAAGCTCTGTATCATCAATTCGTAAGCACTTCAATTCAAGAAATTCTCCTTCCACAGGATTCCATTCACACGGCCCTAGGACTGAATTATACCGCAAGTTGAGAACTTCAAGATGAGGCAATGAGCCAGCCACCTTCAAATCTTCCCAACACACTCTGCACCTTTCCAAAGTCAACTTCTTGAGCGATTGTGGCAATCTGATTTGCACCACATTCACGTAACTATCCAAGACAAGTGATTCCAGATTATGTAACTTGGAAATATTGTAAACATTTTCACCGTAATCCCTGGTAAATTCCCCCAAGTAAGTAGTTCCCAGTTTTCTCAAGTTTGGGATTCTATGAACCACCTCATCGGTACAGCTGAAATTGCTTATCTGATAGAGTGTTTGCAGGTTTTTCAGAACGATAATATCTCGCCTGCCCTTTTTGCTCGGAGGATCAGGCAAATGAAACTCTCCTTCCATTTCTAGATGCCTGAGTTGTGGCATTTCCCATATTTCACCTGGTAGATTCATTGGCCACGCACTTGCAGAACCACCGATGGTAATAGTCTGCAGATTCCATAGTAGGGATAGAGATTCTAAAGTATTCGACATATTTGGATAAGATGGAGCCTTGAAATCAATGTATCTCGAGTTAACTAGTTGTTGAATTTCTTTGCAGGAATAGATACCATTGATGCAGAGTACTCTTAGCAGTCTAAAACAAACAGACAGCTTTATAGATGTGGACTTCAATTCACAACATATTAATGAACGGGTAGATGATACCGAATTCATTGCATCAAAGACCTGTTGTTGAAGTTCCTCTTCATCGGAGCTTCGCTGAATAATAAGCCGCCGCTGATTATTGATGCTTCTGGGATGACTGTTTAGGCTATGGATCATAGAGACACACAGAAATTTCTCCTTTCGAGCTTCCCTGAGGCATAGGTCTCTTAAGAGATCATGGATGGTGCAAGTTTTGATTTTCTTTCTAGACCCATAATCATTAACCTGAATCAGATTTCTATCTATCAAATCTTTTAAATTTTCCTCTGCAATTTCCTCCAAATTTCTGGATCCCATCGGTTTAAGAATCCCCTCTGCTACCCATAGTTTAACAAGCCTTGAAATTCTAATCTCACAGTCTTCCGGAAATATCGACAAATAAAGGAAACATGGTTTTAGATGAATAGGTAAGAACTTATAACTTAAAGATAATATGTCAAAACAGATCTCATCACCTCCCATATTTAACGCCGCATATGTATCATTAGCAACATAATCCCAGTATTCAAACGTTCGACTAGACTTTGCAAGAAGTCCACCAATCGCAACAATGGCGAGGGGAAGCCCTCTACAATTTCTCACAATTGTCTTCCCTGCTTCTTCCAACTCAGGAGGGCAACTTTCTTTTCCAAACACCTTGTCACAAAACAAAGCCCAACTTTGATCTCCGTCTAGAAAATGTAGTTGATGAGGTGCACACGAGCGAAAATCATCGGCCACATTTGTTAGTCTCGTAGTGACCATGACTCGACTACCATTGTTATTATCCGGAAAAAACCTCTTTATGCCATCCCAAACCTCGATAGTCCACATGTCATCCATAACAATGAAATATCTTCTATCAAACAAACTTCTATGCATACGTAATCCTAATTCATCATCATCATCATCTCGAGTGATTTCTTCATCTCCTCCTGCAAGAAATCCAATATTTTTTAATAGGCCTACAAGGATTTCATGGACACTGTATTGTTGAGATATTGTAACCAAAGCACGACGATCAAAGTGCTGCACAATAAGTGGATTGTCGAAAACATTTTTGGCGAGGGTAGTCTTGCCGATGCCACCCATCCCGACGAGGGGGAGAATTTGGAGATTTGATTCGTCCCCAGTGAGCATCTCCATTAATTGAATCAAATCTTCATCAAATCCCACCATAGTATTCTTGCTTCTGGATGTACCTCGTACGAAAGAACCAGAAGTCGCATCTTTTGTTGGCTGCTGCACGACTTTTTTCCCTTGAATTTCCTTGATCTTCATCACATCTTTCTTCATAGAATCGAATTCTTCTATTACTTTATCTAAATCTTGACTGAACTCAGTGGAGCTCCTCAATGTTTTCTTTGAAAAAAGGTTGAAATGAGTAAATATCCCTCTCCTTTGGGCTTTAGAAATTGCAAGAATTTGATCCACCACACGGCTTTCGATGATATCTTCTGCTGCATATGCTGATCTTGATATTTTTTCCTCCAATGCCTGAATCTCGACCCAACTTGTCAGCGAATATTCTTCAAGAAAATCTTGCAGGAAAGTGATAATTTGAAGCAAAGAATGGATCTGGGCTTTGTGAAGAACAGCCATTTGGCGCGGTGGGTGTTGCAGTAACTGGTCAAGAATATGTCCGAGGGACAGAAGAGATGCATAAGCTGCTGCCATTGTTGTTTCTCAGTGCCCAAAATCAAACCATGATTTGTGTATCAGCGTTACCAAAAAGTTCAAAACATCAAAAGATGCTATAAAAAAAAAACATGGAAAGTGGCCACCAGCTTGTCGAAAAATAATTATGAAAGGCTTGTAGTATTTGACACCTCACGATAATTTTTTTAAGATTAAATTATTACAACATGATAAGATTCTTAAAAGGTTTGTTCAAGGGCATGTCGTACTTGAGCAGTAGTTGAGCTGAGTCCGACGATTCAGGGCGCATACTCTAAAGCTGTGTTATGTATATTAGCTATGATGAGCATTTGATTATACTTATAATTTTATAAATTTTATGTTTACTTATTTTTTTTATGACACCGCATATTATTAACTCACAAAGCTCATACATATTTACATAATTTAAACTTTTAAACTTATAATTTATTACAAATAAAAGTTGTTATTAATAATTATTTTTAACCAATATTCTTTCCAAATGAGAAAAATTACATTAATATCCTTGACTTTCCAAAAAAATATTATATGAAAACCCATTTTAAAAAAAATGACAAAACATGAATAAAAATTCAAATAATTTAAAATATTATTTAATACATTTCATTTGGTTTTCAAATTTCTGTGTAGACAAGATCCAAATTCACCATCATTCTTTAAGTTAATTTCTAGAATTATCAAAATGAATTGGGTTTGTTGGGTTGATCCGTAAGCGGGGTCGGTCTGTCCCCTGGTTGTCCCTTTCCATCCACCTCACATAAAATAGATGGGTTTGATTGATGTTTTTTCAACCTTCTTAGAAAACAGTCTGACCCAGGTAGCCCCGCCTAATGGTTGGTTGTGCGCGGTTTGTGGTTCGACCAACACTACTTATAATCTGTTTTGACACTTTTAGCTACAGTAATTTATTCACTTTCCCTTTCCAGAACTCCGACATCTTTTAATCGGCCTACATCTTTTAATCGGCTTTTAATCGGCCTAAAGTATTTCGTGCACACTAACCCCAAGCATGAAAATCAAAGTGCTGCACAATTGACGGATGTCCGAAAACTTTCTTGCGAGGTTATAATAGATTAAATCTTAAATTCATACGTAAATTGCATTTGAATTCATGAATTTTAAATTTATGAATTTCGATTATAATTTATTATTTACAATGCAATAAATCTTAAATTTAAACTTAACTTATGTAACGCCCAAAATTTTTTAAATGATCTCATAAATCACATGATAATTAATTTATTTTTTAACCAATTTATTTTGACTAAAATTTAATAAAGGATTTTAATTATCTACTTGCGACGGACGTAGTTTTAATGATTTCCAGAGAATGATTTCGAGGTGATTTCTCAAGGAGAATATCCGAGCATGATAGAGATAATGTATGATTTTTTATGAGGTAATTTTTAAAAAGATGATCAACTCCCTTTGTTTTGAGGAAAATAAATATTATAGAAATGATTATTGGTTTCTACTCTTTCATTTTCAAAACTCACCTTTAAATAAACTTTTTTAACACTTTTAATTAACTTTTAAATTAAAAAACAAAAAGAAAGAATAATTTTTCTCTCCACTTAGAAACGCAATAGCAAAAAGAGAAAAAAAAAAAAGAGTATAAAAGATAACCTTCAACAACTATATCCACAGACATGACTCAAATTTGGAGATTGATTTAAGGAACAATCAGTGCAACATATAAATGCTCTACATGGCATGCTCAAGAATGTGGCCAATGTTATGACAAAGAGATGCCAATGTAATGGAAAGCTTGGCAAGGTTCAATCATCGACGAAATTGACCCACCACACTATATCTAAAAGAAAACTTTTACAATAATATGACTACATACTGAGTTTACTCTCTCTTCATTGTCTTTTCGGCCCACAAGGAAACCAAATCGTTCTTCATCTTCCAAGGGATTAAGGAACATATCATAAATTACGTGATAATGAGACGATTGAAATAGGAAATAATCAAATTTCGACTAAACCTGCAGTGTAACCTCTGTATCGATGTATAACAAAATTTTAGTAGAGCAAGATCCACATGGAAGAACAATTGATGCTGGTAAAGATCCTAGTGTCTGTAAGGATATTTTACTATCATTCCTAAAAAATGTAAGTCCCATTTCTTCCAACTCCAAAGAATCGACCAAGAAACAATCACCGCACCTGCAATGGTAGGAGAATTCAAAACAATCACCAGCATCTTCAACAGTCATGTCCTGTAACCTGAGATCATCAGTTGTTGCAGAATTCTGTCTCAGTATTTGCAGATGACTGTCATAAAGTGCACGAGATCTTGGATCACTGAGGATCTCCCATGCTCTTTGCACCTATAAAAACTCATTTTCAGATCCATGTTTGTGATTGGATGTTTCTGAGGTCATCTGTAGTTGTTTATCAGGATGACAGTTGATGATGGTCGTTCGGTAAGTTTTACGGATTTCTTCATAGCTAGCATCTTCCTTCACACCCATAGTTTCATAGTGGGTTTTCTGGCTGAACTTGGTTCTAAGTAGCATGACTGACCAGTGATTGGATCCAAAACTTCACTCTATAAGAACAAAGAAAATCAGTTAGAAATATCCACCAATATGATGATCCAGGTACAAAACACGGATTCGAGTAATGAATGAACGATCAACCTACACACACTATAATTGCCTGGGATAAATATTTAATCAACAAAGAAAATGGATGTACATGGAACAAAATTGATTGAATTTACTTTGTTCTCGCAATTCAATAGGTTAACCTGGATCGAAGTCTCATTTAACCACAACACTAATGATCATGGTTTCACTGTTGGCTCAGCCCACTCAACATAGACATACGAGTTAGAACCTAGAACATTGAACACTTGGAGCCAAGCTTTGGTTTTGGACAAAGTGTAATAAAGAGAATGTTAGGGCCCTGATCACTGGGCTCCACCGGCAATTATCATTTCCAGTCAACATTCAGTACATATAACTTCCAAACAATTCAAATATAAAATCCTTTGATAAAAAATACCTCAATCATAATTCTGAAATTTCTGAAAATTGACCATAAATTTCAGAACTATTATATACAAATTTTAAGGCATTCCAATACCTAAATATCCAATAATTCAACTCAAAAATTCTAAAATCCTCATATATATTCTGAAAATTCGAAATAAATTCCAGAAAAATAAGAAACTCGATTGATACCTCCAATCCGCTCAAATATAGCACCTTAATCAACATTTAAACATATATCAATCATATGATTTCGAATTAACCAAAAGCCCCAAATACGAAACCCTAATTTTCGAATTATATATGAAAACAAACTCCAAACTACCAAACAACTTCGACCCAAGGCTGAACAACGGTCGGCGAAGGCAAAATGGGCGGCGAAAAGACGGCTGCCGCAAAATGGGGTCGACGGGCGGCTCTCAAAACTAAGAAAAATGGGTAGTGAAAGGTATCCCTAGTCGACAGGATTCCGCATCAATGCTCAAATAAGATTTTCAAGCGGCGAGGCAGCTTAAATCGGAGCTCAAAGTTTCGAAATGATGAAGGATAAAGTGAAAAGATGGTGCGGCGGAGAGAGACAAAAGTTTGCTCAATACATGTGAGTCTCAACAGTTTCGAAATAAGTTTTTTTTTTTTTTTTTTAGAAGAAACCAAATATATTACTCCCGAATGTCAGAAATTATTTCGACTTTTAAGCCGCTGATGGGGAACCATTGCTGGAGGCGATAGTCTATGCTGCCCTTCGGGGGCAGTGCCCGAAGGAATTTGATGTGCAAAGGAGCCCGGGACCGTCAGATTGTCATTTGATGTGCAAAGGAGCCCGGGACCGTCAGATTGCCCTTCGGGCACTGCCCCGAAGGGCGGCATAGACTATCGCCCAAACGGGAATTAAATATTACTGAGCTGCTGCTCGATCTCGAACAACGATGATGCAAAGTGGATGCCAGCAAATATGAAGAAATCACATATTTGATTTTGGGCACTGAGAAATCAGATATCGGCAATGGCAGCTTTTGCATCTCTTCTCTCTCTCGGACATGTTCTTGACCACTTACTGCAACACCCGCCGCGCCAAATGGCTGTTCTTGACAAAGCCCAGATCCATTCTCTGCTTCAAAATATCACTTTCCTGCAAGATTTTCTTGAAGATTTTTCTCTGATCAGGGGGGACGAGATTCGGGCATTTGAGGAAAAAATCGCAACATCAGCATATGCAGCACAAGATATCATCGAAGGTCGTGTGGTGGATCAAATTCTCGAAGATTCTGCAGCCGCAAGTGAGAGGAGCTCCACTCTGTTCTGTCAAGATTTGCATAAAGTGATAGAAGAAATTGCTTCGATGAAGAAAGATGTGATGAAGATTAAGGAAACTGAAGGGAATAAATTCGGGCAGCAGCCAAGAAAACATGCGACTGCTGGTGCTTTCCTACGAGGTGCTTCCCATAGCAAGAATACTATGGTGGGATTTCATGACGATTTGATTCAAATAATGGACACACTCACTGAGAACGAATCAAATCTCCATATTCTCCCCATCGTTGGGATGGGTGGCAGCGGCAAGACTACCCTCGCGAAAAATGTTTTCGACAATCCATTGATTGTGCAGCACTTTGATCTTAAAGCTTGGGTTACCATATCGCAACAGTATAGTGTGCAAGAAACACTTTTTGGCCTATTAAAAGAGATTGGAGTTTTTGCAGGAGAAGGTGAGGAAAATACTCAAAAGAATGCTGCTGAATTAGGATTATGCCTACATAGAAGTTTGTTTGATAGAAGATATTTGATTGTAATGGATGACATGTGGAGTATCGAGGCTTGGGATGGCATAAAGAGGTTTTTTCCAGATAATAACAATGGCTGTCGAGTCATGGTCACCACGAGACTATCAAATGTGGCTGATCATTTTCGCTCGTGTACCCCGCATCAACTACATTTTCTAGACCATGATCAAAGTTGGGCTTTGTTTTGTGACAAGGTGTTTGGAAAAGAGAGCTGCCCTCCTCACTTGGAGGAAGTAGGAAATACAATTGTTAGAAATTGTAGAGGACTACCTCTAGCCATTGTTGCTATTAGTGGACTTCTTGCAAAGTCTAGTCCAACACTTGAATATTGGGATTATGTTGCTAATGATACATATGCGGCGTTAAATATGGGAGGTGATGGGCTCTGTCTTGAGATATTATATCTAAGTTACAAGCACTTACCTGTTCATCTAAAACCATGTTTCCTGTACATGGCGATATTTCCTGAAGATCGTCCGATTGGAATTTCCAGGCTTGTTAAACTATGGGTAGCGGAGGGAATTCTTAAACCGATAATCTCTAGAAGTTTGGAGGAAGTTGCAGAGGATAATTTAAAAGATCTAGTAGATAGAAATCTCATTCAGGTTCGTCGTTACGGGTCTAGTAACAAAATCAAAAGTTGCACCATCCATGATCTCGTAAGTGACCTATGCCTCAGGGAAGCTCAAAAGGAGAAATTTCTTTGTGTGACTAAGTTCCATAGCCTCAATTATCATAGCAGAGTCATCGATAGGGAGCGTCGGCTTAATATTCAACGAAGCTGTGACCGAGAGGACTTAAAATCAATGTCACTGCTGAAAGTACTGAAAATCTCTGATGAAGAAATTGTGAGATTAATTAAATCTAGATACGTTGATTTCAGTTGTCTTATGTTTGAGAATCTGTTGAATATGTTAGAATCACTGTCCACATTATGGAATTTGCAGACCATTAACATTACCGGTTACAGTTTGAGTGGGATAAATCTACCGTCTGAAATATGGGGAATGCCACAACTCAGGCATCTTAAAGTGGAAGATGGAGACTTTTATTTGCCTGATCCTCCGAGCACCAACAGCGAAAATGGCGGGGGAAATATTGTCGTTATGAAAAACCTGCAATCAGTCTATAAGATAAGGAATTTTAGGTGTACAGACGAGGTTCTTTGTAGAGTCCCAAACTTAAAAAGACTGGGAATTACTTACAGGCTATTCCCTAGTGGCCTTGGATGGGATTACTTTGAAGTTTACAATCTTTTCCATCTCCGCAATCTCGTATCGCTATCCTTAAACTGTGACAAGAAGTTGAGTTTGGAAAATCTCCAGTTTCCACATTCGCTCAAGAAGTTGACCTTGAGAAAGTGCGGAGTGTGTTGGGAAGATCTGACGGTGGTTGGCTCACTGCCTCATCTTGAAGTTCTCAATTTGTTGGATGAAGCAGTTAAAGGGCGTGAATGGAATCCTTTGGAAGGACAATTCCTTGAATTGAAGTCCTTACAAATTGAATATTCAGATGTTGTGGAGTGGATAGCAGACAGCTCTCACTTCCCATGCCTTGAGATTCTTCTACTTGGGTTTCTTGGAGACTTGAAGGAAATCCCATATGGTATCGGAGAAATACCAACACTTCGATTGATTTCATTGATAGAGTGTAGTGATTCAGCCAATTCTTCTGCAAAGAAGATGGAAGAGGAACAACAAAACCTTGGAAATTATGACCTTCGTGTTCGTGCTTTAAATCTTGGACTAGGATATGGTGGGTGCAATGAGTAATTTTGAATCAAATTGATGATTAATTACAGGCATTCCGAGGATGGCATTCCCATGAAGTTAACAAACTTGTCCATTGACGTGATCTTGAATCACTTTTCTAGAAGTCGGAGAAATTCTTGAACTATGTTTGCTGCATGATCTGAAAGCATAAATCTTTCATTTATTTACTTTACCACTGCTTGCTGCGGAATCACCTTCGATTATAACTGGAGGCAAATTTCGCAAACTTAATGGTTCCTTTTATGATAAAAAATAAGCTGCTTTGATCATAAATTTGATATGGGTAGATATTTCTGTAGATGAGAGACATTCATTCAGGCAGAGTTTGTAGCTAATCTTTGTGGGGTGTTGCAATAATTAAATGGATGATAATCATATTTCATTTTACTATCAACAAACTTATTTGTTGGGCATTTTCCTTTCCACATTATGGTGATTGTCTGCAAATCAGGTTTCTCAGTTTCATTACATTCGGTACGACGTTATACATCAAGAGCACGTGTTTCGCACGTTACATGGCTTATTTTTTTGGTCAATTAGTTGTATAATTGGATTAAAAATGATATTCGTATTAAAATAATAACATATGTTAATTCGAGAGTCTATAGTTTAAAAACATGAATATGTCATGAGCAAAAAATAAAATCAAACACTTTAGAAAAAAAATTGACACCTTGGGTACATATATTGGTCTATAGATGATAACAGAAAGAGATGGATGAATATAATTTAGAGCATTTACTCAATTTCAAATGGGTAATGTCGTTGATAATTCAAAACATATGATAAAATTATAATAATTAATATTTAAATATAATTATATATGAAATTAACGTTCATGATCAACAAATTAAAGGATGTTGTTGCTCAGACGCAGGACAGAAGATAAACGATGGAATATATGAATAAAGATGTAAACGAACCAAGTATTACGTGAAAACAATTTTAATGTTCGAGTTGGATCCTACGCTAATTTAACCACAACACTAATGATTATGGTTTCACTGTTGGCTCAGCCCACTCAACATCGGCATATGAGTTAGAACCTAGAACAATGAACACTTGGGGGCCAAGGTTTTGTTTTAGACAAAAAGTAAGAAAGAGAATGTGAGCGCCCAGATTTATATTTAATTAGCATCCAGTCAAGATTAATTAGTGTAAACAGCAAAAACGAATTAAAAATTTGTTTTAGGGTCTACCGAAAATTCGACATGAACTAGGACAAACCCGGGGAAATCAACAACTCAAAGAACAATAATTTACTCGGAAACAGTACTAAGCACATGCAAGCTGGGAAGACTTAAACACACCAACAAACAAGTTTCAAACATCATAAAAATATCGATATATGTGCACGGGGCATATCCCCGGGAAATAAAAAGACTACAAAATAACATCATAGCATCTGGGAACTCGATGAAGACAACTCGATTCACTCACTGGGCACTGGGCTCCACTGGCAATTATCATTTCCAGTCAACATTCAATACATACAACTTCCAAACAATTTAAATATACAATTCTAGGTCGAAAATACGCCAATCATAATTCTGAAATTTCCGCAAAAAATCCCATAAATTCCAGAACTATTATATACAAATTGTAAGGTATTCCAATACCCAAATATCCAATAATTCAACTCAAAAAATCTAAAATCCTCGTATATATTCTGAAAATTCGAAATAAATTCCAGAAAAATAAGAAATTTGATGGATCCCTCCAATCGACTCAAATATAACCCTTATAACCAACAATTAAACATATATTAATCATATAATTTCGAATTAACCAAAAGACTCAAATACAAAACCCTAATTTTCGAATTATACCTTCTAACAAGCTCCAAACGACCAAACAACTCCCACCCAAGGCTGAACGAGGGTAGGCGACGGCAAAAGGGGCGGCGAAAAGACGGCTGCCGCAAAATGGGTTCGACGGGCGGCTCTCAAAACTAATAAAAATGGGTAGTGCAAGGTAGCCCTCGTCGAGAAGATTCCGAATCTATACTCAAAAAAAAGTTTTTCAAGCGGCCAGGCAGCGTAAATCGGAGCTCAAAGTTTCGACATGGTGAAGAGGAAGTGAAATTATATAAAATTATATATGTTATACAGTCTACAATCATATATTTCCCAATACATACATATATCTAACAATACCTCGAAATTGGCTTCAAAAAAAAAACAACAACAACAAACAAACAAACCTCGAAATTATTATTAAATTTTTACCAAATAATTGAGTAATTCGGATCGAGCCATCACAGAAAACCCCGTGCACCACCACGTATACGAAGCTGAAGGTCGTAATTTCCAAGGCTTTGTTGTTCCTCTTGTATCTTCTCTGCAGAAGAATTCGCTGAATCACAACAGTACGTTAATGAAATTGTTCCAAGTGTTGGTATTTCTCCAATACCAAGTGGGATTTCCTCCAAGTCTGTAAGATTCACAAGTTCCAGTTTCTCAAGGCTTGGGAAGTGAGAGCTGTCTGCTATCCACTCCGCAACATGTGAATGTTCAATTCTCAATGACTTCAATTCAAGGAAGTGTCCTTCCTTCCACAGGATTCCATTCACGCCCTTTGACTGCATATTTCAACAAATTGAGAACTTCGAGATGAGGCAGTGACCCAACTACCGTCAAATCTTCCCAAGGCACTTGGCAGTTTTGCAAAGTCAACTTCTTGAACGAACGTGGAAAGCAGAGATTTTGCGGTACATTATGGACACTGTCCAAGTAAAGTGATTCGAGATTACTCAAATGGGCAAGATTGTCATAATACTCCCATCCAATGCCACTGGAGAATCGCCTGCGAGTAATTCCCAGTTTTTTTAAGTTTGGGATTCTACGAACGATCTCATCCGTACACCTGAAATTCCTTATCATATAGAGTGTTTGCCGGTTTTTCAGAACAATAATATCTCCCCTGCCATTTTTGCCGTTGGTGCTCGGAGGATCAGGCAAATAAAAGTCTCCGTCTTCCTTTTTTAGATGCCTGAGTTGTGGCATTTCCCATATTTCAGTCGGTAGATTTACTGGCGTAATACTCCAAGTACCCGCTAAGGTAACAGTCTGCAGATTCCATAGTAGGGTTAGAGATTCTAAATTATTCAACAGATGTCGAAACAATCGAGTCTCAAAATGGATGCATCTCATGTTAACTAGTCGTAGAATTTCTTCGTGGGAGTAGGTACCATCTATGCAGAGTACACTTAGCAGTTTAAAACAAACAGGCAGCTTTATAGGTTCGTATTCTGAATTACAACATATCAATGAACGGGTACATGATGCTAAATTCATGGCATCAAAGACCCGTTGTTGACACTCTTCTCCTTTGGAGCTTCGCTGAATAACAACACGACGCATATTATTGATGCTTCTGGGATGACGGTTGAGGCTATGGATCGGAGTTACACAGAAAATTTTCCTTTTGAGCTTCCTTGAGGCAAAGGTCTCTTAAGAGATCATGGATGGTGCAAGTTTTGATTTTGTTTCTAGACCCGTAATCATGGACCTGAATCTGTTAGATCTTTTAAATTATCCTCTCCAATTTCCTCCAAACTTCTGTATCTCATCGGTTTAAGAATCCCCTCCGCCATCCATAGTTGAACGAGCTTTGAAATTCTAATCTTACGGTCTTCTGGAAACATTGCCATATAAAGGAAACATGCTTATAACTTAAAGATAAAATCTTGAAACAGTCCCCCTCACCTCCCATATTCAGTGCCGCATTAGTGTTATCAGCAACATACTTCCAATATTCAACCGTTCGGCTGGACTTTGCAAGAAGTCCACTGATGGCAACAATGGCTAGAGGAAGTCCTCTACAATTTCTCACAATTGTCTTTCCCACTTCCTCTAACTCAGGAGGGCAACATCCTTTTCCAAACACTTTGTCATGAAACAAAGTCCAACTTTTATCATCGTCTAGAAAATGTAGCTCTTGAGGCGTACATGAACAAAAACTATCAGCCACGTTTGATATATATATACTAGGTACGGGTCACCTCATTTCATGAGGTGTATACCCAGATTTATATAATGTATGAGAAGAAATGTTTTCAAATAAAAAAATATATATCTTCATGTATTGGATCCATGGTTCGCAATCGCGATCGCAAAAAACGTTCGTTCCAATTCCATTGACATTTCGCGGAATGAACGTAGTTAGCGTTGCAAGATATTTTAATAATAAAAATAAAAATAATTATATAATTTGAAATATTTTTAATTAAAAAAAATTGAAAAAAATACATTAAACATTCCGCGACGACCGCGAAAACCATTTTCCGTTCCCGACATCTGCAAAATCGCCGATATTTAAAAATATAACAGTGTTATATTACACAACCGTTTTAACCTAGAACTTTGTCGTGACATCTTTCGTTCCCGTTTCGGCCGTTTCGGCCGTTCCGTTCCTGTTTTTGCAAACCATGATTGGATCGAATCGGATAACCATGTTTGACAAATTGAATCGTGAGTAATAAGACAAGTCTAATAAAAGATTTGTAAATAAATGTACAACTTTTGGTGAAATCTGAACACATTATCATTAAAATATGTGTTATGATAAATAAAAAATTTAAGAACATATTATCTTCTCATAATTTCTATTGAACTTCCTTTTATATTGAAATATAAAATTTGTCTTTATCCCAAATAAAAATATCAAATTTACTTACTGTAAAAATTTACCCATAAATCTCTGGGATGTGAGTGACCAAAACCATAAACTAAAATATCTCGAGATATTATTTTGATCAAAACACCACTCCGATGAATTTATTGTATATCAGCTTTGACTTGCACCTTCGAAGATTTTTTGAATTCCTGGATTTGGTTCAGCTATATCCATGTCATCTGCGTGAAGCCGCAATCAAGAATCAAAACAAGCTGAAATGGGGGAAAAAGACACAAATGGGAAAAAAAAGACACAAACACTCAGAGAGGAAGGGACAAGCAGAGAAACTATAAAATGGCATGCGGGGCAATTCTAACACAGTAGACTGAAAAAAAAAGTGTACTGGCTTTGGCGCTTTCATGGAACAATCTAAAGAACCAGTGAATGGATATATCCCGGTGGCATCTGGCTGCATTTTTTGTATTTGGGTATTTAACGTAATCAAATGGCAGGCTACAGGATGGTACGAAGAATCCCAATACAGTACTTGCATCTTAAAAAAGTGGGAAAGTTTCAAATTTAAACTCACGAAGAGAAAATGGACAAAAGATTTCAAACTGAAATATAATGCAAAGTCAGGGAGTGAAGTTAAAACTACTGAAGTAGGTAGTGATTCAAGAAAGTATCTTGCACAACACCGCAGCCTCACCCATACCAAGGGAGTCCTTGAAGAACTCCACAATTTGATCATAAGAAGCAAGCATACCCATGTTAAGTGTCATAACATTTACCACCGTACATCCAGCACCTTTCTAGAAAGCTAAAACTCCTTCGTTAGCACTAATACGATAAAGGGCGTGGAATGCATTAGTTTTCATGATAAGCTAAGAAATCAAGGAAACGAGAAAATAAATTGAGTGTTGGAATTCGAAATATGGTAGTAGCGCTAAGCAGGGATTTTTAGAACAATGCCAATAAATGAACCTGTCACGACCGAGTCGAAAAACTCAACTTTTATAATAATCGCCCTTTGCTAAAACAAAACACGAGAACACATTTTTTAAGTAGGTAATTAGACATCCAAATAAATTTAACAGAAGAAAATACCCTCGTCCGCTGGAGAAATAAAGTAATAAGAAAAATTCTAATCATTTCATAAGTTTAAAAAGATCATAATTTTGTGTGAATTACATTACTCAAAAACTTTCAAAATGCAAAACAAAGATGCAGAATTCAAAGTTGTTAAAAAACATAGACACGTGGTCAAAATTATTTTTTTTTAATATATTTGAAACAACTTAGCACCATTTTTCAAACACTATAAAGAAACATGTAAAGTCAATTAGAGAGACAGCCTCTTCCACTGTGCACACCCACAACGATGACAGAGCAATCAAGATTAAATCTGCATTTCCATGCAACCTAAATGAGAAAGGTCACTGTTCCACTATACACATCCAGAAAAATAAAACACAAGGAAATCAAGATCAAATCTTTACAATATGAAATTTGCTCATTTTCATTTTAAGTCTTAGATTGAGGTGACCCATACAAAAGTACAAAGATATAAAGATTTAAGGAGTTCAAAAGCATAATCTAATTATTTTTTTTAAAAAAAGAATGTAGTTACTTATATATTATACTGTCAAATCTTCATCATTAACTAATGATGTTTAATAATGAATATAGTTATAAATAAATGAAGCCACACTAACATAAATTCAAATACACGTCAGAGTATTCTTTAATGCAATCGGAGAAAGAAAACCAACGATGGCACAAAGTATCCACAATGTTTGACTAATTTCACATTCGTTGGTCTCAAATCTTTTGAAAGGAAAATAGATGTTGAACAGAAATCTGAGTAGTTAGAAAATTATTTTAAATAAATTTTGAAAATAAAGTACTACATCTGAATCGTTTACCTTAAAATATGCATAAATGAAAACAAGGGTTTCCAGATATTTCAGAAAATAAAAGCCCCAAAATTGACCAACCTAGTGGAAGAAGGATCAAAGACGGTGTGGCAGCTTGTTGTTTCAGAAAATAGAAGCCCCAAAATTGATAAACCTAGTAGAAGAAGGATCGAAGTCGAGAACCAGTGTAGATTTTTGAAGACCAGATCTAAGCAGACAGAGTAGAGACGAACGAGAGAAACGGTAATCTATCAATCCCCTTCGGGATAATTGCATTTTGACCCCTTGTGAAACGTCAAAAAAGCTGAAAACCCCCCGTGAAAAATAAATAAGCTAAATACACCCTATGTTATTAAACAAGTTACACACGTGCCCCATCTTAATATTTTAGTTTATTTAATTATATATAATTTGGTGAAGACTATTTTGCCCTTCAAATGATAATACCCTCACAACTGTTAAACGTAATCCTTCATAAACCCTATTCTTCAAATCTTCGCGATCTTTGACCACTTTCTTGCAGAAACCCTATTCTTCAAATCAATTTCCCATTTCTATTTCTTTCACGCTGTATGGATCTTTCAATTAATTTCGATGTATGGCATGGAGGTACGTTTCAAGTTAATCCCAAGAGCACATACCCCAAATTAATTTATGTTGGAGGGATTAAGCACGAGTTTAAAAAAGTTAACTTCGACAGGTTTAATTTTATGGATTTATATGCTCTGTACAAGCTTTGTGGTGGAAAAAAGTTGAATGTTAATTTTTTTTATAGAATTCCTGGTGTAGTGATTGAACACGGTTTGGTGAATATTTTTGGAGATATGGATGTGTCGAATATGTATTCGTTGTATAAGGATTCCGACTTGGTAACCATATGGATTGAAGAGACAATGCCAGAACCAGAAATGGTGTTAGATGAATTAGGAAACATTGTACCTCCTAATCCCGTGGGTTATATTGAATATAAAAAAGATGTTACAGCCTCTAGTGAAGTGAGTGAGAATGAAATTGATCCTAAAATCCAAGTCTCTGACCAGGTACTTGAGAATGAATGTAATCCTGCCTCTGACCAAGTGCTTGAGAATGAAAGTGGCCAAACTAATTGTGAGGCTCATGTTTCTGGCCAGCATTTGAATGAAGACCTTCACTTGTTTGATGATATTTTTGACAGTTATCATCAAACGCTTCCTTTTCAAAAACCAAGCTCTCATGACCCTGATCCTACTAATGTTGTTAGTGGTGCAGATGATGACATTTCAGATTCTAGCGAATTTGATGATTCAAGTGATGAAAATTATTCAAATCCATCATCCAAAGGAGGTTTGGATGATGTTCAATCGAGCACTGATGAAGATATATTCGTTGAGAGTTTGAGTACTGAGGGTGATGGCTTTTCAAAGGAAAAAAAAATTAGAAATGAGAAGAGGGGGAAGAGTAAAGTAGGTGAAAAGAGGAAGAAAAGTGAAACTACAGCTGAGTGTGAATGGTATAGTGATGGAGATGAAGATGATGTTGATGATCTTAGTATGAAGGGCTCTGATGAAGAGGGGCCTAGGCATCCAACTTTCAAAGATGGACAAGATATGAAGAATTTTTCACTAGTTGTGGGCATGAAATTCAAGAGCGCACAAGAATTTAGGGAGGTTTTGAGAGATCATAGTGTTAGACAAGGTTACGAATTAGTTTTGAAGAAAAATGAAAGGACTAGGATAACAGGTGAGTGCAAAAATGGTTGTAATTGGAGGATTCATGCGTCTTTGGTAATGGGTGGACCAATATTTCAAATCAAGACAATCTCAGGTCAGCATAATTGTGTTAGAATTAATGAGAACAAGCTTGCAAATTACAGGTATTTGGGTAGGAGAATTGAGAAGATTGTTAGAGATAATTGTGACATTAAGATTGACCAGCTCAAAAACACGATAAGGACAAAATGTGGAGTTGAAGTGAGCAAATGGAAAGTGATTAGAGTTAAGAAGGCTGCTGTCCAGAATCTACGAGGGATCAACAGTTTACAGTACCATCGACTGTGGGATTATTGTGAAACAGTGAGAAATTTTAACCCAAGAAGTTCTCTTTTTCTCCAAAGAAAGGAAGATTTTGAGTCCCCAACATTTGATAAGCTTTATTTTAGCTTGAATGCAATGAAATGCTCATTTTTAGCAGGTTGTAGGCCTATTATTGGTCTAGATGGTTGTTTTTTGAAAACAACACATGGTGGACAACTATTGGCAGCTGTTGGTAGGGATGGAAATGATAATATGGTGCCAATAGCTTTTGCAGTAGTGCAAGTTGAGAACAGAGAGAATTGGGCTTGGTTTCTTCAAATTCTGTTGGAAGATATAGGAGGAATAGGAGAAGATAGGTGGACTTTCATCTCAGATAGACAGAAAGGATTAGTAGAAGCATTGAGAGAACTTGTTCCTAATTGTGAGCATAGATATTGCTTGAGACATATGTATCAAAACTTCAAAAAAAAAATTCAAAAGTTTAGAGTTGAAAGACTTATTTTGGAAGGCTGCTACAACAGGAAACAAGAATCAGTTTGAGGAGCTACTGAAGAAAATTGAACAAGTGAATCCTAAGTCAAATGAAGGTCAAGAGACAGCATATGAATGGCTGAAGAAAATTCCAGCAATTCATTGGGCTAGAAGTCATTTTTCCTCAAGATGTTTGTCTGACTGTGTAGTCAATAATTTGTCCGAGTCATTCAATAGTTTCATTATAGATGCAAGGGATAAGCCTATCATAACAATGCTTGAGTGTATTAGAAACAAGTTGATGAAGAGAATTCAAGTCAAGAAGACTGGTACGGAGAAATACATTGGTCAGATATGCCCTAACATTTTGAGAAGGATTAACAAGAATCAGAAGTTTTCCAGAAACTTTTTTGCTATATATTCTGGTGAAAATGAGTATCAAGTTCAGTGTTTGTCAGTACACGGAGTTTTAACACAACACGTGATTGATTTGTTGAAGAAGACTTGTACATGTGGGATGTTCCAGTTATGTGGTTATCCCTGCTCTCATGCATGCACTGCTATTGGTCATAGTAGGTTGAGATTGGAGGATTTTGTACACAACTGTTACAGCAAGGATGAATATTTAAAGGTGTACTCACACATGATACATGCTGTTCCAGGGGAACTTGATTGCTGCAAAACACCGTATCAACCACTTAATGCACCTGTTTATAAGAGCAAAAAGGGCAGACCTCAGAGAATGAGAAGGAGACAAGTTGATGAGGAAACCAGTGTTTCTACAAGAAAGGGTCTTACTCATACATGTTCAAGGTGTTTGAAACAATCTCATAACAAGTCAACTTGTAAAAATCCAATACATCCAAGATCCAAATATTTCAAGGTAATTTCATATATATATTTCAATCACATGTTCATAACATTGAATTATTTTGATAGTGGCTTCAATGCAGGGGACTAATGAAGAATCTGCTGGAACTAATACACAATCTGTTCATGCTAGGTCCCAAAGCAGAGCCAAAACTGCTAGGCCCAGAAACACAGCTGTGGGAATTCATATTTACATTTCAATCACATGTAATCATTTGAATTGCATATTCATAACTGAATGTGTTTGACATTAATTTTAATGTAGGGGACTGGTGAAGGACATGTTGGAAATCAAGAATCAGCAGGAGCAGCTACAAGTGAAGATGCAAGTGCTAGATCTATGCCTTATGAATCATTGAGTAGTACACCTCAAAGTTCTGGAAAACAAGATTTTATTGGTTCTACATCATTTGCATCAAATATATGTTCAAGTGTAAGCAATAGATTGATGGTATTGGGTACTGTGCCTCTTTTGTGTGTTGTGTTGTGTAATTTAGTGTCATTTTATGAATTTAACATGTACAAAATGATGATAGGATATTAACACTACTGCAAGAAGGGTGCAAATGAGTCATTTGAATAGGGCAAAACTACATGCAAATGCAAGTGTGGATTCTAATTCTATTGCAAAACCAACTGGAGGTGAAAGTTCCAAGGCCAGAGCCACTGCAATTGGAGATGCAACTACAAGAGGTAGAGGTAGAGCTACTGCTACTGCAATTGGAGATTCAAGTGCTTTTGGTGCAAACTCCAGTGCTAGAGCTACTGCTACTGCAGCTGGTGATTCAAGTTCTTTTGGTGCAAACTCCAGTGCTAGAGCTACTGCTACTGCAGCTGGTGATTCAAGTGCTTTTGGTGCAAACTCCAGTGCTAGAGCTACTGCTACTGCAGCTGGTGATTCAAGTGTTTTTGGTGCAAACTCCAGTGCTAGAGCTACTGCAACTGCTAGGTTGGGAAGAAGGTTGCCAAGATGGGGGCCGTAGTCTCTACATGATAGTATTTTTAATGTTTTCTAGTGTTTTGTATTAAGTCATGAATGATGGGCTACTAATTATTTTTGGTTTGTATGGAATGCAATATCTACAAAGACATAAATTGCTTTTGTTGATGCTTTATGGTGTTTTATTCGAAGTTAGAATTATGTAATGGTTGTTTTTTCTTCAAAGAAGTTATGATCTTTAGTTGAAATTATAAGACATAAATTGCTTCATTGATGAACTGAGAAATTACAGAAATTGAAATTTCATATCTAAACACTTGGATTCAATACATGACACGAATTTTTCATATTGCAACACAATGAAACACAACTCAAATGAAACACACACAATGCAACAGAATGAAACACAACTCAAATGAAACACAATAACTTCAAATACATCAACAATGGGCTATGACACATATTGTCTTCCCACTACTTGAACAAAAGAACGGTTAGCACTAGTAGAAGCAACGCACAAGCAATCCATGAAACATGGACATAACCAGCTTCAATTTCAACAGAATTTCTTCCTCGCGCAGTAGAAGTAGCCTCCTCTTCAAAGCCTTTATCTCTGTTCTTCACACCACCATAGCTATTGTAACTCTGACCTTTAAATTCACCATCAGATTCATCTCCATCTTCATTTGGAAACAAAGTATAATCATCGGGGTGACACCAACGAAAGAAACCACACAGGTTCTTCGAGCAACAGTAGTATAAAAGGCCCTTGGTTTTCTTTTTTTCGGACAACACAACTTTGATATCAGCTCTAACATTGCAAGAACAAGTTGGAGGAGTTGGGTACCTTAAATCCAAGCGCTCCAAAATGGTTGGATTTCTGGGTTTGTAAGAAGACTCCATTGCAATCTTTCACAATTGTCCCGATGGAATTATTGAAGAAGAGCAAAAAGTAGCCAATGATAAAGGGTTAAGGGCATTTACGGTACTTTGGGTTGAAAAATCTCCAAATAGCAAACAATACTCACATCACAAGCGCGTGAATATTATTTCACGGATTTAGGGGTACGTGTGCTACATTTTGTATAACATAGGGTGTATTTAGCTTATTTATTTTTCACGGGGGGTTTTCAGCTATTTGGACGTTTCACAGGGGGTCAAAATGCAATTATCCCATCCCCTTCCCACTCATTCTGTTTCTTTTGGAGCGGTGGGAGGCTAAGGGCATGACGCGTTTTCATTTTTTTACCGGTTAAGGGCAAGAAACTAGCCCATTTTACATTATTCGCGCTTTATAGTATGAACCGGCAAGAAACATGCCCATTTCAAATTATTCACGCTTTATTATAAGTATATATATATATATATATATATATATTATTTGTTTCAATTATTTTGAGAAATTGAAATAAAATCAACTAAAAATAGTCAGGGAGTATCGTTATCCATCACTCAATCAAGAAGTGAACTGAAAATTCTGCAAAAATAAAATGAAAATATAAATAACAATTATTAAATCATATAAAGGTATAAACTCATCATTAAGAATTTTATTTTTTATAAATGTTTTATCTATATAAATATTTTTATTTTCATGTGTATCATTTCTTAATTCTTTGAGTTCATTTAATTGTAATTTTCTTATTTTAGATGCATCATTAAATTCGTATTAAATGCTTTAATTTCACAATAAGTTTTATGTTCAATTTCAACCAGTAGATCATGACAATGCTTACAAAAAACTAACATATATAGTGACATCTCCAGTGATGTTTATGCTCATATGCATCACTTATTCTTAAAGACCAATCCTTTTGATTTTGATTGACTATTTTTTTTCAAAATTTATTTTATTTTTTTAATTTTCAAGTTCAACTTGACTATTTGTTTGAGGGTAATATGGATCAGAAACTTTATGTGTAATATTATATTTTCCTAAACAAAACAGAAAATTATTTATTTATAAAATGATTTCTTCCATCACTGATTATTGATCTAGATATTCCAAATCGACTAAAAATATTTTCTTTAAAAAAATTTATCACAATTTTATAATCATTAGTTCTACATGCAATTGCTTCAATTCATTTTGAAACATAATCAACATCCACTAAAATGTAAGTAAATCCAAAGATAATGAAAATAGACCCATAAAATCTATTCCCCAACTGTCATATATTTCAATAATCATGATTGAATTTAAAGGAATCATGTTTTGTTTTGAAATTATTCCATTTTCCGACAATTTTCACAAGATTTGCAAAATGAATGCGTATCTTTGAAAAGAAAACCAATAAAATCCACATTGAAAGATTTTTGTAGTTGTTTTATTAGATGAAAAATAAACTCCACATGCCTCAGAATGAAAAAAATTTAATGACCAAAATACCCCTCTACAAATTTTTTTGATTTATTTATTTGTTTGAGAAAAAAATTCTTTTTAAAAAATAAAAGTTATAAAATGCAGCCATTTCATCTTATTTGCACCTATTTCCTTCAGAAACTAGGTACACCAACTTCATTGCAGACGAATAGGAGTCCGCCTAACCACTCGCCACAAGAGACAACTTTTGGAAAAAAAAAACTTCATTGTAGACGACCTAAAAAATACACACAAAAGTTCTAGATTTTTTGTTTAGTTTTGAGTTCTAGTAATTTTGAGAGGTTTGGTCTGGTCTCCTTCTCATGTATTTCTTCTTTCATCTAATAAATGGGGAGGGATCTGCCTAACACACACACACCACCCCCGGCACAACAGACGGCTTTTGGAAAAAAAATTCATTGCAGACAACCTAAAAAATACACAAAAAATATGTTCAATTCATAACTTTCAAATATTGTTATTTTCCCTAATCGCCGCCACCGTCCACTGCCATCAACTCTTCTTTCAAGCTTTCCCTTCCACGAGTTCCATCCGAAGAAATAACTATCTGATTTGATTTATGGAGAGAAGAAAATTCATTTGGTCTATGGTGGTGGTAGTATAGTATTGATGGGGAATATCGCCAAAGCAGCATATGATGGGAGAAGTGAAGTTTTGGGTATTATCCCAACAAATTTGATTAATCTTACTGGAGCAGTAATAGGGAAAGAAATGAAAGTGGATAATATGTACGAGCGGATTAATTAAATGATTGAACATTCAGACGCTTTTGCTTTGCCAGGAGGTTTTGAAACTTTGGAGAAAATTTTTCACACTGTCTATTTAGAACAACTAAATATTCACCATAAGCCAATCGATTTGTTAAATGTTAATAATTATTATGATAAAATAATATCATTTCTTGACGATGTTTTGGAGCATGGATTTATATCACAAGCATCGAGAAAGATGTTGATTTATGCTACTGATGAAAGCGAGTTTATTAATTTACTACAAGGATTTACTTATGAACCGGATCTACTATTATCTCAACTTGATTGGTCAACATCCAAGAGTAAAAAAAAAAATATTGTAATTCAACAATACGTTTTCCATCATGTTTTTAAAGCTTTATAAGGTGTGCTATTTTCTTATTTTTTTTATTCTTCTTTATTTATTTATCTTTTTTTTTTTGGAAAAAAATAAATATATTAATATAATAATAATAATATTTATTTTTTTCAATGACAGAGTAAGGAGTCAAAAACTCCCCAGACACATTATTTATTGTTTATTATATACAATATATTAGATTTTAATATTTCATATATATTTAAATTATAAAATACTAAGAAAATTTAGTATTTTTGTATTTTTGTAATATTTATATTTCTTTTTATAAATTTAAGAGAATATATATATATATATATATATATATATATATAATTGATGAAAAATAATTATAAATAATTATAGAACTGTTTGTTTTCAAATAAAATATTTTCTAAATATTTTATGAGTATATAGATAAAGTGATATTGATTGAATGATTAGTAACATGATTAATTGAAGGAACTAATTTGTAAACGTGTAATATATACTAACACAAATTTTGTGAGTGAAAAGTGAGCATTGAGAAAACAACTTATAAGATTTTATTGATTATTAAGAAATGAATAATCACTATATTAAAACCATTTAAAAAAATCATGCAAATAAAAATTGACTGCAAAGTTGTTTGAAGTTTAATTGTAATGATATAGAGTATTAATATCATTACTATAAATCTCAATTGAAATTCTTAATAGATATACCTCATATATATATATAATAATAATAATAAACTTTGAAAAAAAATTGTTACGTTTTTAAAGTTTATTGGAGGTATTTGGTTATGTCTATTAAAAAACTTTGCAATCAAAGGTATTAGTTAAAAAAATATGGGTTTGTTCTTTGTAAATTATCATATCTTATTTTCAATATTAGATTATTTGATTGTCTGCTTTAATATTAGACATTTTCAATGAGCGTGCAATTCTCATCCAAATCCATGAGTGAAAAAAACTATTTATGAAATATTTTAATACGATTGAATATGGAGTTAAGATTTTTATATTAAGAATCTTCATATTATATATGTTATGAAAATATTGTATATTATCATTTTAATTATATTATTCTCAAAGTTTTTAGAAAATATATATAGAAGATATATGTATATATATAATATTTTGATATAATGTGAAATATATATGTATAACAAATCTAATTATATATTAATATATTAGTCGATAACAAGATTTATAAATAAACATATGATTTTCTTAAAAGTGTATGTCTTAAAATTTCAAATTTTGAAAATTTGAATATATATATATATATATATATAAATAAGGAATAAAAATATAACTTGTGATTTTATGATATTTTATTAATAAGGGACTAGTAATAAACTGGTTTGGGGTATGATGAAACTTAAAATTATCAATTAATTATATGTTAAAAGTTTTATTTTAAAACTTAAGTTTCATTAAAGTTATAAATTATATTATTTTAGTGTTATGTGTTTATATTTAAATATTTTACTAAAAATGTTGTATTTTAAGATTTGTACAGATCATTAAAAGTAAAGTACTCAAGCTACAAAGGTCATATTCGAGTAATTTCAAATCCTGTAGATTCACTGATGAGACATCTATAACTTTGTAGAAGACAAGAAGTTCCTACTATTAGAGTAGATGTCCTAAAAGTATAATGTTGGTTAGGGATTTTATTGCGTCGGTAATAATAAACAATTTTTATTTTAATATAATTACTCTTTTATTCAATTTTGGTATTTATTTTATTTTTATACTCATACAAGCTGTATAGATAAAACCCTTGAATATACTATAATAAATAAATATTATTTTTTAGTTCTATAATATATTTATATATATGTGTGTGTTATAATTTTGTTAGTATTTCATCTAAAAAAATTATATAATTTTATTTATCCTCTCAAAATAGTAATATATTTTTATTTATTTGAATTAATTTTACAAAACTGAGAAACATAATCTATCGAATGTCAACCTCAATTTTTTCATGCAATATTTGATCTTTAATTTTTTATTCTCTTCCCTCCCCTCCCCTTCATCTTGTTTAAAGGCTACAAAATAAAAGGTGTGTTCCTTTCTTTTATTTTTTTACTCTCTTGAATTATAACTTTTTTTTCAAGTTTTGTGAGACGTTTTTTTTTAATAAAAAAATCCATTTTCATTAATGTTTTATTATCGGATTTTTAAACAACTTTCTTTGTTTCATTTATTTCTAACATGAACTCGAGATAATTTTTAATATTTTGAAATATACCAATTTCTTTGTTTTTTTTAAATATGTAATTATATTATAAATATATTCAGAATTATACTTCATAATATGATGATAGGTGGAATTCTTAATGATTGTTTGCTAGTGTATATTGAGAATCAAATTTTTGAAAAGTTCGATAAGTTCGATATATTTTACTTGTAGACGTAGATGATTTTCGTGATTTGCAAAGAAAATTTCTAAATTCTAATAGATTTGAGAAATAATGATATATTTATAATTTTTTATGATAAATATTTATTTAGTGTTTGATACAAATATAATATATTTAAAATTCTTATTGTTATATATAATAAATATTTGATCTTTCTCGAGTTTGTTGTTGGCTCCCCCTGGTATCTAGTTCTGGCTCCGCCCCGGGCTGTACACCATTAGTCATGTAGTAGCCCAGCTCCTCTTTACAAGATTAATTAAGTAAAAATAGTTAAGCATGTATTAGAGTCTTAATTTGGAATTAATTGGTCAATTTTTGAAAATTTGGTCAAAGTGAGTTCGGAGCGTCCGAACCAGGATCAGAGGATCCGAACCACTTCGGAGGCATGAGCCAAGGATCGGAGGCTACGGATGGTTCGGAGCGTCCGAACCCAGATCGGACCGTCCGAAACCTGTTAGGCCATGCAAGGGATGATGTGTCAATAGACTCAAGACTAGCCGAACACGTAGCATTTCGGAGCGTCCGAACTCTGCCTATAAATAGCATTTCGGAGCGTCCGAACTCCGTCTATAAATAGGTCATATGAGGCCTCATTTTATTCACACAATTCATACTCTCCTCTCTCGGTATTTAGGATTTCTAAGTGTTTTGGGGTGTTTTCAGCCTTCCTAGGCTTGGTCCGGGTGTTGACGAGGCGCTCCGAGGTTGCTGCGAAGAGGTGACCAAGTTCTGTGGCAGCCGTCATTAGAGGGCTGACGACGGATGCAAGTATAACTATGGATCCTTATAGTAAATAGAGAGTATGATATAGTTTAGTTAAGACTTTTAGAATAAAGTTATAATGCATGAGTACTTTGCATTGTAGTACGAACGATAGGCTTGGACATAGAGTTGATCTAGCTTGCTTTAGTATATGAGGTACGACAGTATTATTCGAGATATCCAAATTGAGTATATATGTATTATGTGCTTGCATGTATATGTGATTGCATGACTTATATGATACAACATGTCACGATTGTATGTTGCATTCATGAGCATCTTGAGCCTTATTTATAAAGGTATCATGTAGTAGCCTAGTAGGGCGCTCACTCTATGAGTTTGTGGATGGTTGGATACGTATGTCTTGTGTCAGGTCACTAGAATGGTTGGAAACTTGCACTAGTCTCAGGTCATCATTATCAACTGAGTATATGAGTCACCTCCTGAGACGACGGCACAACGTGCTATATAGCATGGGCCCGGTATATGACCTTGTTCTTGACTTGAGAGTTTTGGTACCTGTTTTTACTTGCATACATGCACGTATAATACCGTATACTCAGACTCTCGTACTGAGTTTTTCATGCTCATGTCTCGTACCTTGTTGTATCTGAACATCCTATTCCATGGGACATGTCTGCGATTGGATGAGGCGGGTGGTTCTAGGAGAGATTAGGCGATTGATGGCCAGCAGGGATATTGTCTAGGCTTATGATTGTTGAATTTGGGTTGATACAGTATTCGATCTGGTTGTATAATAATTATATTATTTTCATTTGGGATTTATTTATGTTTTTCCGCTGATACCTTTGATTATTTGAGTAATTATGAAACGACCCTAACCTCTAATTTAATTTTAAAAAAAATGAGAAGGAGGAATTTCGAAGTATTATTATTATTATCACTATTTTATTTTTATTTTTATTTTTTTAAAAAAAATTCGGCATGACCTATTTGTTTATAATCAAACTCACATGTCCCAAATCAGCATTTCAAAAATAAAAAGAAAGACTCTCAAAAGATAAGAACATAACACCATAAACATAAACATCTGTTTGGATTCAGTCCCAACAACAACAAATTGAGAAGAGAAAAATAGGTTTACATGCCTAGAAACCAATACAAGGAATCACATCCTGCTAATAAACTGGAAGATAAACAACTGTAAACAATACTCTATTACATACATCTCATATGCGGAAAAGTGAAGGAAGCGACGGTCATGGGTGCGCTCCGCCAGATGCTATCAACCAGGTGATCATGCCCCTCAGTCACTGAGTAATCATCATCACCTGCACCAAGCAAATGTAGTGAGTCTAAAGAGTCAACAAGAATATGGGGTGAAATAACGAATAATAAATATACATGCGCACATAATTAAAAATATCAGATACTGAAAATACATTGTCTTTTCCTAACTGAAACTCTAGCAAAAAGAGTACGTGAAAACATTGCATGCATGACTGAATCTAACTGACTGAAGCTAAACTCGATTTGAGAGCGCATAGCAAGACTGAACATGTGAACTGAAGTGACTAAACTGGGAATTAATGAACTGATAAACTAACTGTAAGCTTATAAACTGATAAAATGATAAAATGATAAACTGATAAACTGAATAACTGATAAACTGATAAGCAAATAAACTGATAACTGAATAACTGATAAGCTGATAAACTGATAAACTGTGAACTTAGATCATTGATTGTGGCCCTTTTCTTTAGTTTTGATCGATCAATGTTGCAGTATACTATGCCGGCAAGGAAGTTAGGATTTCTCTCAACCCTTCTTGCCCCGTGTTGGTATGGAAAACCAAGATTTCTCTCAACCCATCCATACCCTGAAATGCCATACCCTGAAATGGTAAGGGAAGCCAAGATTTCTCTCATCCCGTCCAAACCCATGAGGTGGTAAGGGAAGCCAGGATTTCTCCCAACCCGTCCATACCCTGAGTTGGTAAGGAAAGCCATGATTTCTCCAAACCCGTCCATACCCTGAGTTGGTAAGGAAAGCCAGGATTTTTTCCAACCCGTCCACACCCTGATAAGTCACAATCAACTCTCCTTAATAAAAAATACTTTCTTCTCTGACTTAACTCAAAGATTTGGAATGAACTCAAGAAATGACATTCTTTGAAAAAATTTACTCGATACTCAGATAAACTAAATAAGATGGTTGACATGGATGGTGATTTAGGTGACAAACCATAGCTAAGAATCTAAAATTTACTTTTTGGCACTTAGGACGTATCCCGAGCATTCCACTTGCAAAGCTTAAAACTTATAAAATTCTTAGTCAAACGGCTTCTGCTTGAAACCACGAGTCCCACGCACTCTAAGCTAAATTAGGAAGTCATCCTCAAAGAATCATTCTTATCCAGTCATTTCTGGCAACAAAATTTTCGGACAGCAGCACTTAGCGACTAAATTCTGCGCCTCATCAATCATTAGCCTAGAACTCAACCAAAACTTAGCCGAATTGATTCCCATGACATATTCATAACATCCTGGGCTAATTCCAGACCCGAGCCCTTAACCAAATATGAGTCTAGCACTGGCATAAACTACCATTCTCGGACAGCCCTGCTCCATGACAGAAACTGTGCACTCTTCCCACTTGACTCCGTTATAAACCTTCAACACATACTCCACTATGAATCCCAACCTATAACCTAACAACTTGACCACCTCGAGACCCCACTTAGCCACTAGCACTGCCTTACCAAAGCCTAGTGACTCAGAGTCAGGCCCTGCCCCTGACCTCGAGCCAAAACCCACCCTTGAACCTCAATCCAAACCAAAAGTCCTACTCGAAGCAGCCCCTGCCCTCGAGCCAAAACCCAGCTCGCGAGAGTCCTGGCCAGTCCCCCAGAAACCAAATTTCTTCCACCTACAATCAACAACCCTTTTTTTTCTCAAAATGGCAGCCACAACACACAACCATGGTGCTACCATGTGAGCTACATTCTTACCCATGGAAGCTCCTATATCACCATCCAAACAACAAGCAAGACTCGAATCAACACAAGTACAAACACCAAGAGAAGTAAAAAATAAGGCAGAAGAAAGCAATGATCAGAAACATCTCACCCACATCTATCCTTTACAAGAAATGCGACATGAATCAATCTCAAGCACAAACAATACACCCTAAAGGCAGAAGAAAGCAATGATCAGAAACATCTCACCCACATCTATCCTTTACAAGAAATGCAACATGAATCAATCTCAAGCACAAACAATATACCCTAAAGAATTCTGGGGTGTCGAACAGGCCAAAGATAAAATATCTAACATCTCGGTTGGCCAACAAGATTTACAAAAAAATCGAACAGGCATCCTATTGATGTGATTATCACAAAAATGACTACCCGGGTGATGGGTAAAATCCCGAGCGGAAAAGATAGATGGATATTCCCCCAAAAGAAGGAATCCCTTCTTCGAAGTTATATGAGTAGTTTTTAGAAAGTGAGTGTACCCTGAAAGACTTGACACTTCCGCCTTCCCAGGATTGGTTTTTATATTCGCCCAGCAAGACCCTCAATCATTATTGGGTATGGCCCTTCTGACTGATTTTAGGGTGATAAGACGGTTATCACGTGTGATTTAGACCCTCCTGATTTCCGGCAAGAGCCTATTCCTTCGGATCGTGATTAGCAATGATTTGGTCTGTGATTTGGGTTCTGACATACTCCAAACAGACGTGGCCATTTCTTGGCCCTAAAAATAGGAAATCCGGGCCCCACCGTTTTCTCTTTCCTTTTCTACCCTCCGTTACCTCCTTACCCGGTGTTCTAGCTCCCCTGACTCTCACCCCGGGATACCTTACCCCGAGATACCTTACCCCGAAACAACGCTGTGTTTGCTACACCCCGGGATACCTTACCCCGGGGTACCTTAATATTACATCACCACACTTCCCAAAGATAGTCGGGCTAGGACCTGTTCTGCTGTCCCGAGGAAACAACGCTGTGTGCGGCTACACCCCGGGATACATTACCCCGGGGTACCTTACCTCGAGGTATCCTAATATTACACCACCCGGGGTAAGATATCCCCGGGACGTATCTCGAGTGGTCTCGTCAACCGGGGTGATGTCACTAGCCTTACGTCAGCCCTAAACGCTTCGTAGTGCGCTTGTCAGAGAATTTGTCAGGAGTCGCTTCAACTTCTTGAGCACGCTTCGCGTATCTCTGCCGTCCAATTTAAAATATACGGCTTAGATTGCCTTGGCCCTTTTTACATAATCCTTGCGACTCCTTTGTTCTTTTTTCCATCGCCTTCCTTCCTTACGTGGTTGCTTTCTGGTTTTATGCAACTTTCTTCCGCTCCCGTCATCCGTCCCTTAACCTGTAAGTGCTCTCCTTCCTTATGTCTACAAGTACCTCTTCTACCTCTGGGGCGAATGCCAAAGGCTCGCCTTGAGACGAAGCGCCAAGCGGTAGCTCGAGCGACGCTCGCTCCGTTTCCGCTCTTCCTCTCCGCCCCCGTCGTTCTAAAAAAGCCTCTCTTTCTCGCCCTAAAACTTCCACAGCTTTGCCTTCCCACGAAAAGGGAAAAGGAAAAAATAAGGTGAAGAACCCCACCCCTCTTTTATCCGCCCCCAGCATTAGGCTGGTATACATATCTTCCATGCACCCTTTCCCAAGGGGCTGCAGAGGAACTACGTGGCTCAGGGGAAATCCCTTCGTCCTACTTCTTGTTCCGACCTTTACCTGGGAGCACTCCCGATACCCCCCCGGCGGGGTGCTATACTTTTTTCCAAGATCAAATTCGCAGTGGTCTTCGATTTCCCATTCCTCCCTTCTTCTTGGCAGTTGCCGACTTCTTTAAAGTTCCTATCAATCAATTTCACCCGAATTCATTTCGGATTACGGCCTCCACTTACATCCTTTTCAAAATGCACAATTTGGCCATCACCCCTCTCATTCTTCACTACTTCTTCACATGCCGGTTTAATGAAGGGGCTTTTTCTTTGGCTGCCCGGCTAAATTCCTGTTTTATTTCCGATATTCCTTCTTCCCTGAAGGGGTGGAAAGAAAAGTATTTCTTTATTCGACCCCCGAATCCTTTTACTTTTAGGACCGGGTTCCTGTCTAGTCTTCCCCCCTAACCAGAGCTCCCAGATCACTACAAAGTTGAGGAGCCGTATGTTCGTAGTTTGGCGTTGGTTGGCCACAAAAACTTTTCTTCCCCTGTTCTTTTAACAGTGAAAACATGATAGCCTACGGGTTGAGTACCCGGGAGGAAGATACCATTAACCAGGTGATCGATGCTTACTGTGTCCCGGGTGCTCAACCTGGTAATCTCTGGATTCGTCCCCTCTAATTGCTTTATCCTTTTTACTCCTTCTGTTCTTATCGTGGTCTTCTCCTTGCAGATCCCTCCAACATGATGAAAGAGGAATTTGCCAAACGCGCTGCCGAGAGGCAAGCTGCACAAGAAAGAACTCGAGCCCTAGCCGAGCAGAGGAAAAAGGCCCTGATGAAGGAAGAAAACCGTGCCTTGGCACGGCCGCCTTCCCCATCTCCTTCAGCTCCTGCTTCCTCCCTCCAGAATACTGGGGCCCCGGAGGCCCGGGCTCTTATACTGGCCCCTCCTCAGCTGGAGTCTCAAACTCAACTATCCTTGTCTCAAGAGGATCTGGAAGATGAGATCCCACTCTCCAATCACAAGAGGAAAGCAGCTCAGGTGTCCGAGGTAATTGACTTGAGCGATTCAGAAAAGGCCCCCTCTCAGAAGGTTCCAATTCCGCCTCTCCAGCCTTCCTCAGTGGGTCCTCTAGTGTCAGGCTGGGAAACCCCTGCTGCCACCTCGGAGCATCTTAGCCATGTTTGGGGTGGTCCGCCGAGTGCCGCTGCCTGGGGACCCCGGTCCCCTTCTTCCTATCGGGCACGGTTTCTTCCAAAATTGCTCAGCTCCAGAGTCTATTGTCTCCGGAGGATCATTCCCTGCTGTCTGCCCGTGATATTGCTTCCCGGTTCTCCGAGGATATCTCTCACGCCTATACGGTAAACCCCCTCCTTCCTTTATTCAAAAAAGTTGTTGCCTTTATGCTTTGATTGACCTTTTCCTATTTTTTTTTAAACAGGGCTTGTGCATGCTGACCCATGCCCTGGATGAGGCTAACTCAGAACGGGCTAAAGAGAGCAACCGGTGCGGTTCCTTTCAAGAGTGCATTGCTCAACTCCGTTCCCAGGCAGCCCGATTCCAAGAGGCTCATGAAGCGGAGATGCGGTCTCTTCAGGAGTCTCTAGAGAGCTCGCAAGCGGCCCTGACTAGGACTCAGGAGAGTTGGAGACAAAAATTATCTGAAGTTCAATACCGCCGCTCTTCTGAGATCCAATCCCTCGAGGCCCAAGTGGAGCAACTTACCCGGGAGTTAGGCCAGGCTATGGAGGAGAGAGATAGGGCTAGGCAGGAGGCGGAGGTACTCCATGTATCGGCCACGAAAATGCAAAACCAGCTGATTATTGCCCGTACAGAGGCAGAGATGCATATTTCCTCTACTCGGGATGCTGCTCAGGCTCTAGAAGAATGCTCTAGTGCAAAAGATGAATGGTGGGCCTCCTTCCTCTCTTCCAAGGAGTTTGAGCAGACGGTGATAGACAAGTCCTTTGATTTCGTCACTCGGGGCTTCGATCTCTGTTCTGATCAGTGTGAGGCAGCTGGCCTGATGCGAGAAGGAGTTCCAAATCTTGATCTGGCCATAGCCTCCTTACCCTCTGACCCTGAGAATGAAGGAGAAGGGCCCCAGGCAGAGGTAGACGCCAGCAAAGAGCAGAAACCTCAAGAGGGAGCCGACCTCCTGGGTTAGATTTAGGCTACTCATCGGAGCTTTAGGCTTAGGATCCTAACTTTTTATGTACGTATATTCGGTGTTTAACACTAAACTTTGATCTTGTTTCACCTCTTTAATTGAATGATTTCTCCTGTATTCCTGACTGAATCCCCCGTTTTGATATTTTTTATTCGTGAGTTTCAAACATGCGGGTGGTCCATTCCCCCGGGAATTTGTGATGACTGGGCGCCTGGGATCCCGAATCTTTTGGTTCCATGGTGATAGACCACCTGGACCTTATATGACTCGTGAATTACCAAGGGCCACTGAGTACCAGGGTGGTAGATCACCTGGGTTTTTAAGTGCCAGGGTTGTAGATCACCTGGGCTTTACATGGCTCGTGAATTACCACGGGCCTTTGAATACCAGGGTGGTAGATCACCTGGGTTTTTAAGTGCCAGGGTGGTAGATCACCTGAGCTTTACATGGCTCGTGAATTACCACGGGCCTTTGAGTACCAGGGTGGTAGATCATCTGGGTTTTTAAGTGCCAAGGTGGTAGATCACCTGGGCTTTACATGGCTCGTGAATTACCACGGGCCTTTGAGTACCAGGGTGGTAGATCACCTGGGTTTTTAAGTGCCAGGGTGGTAGATCACCTGGGCTTTACATGGCTCGTGAATTACCACGGGCCTTTGAGTACCAGGGTGGTAGATCACCTGGGTTTTTAAGTGCCAGGGTGGTAGATCACCTGGGCTTTACCTGGCTCGTGAATTACCACGGGCCTTTGAGTACCAGGGTGGTAGATCACTTGGGTTTTTAAGTGCCAGGGTGGTAGATCACCTGGGCTTTACATGGCTCGTGAATTACCACGGGCCTTTTGAAATTCATAATAGATCAAAACATATTTTTTATTTATACAACCATCAGAGAAATAATTTACAGGCGCGCATGTATTTTTTAAGGATAATAAGACTTAAGATGCATAGTATTCAAGGGCCTCTGTAGGACCTTGCCCCGGCTGTCCTCCAAATACCAGGCGCTCCTTCCTATCCTCCGAATTACTTTATAAGGTCCCTCCCATTTGGCTTCTAGATTTTTTACTTCTCCCGCCGGGTTAACTTTCTTCAATACCAAATCACCTACCTGGAATTCCCGGGGTTTGACCTTTTGATTGAACGCCTGAATTATCCTGCTCCGATAGGCTTCCATCCGAATAGCAACCCGTTCTCTTTTTTCTTCAATCAGGTCTAATTCCAGCGTCCTGCCTATGGTCTCCCCCTCCTGATGGGCTCTCACCCGGGGGGAGATCTGTCCGATCTCTACTGGGATCACGGCCTCGGACCCGTACACCAAGCTGAAGGGTGTTTCTCCTATGGCCGTCCTGGGGGTAGTGCGGTAAGACCATAACACACCAGGGACCTACTCCACCCAATTTCTGCCAACGCCAAAGAGTCGGGTTTGTAAAGTTTGGATGATAGTCCTGTTAGTTGCTTTCGTCTGTCCGTTGATTTGGGGATACACCACAGAAGTGAATGCATGCTTTACCTTCATCTCTGTGCACCAGTCCTTTATTTTCTTTCCCTGGAACTGCCTCCCGTTGTCCGAGATAAGCTTTCGGGGTAAACCAAACCGGCAGACAATGTTCTTCCAAATAAATCCCAACACCACCTCTTCAGTGATTCTTGCTAATGGCTCAGCCTACACCCATTTAGATAAATAATCCACTGTTAATAGTAAGAACTTCTTCTGCCCGGGGCCTATCGGAAATGGTCCCACGATATCCATGCCCCATTGATCAAAAGGTCAGGATGCCCACACCGGCTGTAACTCCACCGCGGGCTTACGAGAAAAATTCCCAAATCTCTGGCATCCTTCACACGTTTTGACGACTTGTCGGGCATCCTGCTGCAGGGTAGGCCACCAATATTCTGCCAACAGGTGCGCCAAGACAAGCTCAAAGCCCCTCCATGATCCCCGCAACAGCCTTCATGTATTTCCTGAAGGACATAACCCACTTCCCCTTGGGCTAGGCACCTTAGTAAGGGACCCTGAAAAGATCGCCGATATAACTTTTCATTAATCAAGGTGAATCGAGTTACCTGCCTTCTGAGACTCGGGGCATGCGCCTCATCCCCAGGCAGGGTCCCTGTCTGCAAGTACTCCACGAGGGGCACCATCCAGGATCTTTCTGAAGCCTCTTCTTCCTTTCCTTCAATGGCCATCACCGATCCGGACTGTTGTATCACCTCTCGGCAGTCAATACCAGTGGATATGATGCTACCCTGGCTAGGGCATCTCCCTTCGCATTATGCTCCCTGGGGATTTGCTCAATGCTCCAGCTGGAAAATTCTTCTCCCTGCTGTTTGATAAGTCCCACATACTCCTGCAATCTCTTCTCCCTGATGCCAAAATTCCCTGCACTTGTTGTACCACCAGTTGGGAATCCGAATATACAATTACGTGTCTGTCTCCCGCCTCCCAAGCCAATTTCAAACCCGAAACTACAGCTTCATACTCTGCTTCATTGTTTGATTTGAAAGATGAAAATCTTACCGCCACTTTGGTTTTTTCCTGAGTGGGAGAAATGAGGATTACTCCCACCCACTCCCTTCCAAACCGCTGGCCCCATCCACAAAGATTCTCCACACCTCCTCCTGTCCAAAAGTGATGACCTCGGTCAAGAAGTCAGACAAAGCTTGTGCCTTAATAGCTGCCCGGGGCCTGTACTCCACATCGTACTCTCCCAACTCTACTGCCTATTTGATCAATCTACCTGAAGCCTTCGGTTGAGTCATCACCCGACCCAAATGGCTATTGGTCAGAACTGTGATTGGGTGCGATAGAAAATAAGGTCGGAGTTTTCGGGCAGTCAAAACAAGGGCCAGAGCCATTTTTTCTATTTCACTGTACCGGGTCTCGGGCCCCTTCAGAGCGTGGCTTACGTAATAAACTGGCTTTTGATCTCCTCCCTCTTCCTTTATTAACACCGTGCTCACTGAAAACTATGTCGTGGAGATATAAACCCACAATCTCTCCCCAGGTTTGGTTTTAATCAGGATGGGCAGACTTGCCAGATGCTCCTTTAATTCCTGAAAAGCCCGTTCGTAGTCCTCATTCCATCCGAACCTCTGAGCCTTCATCAGCACCTGAAAGAAAGGATGACTCATATGGGCCGACCGAGCAATGAAATGAGATAGGGCCGTGACTCTTCCCGTCAACCGCTGTACGTCCCTAATGGAGGAATGGGATGGCATCTCCCTCAGAATTTTTACTTTCTCCGGGTTTACCCCTATTCCCCTCTCGGTCACTACAAATCCCAAGAATTTCCCGCTTTTTACTCCGAACACACACTTGGCCGGATTAAGCTTCACCCCGTACCTTCGCAAGGTACCGAAGGTTTCCTCCAGGTCAGGAATAAAATGGTCCCGGGTCCTGGATTTCACCAGAATATCATCTACATATACCTCCACATTCCGGCCCAACTGATCTTGTAAAACCTTATCCATCATCCTTTGATAGGTGGCTCCTGCATTTTTTAACCCAAAATGCATAACAGTATAACAAAATGTTCCTCCTGACGTAACAAAACTGACCTTATCCTGATCCTCCTTAGCCAAGGGAATTTGATGGTATCCCTGGTAGGCATCCATAAAGCAAAGTAGCTCATAACCAGAGGTAGAATCTAATAACTGATCAATCCGGGGCAGGGGATAGCAGTCCTTGGAGCATGCTTTGTTTAAGTCTCGGAAATCCATACACATTCTCCATTTCCCTGTACTCTTGGGAACTAGAACTACGTTAGATAACCAAGTAGGAAACTGTACCTCCCTGACGTGTCCCGCTTCCAGAAGCTCCTGGACTTGCTCAGCAATGACCTTGTCTTTTTCTGCCCCAAAGTGTCTTTTCTTTTGCCTAACAGGCCGATATCCTGGGAGGATATTCAGCCTGTGCTCTGCTAAATGGGCCGGAACTCCAGTTAGCTCTTTAGGAGACCAGGCAAACACAACCGTGTTCTGGGCCAAACACGCCTTTAACTGTTCTGCCAAAACAAGCTCCATCCCCCGGGCCACTCGGGCGATCTTCTCCGGCTGTCCGGGCACTACCTCCACCTCCTCATACTCCTCTTTTACTTCTCCTACTGCGCACACCTCTTCTTGCATGGAACCATCTCTTCTTTCCATCCTTCATGCTCTCTTGTTATTCCCCCGGATGGTGTCCGCATAACACCGTCTGGATGAGTGCTGATCTCCCTTTACCTCGCCCACTCGATCCCCCACCGGGAATTTGATCTTTTGGTGGTAAGCGGATGCGACGGCCCGAAAGGCATTTAAAGCCGGCCTTCCCAGGATGATATTGTAGGAAGATGGGGCCTCCACCACGGTGAAGAGAGCCATAACAGTCTTTTTTGAATCGCCCAATCCTAGAGTAATAGGCAGCCGCACTTCTCCTTTAGGCCGAATAGTATGTCTGGAAAACCCATGTAGGGACGTTTTTACAGGGTTAATCTCACACTCCCGCAAGTCCATTTGTGCAAATGCATCCTGGAAAATGACGTTCACCGAACTCCCTGAATCCACAAAAACCATTCTTATGTCGTAGTTAGCCACCTGCGCTTGGATGAGTAAAGCATTGTTGTGGGGTAGACACACTCCCTCAAGATCCTCAGGCCCAAACGTAATGACCGGATAGGCATCTGGTCTCCAGGCTTCGATTCCCAGGACCTCTCTTTTGCTCCAAGACTTCCGAGCTCTATTAGAGTCCCCATCAGTGGATCCTCCCGAAATCATATTAATCACCCCCTGGAAGATCCCTCCCGGGGTCCTTTGTCAGGCCCACGTGGAATTTCCACCCGGGCCTTCGTGGGATCGGGCCTATCGCTTCGCGGAGTGTCGAACCGGGGTACCCAGGGGCGTCCCCGTTGCATTTTCTCCACATGCTTTGTTTCGTCAGGTACAGGCTACCTCGGCTCCACGGTGAGCCTCCGGCACTCACTAGTGTCGTGGGTGTTAACCCGATGTATCGAGAAATATTTTCCCGGCCTCTTGGGAGGCACAGGCTGGATATTCTCCTCACACAAGTGGACCTCTTGATCTCGGGCTACTCTGTGAGGAGCATAGGCGGCGAGCCTTCCCGATGGGTCATTCCTTCTCCTCCCTTGATTGCCCTGGTTCCCTTTCTCCTTATGTTCCTCCTTCCGGTTCTTCTCCCTCTTCTGCTTCTGGGCTTCCTACATGTTGATATATTTCTCGGATCGAGCCAAGAGATCCTCAAAATGACGGGGTGCCTTTTTGACCAAGGACCGGAAGAATTCTCCCTCCTTGAGCCCTTGCGTGAAAGCAGTGATTTTGGTTTCTGGTGCACAGGCCGGTACTTCCAAGGCCACTCTATTGAACTTTTTAATGTAAGCTCTTAGAGACTCCTCGCTCAGTTGTTTTATCTCGAAGAGGCTGAGAGTAGTATTCTTATACCGCTTGCTGCTGCTGAAGTGTTGCAGAAAGACTTCCCGGAATTCTTTGAAAGTCTTAAAGCTACCTTCCTCCAAGTTCTCAAACCACCTTTGCGCAGAATCCACCAAGGTAGTTAGGAATACCTTGCATTTAATTTGGTCCCCGTAGCAATGCAACATCGCTACATTCTCAAACCGAGCGATGTGTTCCTATCGATCAGCACTGCCGTCATATTCCTTGATTTTGGCGGACTTGAAATATACCGGCAATGTCTCTGCAATGATTTCCGGGGAGAAAGTACAGCCCAAACTTTTGACCCGCGAAGATTCCCGCGGGTCCGTATTTTCCAGCTTTTGTATCTTATGTTTCAGCATTTCCAGTTCTCCTGCCATGGTAACATTTACCGACCTCGCATGCGAGTTTCCTTCCTCCTCCACATGTATGCCTCTGCTCTTCTCCCTCTCTTTTTCGAGCCTCGGTCCTTGCTCTTCCTCCCCTTCTCCTCCTTTGTCCTTCTCCTTCTCTCGGCCCTCTTTTTCCCCTTGTTGTATCGCCATGATTCTTTGTACAGCCGTGTCCACCATAGCGTTCATTTGCTCCTGGATTGCGGCCACTGCTCGACGAGAGCTTTCAGGATCATCAATGATGGTCATATCCACGTCTTAGACTCACTTTCCCACAGACGGCGCCAATGATGTGATTATCACAAAAATGACTACCCGGGTGATGGGCAAAATCCCGAGCGGAAAAGATAGATGGAGATTCCCCCAAAATAAGGAATCCCTTCTTCGAAGTTATATGAGTAGTTTTTAGAAAGTGAGTGTACCCTGAAAGACTTGCCACTTCCGCCTTCCCAGGATTGGTTTTTATATTCGCCCAGCCAGACCCTCAATAATTATTGGGTATGGCCCTTCTGACTGATTTTAGGGTGATAAGACGGTTATCACGTGTGATTTAGACCCCCCCTGATTTCCGGCAAGAGCCCATTCCTTCGGATCGTGATTAGCAATGATTTGGTCTGTGATTTGGGTTCTGACATACTCCAAACAGACGTGGCCATTTTTTGGCCCTAAAAATAGGAAAGCCGGGCCCCACCGTTTTCTCTTTCCTTTCCTACCCTCCGTTACCTCCTTACCCGGAGTTCTAGCTCCCCTGACTCTCACCCCGGGATACCTTACCCCGAAACAACGCTGTGTGCGGCTACACCCCGAGATACCTTACCCCGGGGTACCTTAATATGACATCACCACACTTCCCAAAGACAGTCGGGCTAGGACCTGTTCCGCTGTCCCGAGGAAACAACGTTGTGTGCGGTTACACCCCGGGATACCTTACTCCGGGGTACCTTAATATGACATCAACTATAAATCAGAAAATTCGAACAACACGCAGAATAAACAAGCACACAACGTAATAATCCACTTGGTGGCCAAAGAAATCTATAAACTTGCCTCACGCTTAAAAAATATCAAAAATTGGGGAGGGGAGCTCGGCAGCTGGAAATCGAGCTGGAAAATATGATGGAACTTGAGCTGCTCGCCTAGAGGGGTGTTTTCGCCGGAAGAAATGGAGCTGGCGGCTGCCGGAGGCTGGATATGGAAGAAAGGAAGTGCCGATCGCCTTGGGAGGAAATGAAGACCGAACAGGGAAGTTTGTATCGACCAGCTTGAGGGAGGGGAAAAGTATTTGGGCCGATGCAATTGGGTAGGGTGTAATCCCTTATTGGGTCGGGTAAGCTTATATCTTTAAATGTGTGAGACGATAATGCATAATATATAATATATAGTTTTATATGGTGCGAGTAAAAGTGTTAGGCCCAAATTCCGCAAATACTCAAATTTGAAAATTTAAGAGTTAAATACTTAAATTCTAATTATCGGGTTTGAAAATGCTAATTTTGGAAAAATTTCAAAAAAATTAACTCATGAATGCAAAAAAGCGATTCTTTGACACCCGAAAAATTCTAAAATAACATTCATCTACTTTTCTCAATTCTCACAAATATAAACTCTTGAGATAATATCTAGAAATTTACCGCCGAAAACCGATACCGAAAGTCATTGAACTCAAAAATCCCAAAAATAATCAACTTAATAATATTTGAGCAATTTAAATTTAAAAGAATTTAAACAATAACTTAGAAATTAAATTCAATACATTAAATATTCTGATGTCACGACAGCGAGTAGACTATTTAAATAACAAGCAAAGCGATTAAAATAATTTAAACAAACTAAATGTATGTTTAAAAGTCATTTTAAATAAATATACGAGCGGAATAAAAATATTTAAAACGACTCAGACATTTAAAAATATTTAAATAAATAAACTAGACATTTAAAATAGTTTAAAATTACTAATATCTAAACTTAAATTATTATAAATAAATAAGTCGAGTAATTAAAATCTTTTAAATATGCAAATCTTAAAATCTTTAAAAATATTTAAAACAAATAAGCGATATAATAAAATAATTCAAATGAGTAGACTTAAACAATTAATAAAAATAATTAAATAGTTAGTACAAAAATATTATTTAAATAAATAACTAATATTTATTAACACATAATTCAAATAAAAAATTTGAATCAATTAAACTTAAAAATAATAAATCCTAATATTTATTAAATTTAATTCATGAGATTTAGTAGATTAGATTTTTAGATACTATAAATTAAGTTAAATGCATGTTTAAGCTTTTGATTAGTAAGTAATAACAGCGCGAGTCACTACAACTCCTTACGACCTGAGACAATACAGATGTTGTACATGCTAGGATTGTGATTTGACTCGTTTACAGACTCCGTGAGGGTCATCGAATGGCGAGATTGGGCACAGTCACGACACATGTAGGAGTCAGTGCATTGTAGTCGGGAATTCACTGCACACCTACGGGTGTGGATATCTATGTGATCTTATGAGATAATAGTACATGAAATATCTAGCCAGAATATGAGATGTGCAGTAGGGTAAAGTTGTTACCTAGTTGTACATGCGAGACCACTATAAATGTAACGCCCCGTTTTTTTTTATCTTAATTGATGTTATTTGAGATAATCAGTGATTTCAGAATTAGAGAACCGACTTATTATTAATCAGGGACCTTTTTGCAATTTTCGGAAATTTCAGGGACTAAAACGCAAAATTGAGTTTTGTTATTTAAACTAGACTTTGACTAAGTCCTTGGATCACTTCTTATTCACCCTCTCCACCGTCTCTTCCATTGTTGGACGCCCAAAGCTTGTCCAAGCTTTTTTGATTTCATTTCTAGCTCAATCCGTCCGATAGAATTGATTTCTGACTTGATATCTACGATCACAGCGACGAGTGCTCCGTTTGGAAGTAAGTTTATTTTAATTCTGAGAAGTTTGAATTTATTGATGTTGTCAGAATTTGTTTATATTCGAAGATGATGATTATGAGTTACCAGTGATCGTATCTAAGACGGTTCGAAGATCTAACAACGAATGAATTTGTTATGAATTTTCTTGTCATTTTCGAAAATCATGATTTTTGTGATGTGTTGGTTTTGAGTTGGAATTGATGTTTGAGGATTGAAATGAGTATATTGAGTTGTTGTTTTGATGTCTGCATTTCCGGTTTGATCAGTTACAGCCATTATGACGTCGGTTTGAGTTTTGGATATCGTTCGAGTTTGATTGAGTTTTGATGTCGATTTTGATCACTATAACTTCTTCTGATAGATTGAATTGAAGTTCTCGGAGATTGTGAGCCTTGCAGTCTTGATCAGTTTGGAAGAGTTGAGCTGGTATAGTATCGACGTCCTTCTATATCGATTAATGAACTTGTTTGATTGACTTGAGTTAATATTGATTGAGGAATTGTTGTTTTCATATTGAAGTTTTGGGAACGAAAAAGAAGAGGTATAAGACGACTTAGAAATAGAATAGGACGATGAACTTGAATCAGGATTGATTCGAGTATCCTAGACGAAATCACATACTGCATGTTTTGATTTCTTAATTGATTATATGATTGAATTAAATTGAGTGCATTAGATTACATATGCATTCATATTGAGCCTTGATTTGTTCAATTTGAATTAGACGATCTAGGGATTGTAGTCGAGTAGCTTGGTAGGCGATTTACTACCTTGTCGAGTAGCTCACTATAATGCTCTTGAGTCTAGAGGATTAAAGCATGTCATGTCCACCTCGAGAGGGGAGTCGGTGTGATTGTTGGATGTTTTAACCTCGGGATCCCAAACCGAAGAAAGAAAGAATAAAAGAAATTCATTGATTATCTGAGTCTGATAATCCAGAAGTTTAAAGACATGCATATCATTTTAATTACAGTATTGGATTGAATTATTTGATTATATGAGGATTGAATTCTTATATGGATTGATATGTTATTTGATTTCATGTCATTATCTTTTACTGGGAATATTATTCTCACCGGATTATCCGGCTGTTGTCTTTGTTTGTATGTGTACTTGGCAACAGGTGGGGCAGGAACGAATCAGAGACAACATGGCTAGAGGATTGAGAGAATAGAGTGAGGCTTGGATGTTAGGAGTCATTTATGTAATTGAACTCCTTTTTGTATTGAATAAGTCCAAACTAGATGGACCTTATTATGCATGTTATATTTTGTGAGGTTTGTATAACTCAATACTTGTTGTATATTGTTGAATAGGATTTTGGTGTTGTTATTGTAAATTGTTGGAATTGGAATTGAAGAAGAAAAACCAGAACTTTTCTGGGCAGAGCGTCTCGCTCGATCGGCAGATTCTTACCGATCGAGCGAGCACCATTGCAGCGAGGCAGTGTTTGGGAAATTTATTGCCCGCTCGATCGGTGGGTCCTGAATTTTTGGCAGTGCTTTGGATTATTTTGGCCCGCTCGATCGGTAAGATTTTACCGATGGAGCGAGCACCCCTTTTAAAAAAAAAAATTTCTTTTGTCTTTCTTTAATCTTATGCTTTGAATTGAGTTGATTAATTTAATTACCCTGAGATTGTATGATTAGAATCTAGGCCTCACATTAAGTGGTATCAAAGCGATAAGATCTTGGACTGGAATTAGAAGAGAGCGGGGTAGATCGAGTCCGCTTGTTTCGAATTCTCACATGTGTTTGAGTTATTTAATTGAGTTATTAAATACAATGCGAGCATGCTTTATTGATTGATAATTAATTGAATTACATGATTGTGTGATTTAATTTATAAAGCATGAATTGATTGAGATATGAACTGTAATCATTCATTGGATCCGAGTTCCATCTTTTGACTTGAGTAAGAAGATCAGAGGTTGTGGGACACTGGAATTTTGAGATTGAGATATCTGTGTTCTAACCCCTTTTGTTCTATATGGGTACTCGAAGAAGATTGAACATGAATACTCCACCGGGTTTTGCTACTACTGAAACTCCGCCTGTAGTGACTCCTCAGAATAACCAGGGCGATACAGTTGAGAATCAGATGGATGCCACGGCTACCCCTATGGAAACCTTACTGAAGAGGTTTCAATCCTTCCGACCACCGATTTTGAGAGGAACGGAGAATCCCATGTATTGCGAGGGTTGGATGGATGATATAGATGAACTTTTTGATTCTCTAGACTACTCCGATGACCGTCAAATTAGATTGGTTATTCATCAGCTGCACGGAGTGGCTAAGAAATGGTGGATCTAAACTAAGAAAGCCATGGAGAACATAGGTACTCTTGTTAACTGGATTCTATTCAAGACTGAGTTTTTTAAGCGATTCTTTCCAGTTTCCTACCGTAAGGATAAGAATGCTGAGTTCTCCAATTTGAAGCAAGGCAATTTGAGTATCGAAGATTATGTTGCCAAATTTGACAGTCTACTGAGTTTTGCTCCACACATTTCTGACAATGAGGAAGAGAAAGCTGATCACTTCATAAATGGTTTGAACCCTGATATATTTACTTTGGTCAACATCGGGAGGCCTAATAATTTAGCCGATGCTATGGACCATGCCAAAGGTGCAGAAGCCGAATTGATAAGGCAAAGAGGGAATCAATATGCACCTCAGCATCAACAGAGATAGTTTCAGGCCCAACAACCCCAGTATCAGAATCAACCACCGAGGACTGAAGGTGGTAGCAGTGGAGGTAATAAGAAAAATTACTTTCGTCCCTAGGGAAAGCAGTTTAAGAACTCTGGAAGCAGTTCTTCAAGTTCTGGTGGCTCGAAACAGAACAGTTACAGCCAAGGTTCAAGTTCCTCTGGCACTTCTTGTAACAAATGTGGAGGTCGTCACTCCAGTGACCAGTGTAGAGGAATATTTGGGAATTGCTACATTTGCCAGCAGACGGGGCATTATGCTAGACTTTGTCCTCAGCGGGGCTCCGAGCAAGCATAGAGTGGAAATGCTTCTCGACCGTCATCTCAGCCTCAGAGGCAATTGAATGCGGTTCACTCTTTCCAACCTCAACAACAAAATCGTCAAGGAGGCAGCCAGAATTTGAACCAACCTCCAAGACAGCAGGCGAGAGTGTATGCTCTGAATGAGGATCAGTCTCAGGCTACACCTGATGATGTGATTTCAGGTAATTGTACGATCTTTGATTATCATGCTAATATTTTGATAGATACCGGTGCTTCTCACTCTTTCATTTCTGAGAAATTTGTGTTGATACATGCCTTGCCTTTTGAGCCTTTACCTGCTGTAGTTTCTGTTACTTCACTGTTAGGTGGAGGAATTGTTTCGAGGAATTTTGTTAGGAATTGTGGATTAAGTTTTGAAGGGAATTTGATCGAGTTCAACTGTATTGTACTTAGTATGTCTGACTTTGACTGTATAGTTGGCATAGATGTTTTGACTAAGTACAGGGCTACAGTAGATTGTTTTCAGAAGATAGTTCGTTTCAGACCAGAGATGTCAGAGGAGTGGAGATTCTTTGGTAAGGGTTCTCGTTCCAAAATTCCTTTGATATCCGTCTTATCTATGACTAGATTGTTGCAGAGAGGAGCATAAGGATTTTTTGTTTATGCGATCGATAGTCTGAAGTCTAGTCCTGAGCTGAACGATCTACCAGTGGTTAGGGAATTTCCTGATGTGTTCTCGAATGAGATTCCGGGATTACCGCCTGTTCGTGAGATTGAATTTGGCATTGAACTGACGTCAGGTACTTAACCGATTTCTAAAGCTCCGTATAGAATGGCTCCAATTGAATTGAAAGAACTGAAGGAACAATTGGAAGATTTGATTGCCAAGGGATACATTAGACCGAGTGTGTCGCCTTGGGGTGCTCCTGTTTTGTTTGTTAGAAAGAAATATGGCTCTATGCGTCTCTTCATTGACTACCTCCAACTGAATCAGGCGACAGTTAAGAACATGTATCCTTTACCTCGTATCGATGATCTTTTCAATCAATTGCAGGGTTCGTGTATTTATTAGAAGATAGATTTGAGGTCTGGGTATCACCAACTGAGAGTTCGTGAAGGGGATGTTCCTAAGACTGCGTTTCGAACTAGGTATGACTACTTTGAATTTCTTGTCATGCCGTTCGGTTTGAACAACGCCCCATGTGAGACCTCGGTTCCAAACAACTAATCTCGGGATTAAAGAACAATAAGGCATACAATAAACCAAGTCCGAACAATAAATTTTTTTTTTTAAAATAGCCTGCGCCCGCTCGAGATGCACCCTCGCGCGCGCGCAGGCCAACCCAACAGGGCCTCGGGTGAAGGCTCGCGTGCGCGCGGGCCAACAAACCCGAGCCCCTGAAGTACCCCGCGCCCGCGCGGTAGGCTTGGGCAGAAATGCTCAAGCTTAAACAAAGGGGGTTCCGCGCTGCTACCGACGTGCATTCAATAACATACTCAATTACAGGGTATTGAGAATACACAAATCAAACATGCTTTCAACAAGCCTAAGATCAACAAGAATCTAAATCAATACAAAACCAACATACTTTGATTTTAGACTACAATCCGAATGCAAACAATTCGAATAACAAACACAACAAGTTCGAGTTCTAACATGTTTCAATCTTAAACTAGATAGACATGCTGACACGACTTCTAAAACCGAGTCTCACTACTAGATCTCCCTCTTGATGTTAACCAGGCCTTCGCTGACTTGGTCCTACCCCACATATTGCCAAGTACACATACAAAACAAAGCAACAACCGGATAACCGGTGAGAATGATAATCCCAGTAAAAGCAAAATAACAAGTAATACAACAGTAAACATGCCTTAAAGACAACAACATAATCAATAACAATGAAATGAAATGCATGTCTTTAAACCGGGATATCAAATCTGATAAACGAGGGATTACTGCTGTGCTTTTGGGATCTCGAGGATGAGATCACGTAACGACTCACAGACTCTCCCAATCGAGGTGGTGCCACGTATCCCACTCATCTAGAATTTGAGCAACCATAATGAGTATGCTAGCACTAGGCGAAATACTACAACCTAGGCCACTCAATCATAGTTCCCAAACGTCTAAACAAAAAGGGGCGGTTCTGCCCGTTGAAATCAAAGGAGGCTCAAGATGAATGCATAACAGAAACATAAACAAAAGCCACATAACAAAACTCAATCAATCAACAAAATTACAAGTTCCACATGCTAGAACAAGTATCGATGCAATATGTGATTTAAAAAGGGAAACTCGAGAACCAACAGTCCCGAGTATGCTATCCCGCTACGATGACTGCTTTTACCTTTCAATGCAGTAGTTCCAACTTCTGGAAAGCTACAACAAAAGATTGTATCAAATTCTAACCAATCTAAACAACAACAAGGCTCAAGGAAATTCTCTATACCGTTCTTCGTCCAAAACTCTGAAACGAACAAATGGTGTTAACCTTGGGCTTTACAAGCTCCAAACGAATATGTTCAGATACAATTAAATGATCAAAAACCACGATTAACTTACAAGCCAAGATCACAATTCAAAGACGGTTCGAAATCCCCAAAACTCAAACCGACGGCATAACGGCTATAAACTGAACAAACTGGGAACGCAGACAGCAGTTCAATACCGATAACAACTCGATTCAATGCTAATACAACAACAACAAGGCAATCCAAACAAATCTCAAAACTCACATTTTCGAAAATGGCTTCCAAAAATCATAACAATTCCGAACGTCGCTTTATTTCAAAACCGACAGATAATAAACGATCAGAACTCTGTCGAGAACAACATACTCGAATCTAGAACGATTCTAACAACATCCAAAAACTAGAATGTATCCGATCGTAGAAAAACTTACGATATAACGGAGCTCTCGCAGCAGTGATCGCTAATCTGCCTTCAGAAATAATTTCTAACGGACGGATCGAGCTCGGACTGAATTCTAGAAGCTTGAAAGAGACTTTGGGGCGCAAAAATGGAGGAGAAACGTTGGGGAAGAAGGAGAAGGAGTGAAATGGAGACTAGTCAACCTCTTCCCAAGTGTAGATAATATAACAATTTCAATATTTGCGTTTTAGTCCCTGAAAAATCCAATTTTTGCAAAATAGACCCTGGTCAAAATCAATTCGGGTCTTGAACTCTGCAATCTCTGATTAACTCAAATAAACTCATTTAAGATAAAACGGGGTGTTATAATTCTCCCCCACTAAGAAGAGATTTCGTCCTCGAAATCAACAAGAACTACAACTCATAAGATATAATAAAGAACTAAAGACAGTAAGAAGAACTCACGTCATCCGAATAACTCTGGAAAACGCTGTCTCATGTCAGACTCTGTCTCCTAAGTCGTTTCCTCGACTCCGTGAAGGCTCCACTGCTTTCACCAACGGAATCAACTTGTTCTGAGTTGCTTTTCTTTCCGATCAAGGATCTGAATCGGTCGTTCAAAGTATCTCAGAGTATAGTCTAACTCGGCTTCATCAGGCTGAAGGATATGAGAAGGATCTGGATGATACTTTCGCAGCATAGAAACGTGAAAAACTTCGTGAATACCAGATAAAGATGGAGGAAGTTCAAGTTTGTAGGCAAGATCGCCTATCTTTTCGAGAATCTCGTACGGACCGATGAATCTCGGAGATAACTTTCCTCTCTTTCCAAATCTAACAGTGCCTCTGAAAGGTGAAATCTTCAGAAAGACTCGGTCTCCCTGATCAAAACTCAGAGGTCTACGCCTGACATTCGCATACTTTTCCTGTCTATCTTGAGCTGACTTCATTCTGGTCTGAATGATCTTAACATGCTCTGCCATATCTCTAAGCATCTCCGGTCCCAAATCTGGTGACTCGGACAAGTCATCCCAAAACAACGGAGATCGGCATTTCTTACCGTACAATGCCTCAAAAGGCGCCATACCGATACTCGCTTGGAAGCTGTTGTTGTAAGAAAACTCAACAAGAGGCAAAGAATCCTGCCAACTAGTGACAAAGTCTAGCACTACCGCTTGCAGCATATCCTCCAACGTCTGGATAGTCCGCTCTGACTGTCCATCTGTCTGAGGATGATAAGCTGTACTCAGATGCAATCGAGTACCAAGTGACTCCTGAATACTGTGCCAGAAGTGCGAAGTGAATCTAGGGTCTCTGTCTGAAACGATCGACTTCGGCACACCATGAAATCTCACAACATTGCTAACATACAACTCAGCCATCTGGTCATGACGATACGTCATCCTGTACGGAATAAAACATGCAGACTTCGTCAATCGGTCGATCACTACCCAAATGGCATCGCATCCTCGAACGGATCGTGGTAGCTTCGTGACAAAATCCATAGAAATGTGATCCCATTTCCATTCAGGAACAGATAGACTGTGCAACAGACCTCCTGGTCTCTTCCGTTCTGCTTTCACTTGCTGACAATTCAAACACCGAGATACAAACCTCGCAATGTCGCTCTTCATTTTCTTCCACCAGAACTGGTTCTTCAGATCGTTGTACATCTTACGACCTCCAGGATGAATACTAAACCGACTGCAATGAGCCTCTCAGAGAATACGCTGTCTCAACTCCGAAATATCAGGCACAATAATACGGTTATTCACAAACAAGACGTCATCTCTAACATGGAATTCAGACTGATGCCCAGTTCTGACTTTCTCTACTGAAACCTGAATGCTCGGCTCAGACTTATGTGCTTTTCTGATCGCAACAAACAACTCTGGCTCGGCTTGAATATCAAATACTCTGATAGTCTTCCTATCTGTTTCAAACTCTAAATCAGAAGTGCAACAATCATCGACCAACTGAGAAACACCGATAGTAGAAAGAGATAGAGAACAAAGCTTTCGGCTCAAGGCATCTGCAACTGCATTCGACTTCTCCGGATAATACTTGATTTCACAGTCGAAATCCTTCAACAGATCTAACCATCTTCTCTGTCTCATATTCAGCTCTGCCTGTGAAAACAAGTACTTAAGGCTCTTATGGTCAGAAAAGATCTCGAAAGACTCACCATAAAGATAGTGACGCCAGATCTTCAGAGCAAAGACGATCGCAGCTAGTTCAAGATCATGAACTGGATAACGAGTCTCATGCGGTTTCAGCTGCCTCGAAGCATACGCTATCAAATGCTTATGTTGCATAAGAACACAACCCAAGCCTCGGTTAGAAGCATCACAATAGACTGTGAAACCTCCAGTACCCTTCGGAATAGAAAGAATTGGAGCACTGGTCAGTATCCTCTTCAGATCAACAAAGCTAGCCTCGCAATCTGTAGTCTAGACAAAAGGCGCATTCTTCTGAGTCAGCTGGGTAATTGGCTTGGCAATAGATGAGAAACCCTCGATGAAACAACGGTAATAACCAGCTAAACCCATGAAGCTTCGGATCTTAGGTACTGATTTCGGTCTAGGACAATTCATAACCGCTTAAATCTTGCTGGGATCGACAGAAATCCCATATTCAGAAATAATATGACCGAGAAAGACAACTCGATCTAACCAGAATTCACACTTAGACAACTTGAAAAACAACTGCTCATCTCGCAAAATATGCAATACGGTCCTCAAGTACTCTGCATGGTCAGTACGGTTCTTCGTGTAGATAAGAATATCATCAATAAAGATAATGACAAACTCATCCAAATAACGCTGAAAGATACGGTTCATCAAACCCATAAAAACCACTGGATCGTTAGTCAAACAGAACGGCATGACTATAAACTCGAAATGAACATACCTTGTTCTGAATGAGGTCTTAGGAACGTCTTCCTCTCGCACTCTCAACTGGTGATAACCTGACCTCAGATCAATCTTAGAGTAGACAGAAGAACTCTGCAGTTGATCAAACAAGTCATCTATTCGGGGGTAAAGGATACCTATTCTTAACTGTAGCCTGATTCAATTGACGGTAGTCGATACAGAGCCGCATAGAACCATCCTTCTTCCGAACAAAAAGAACAGGAGCACCCCTAGGCGATACACTAGGTCTGATGTATCCCTTGGCAATCAAATCCTCAAGCTGCTCCTTCAACTCTCTCAATTCAATAAGTACCATACGATACAGAGCTTTGGAGATAGGTTGAGTACCTGGCACTAAGTCAATGCTGAATTTGATTTCTCGAATAGGTGGAAATCCAGGAACATCTTCCGGGAATACATCCGCAAATTCTCTAACCACTGGTAAATCTACCAATGTTGGGCTAGATTTCAGTACATCCACTGCATACACCAAAAATCCTTCTGCACCTCTCTGTAGAAAACGAGTCATAGATAACACTGAAATTAAAGGAATTCTAGATCGAGAACCCTTACCAAAGAATTTACACTCGTCTGTCATTTCAGGTCTGAACCTGAAAACTTTCTGAAAACAATCGACTGTTGCCCTGTACTTGGTTAAAGCATCTATACCGACAATACAATCAAAATCTGACAGTCCAAGTACAATACAGTCGAATTCTAACAAATTTCCTTCAAAACACAGTTCACAGTTCCTGACTAATCTGACAAAAACAATTCCTCCACCCAAAGGTGAAGTAACAGCTACTACTGTAGGCAACAATTCAGTTGGCAAAGCATGTAATAACACAAATTTCTCAGAGATAAAGGAATGGGAAGCACCCGTATCTATCAAGACATGTGCAAAATAACCAAAAATCGAACAGTTACCTGCTATAACATCATCAGGTGCTGCCTGTGCCTGATCCTCTGTCAAGGCAAAAACTTGTGCCTGCTGTCTCGGGGGCTGGTTTGCAGTAGGGTTACCTCCCTGTCTGTTCTGCTGCTGGGGCTGGAAAGAGTGAACTGCAGGAGACTGCCTCTCCGGCTGAGCTGTAGGTTGAGATGAACTCCCACTCTGAGCTCGATCTCTAAAACGCTGAGGGCACACCTTAGAGAAGTGTCCCGGTTGCTGACATGTGTTACAATTTCCGAAGACTCCCACACACTGATCCGGTGAGTGTCTTCCTCCACACTTGCTGCAGTACAAGAATGATGATCCAGAACTCTGCCCTGAACCAAACTGTCGGGAACCACTGGAACTAGACGAACTATTCCCCTGCCTTTTGAACTGTTTACCTCTTGCCTTGTACTAATCCTTTCTGTTTCCCCCACTGCTACCACCTTCATACCTCTGTTGATGGTTCTGATGTTGAGGTGGTTGATTCTGGTACTGAGATGGTTGGTTCTGATACTGCCTCAGCTGTTGAGGTGCCACCTGATTACCTCTTTGCCTCCACAAGCCTGCTTCTGCTCCCTTTGCGTGATTCATGGCATCCGCAAAGTTGCTAGGCCTGTTGGTGTTAACCAACGTGAAGACATCGGGGTTCAACCCGTTTATGAACTGATCTGCCTTAGCTTCTTCATCTCCGGCAATTAGCGGTGCAAAACGCAACAAACTATCAAACTTGGTGACGTACTCTTCAATGTTTAGATTACCTTGCCTCAGATTGGAAAACTCTGCTCCCTTATCCTTGCGATACAAGATAGAGAAAAACCGCTTATAAAATTCAGATTTAAAAAGAATCCAAGTAACTTCCGTACCTCTGCTCTCCATTTCTTTCTTTGTCATGATCCACCAGCTCTTAGCAACCCCACGTAGCTGATGAATGACTAACCTTATTCTGCGGTCATCGGTGTAGTCAATGGAATCGAACAATTGATCAATATCATCAAACCAACTCTCACAGTCAACTGGATTTTCTGAACCCAACAACAACGGCGGATTGAACGACTGAAACCTCTTCAGCAAGGTTTCCATAGGCGTCGCTGTAGCATCCATCTCAACCGTTTCAGTACTAGCTTGCTCAGTGGTAGGGATTGTAAGGCCCTGAAAATATGAATATTAATTACGGAATTAGAGATTTAAATTTCGTAGTTAGAAAATATTCAATTTGGAATTTATGGAAATTAGAGATTTAATTTCCGAGCCGAAAGTATTTAATTTGAGAATTTACGGATATTTGGGAATTAAATTCCGGGATTCTTAAATTAAAAGAATAAATATTCTCATTGAATATTTATGAGATTTAATTTTTTATTATTATGATTTTGGATAGAAAGAGGATTTAATTTGTAGAAGAAACTCGAGCAGGGACTGAATTGCAAATATCAAAGTTTCAGGGGCTAAAATGCAAAAATGGGATTTTACTTGACAACAAGAGATTTATATTACACTTTGAATGTGTATAATCTCCCTTCAACAACAACAAGAACGAGAGTGGATAAATAAAGGTTCCAAGATTTGATTTGCAATTAGCCAAGAAGTTAAGGGACCAAAGTGCAATTTTTCTAATGCAAGTGGATGACACATGTTACTTGTATACATGAAAACGTGTATAAGGCGTGTATTCATCAGAAATTTCAGTCAAGACCGTGAGAGAGGAGATAACAGCTCCCATGGCCGATTTCTTCATTTCAAAAATTCATAGAATTTGATCCGGTCGATAGAATTTCAAATCGATCGTATATTTGCGATCACGGCTTCGAGTGCTACACTTTGACGTAAGTTTGGCTAAATTCTACCATGTTTTAATTTTAAAATTTTGGTAGAATTATGATTTGATTGTATAAACGTGTTCTAGTATATACGACGATAGTATGTGTAAGACGGTTCGCAAAAAGATCGTCGATTGGACATGTTTACACTTTTTGCAAGATTTTAGAGAATTCTGAAATATTGGAGATGGTATTTTCGAAATTGGGCTGATGGATTGAATATATTATGAGTTGTATATGGTAGAAATATTGATGTTAATGTTTTTGGAATTACCGAATTCGAGTCGTTACGCCGTCGATTCTCGTTTGTCGAATTTCTGGAAAATGCAAGTGTTGATTTCGAAATTGTAGTGATGGGATGATAGTGATATGAGTTAGATATCAATGTTTGGTTGATGTTTAATATATTATAATCATCGGTTTCAAATTGATTCATCGTCGATTGGATTTTGGTTAATTGAACAAGATTTGAAGTTGATGAAACCTTAATGAGTTGAAATAAATTTGAGAAGCTAATGTTTAGTTGTAAACACTTCAATTCATATTTAAGTTGAAAGGTATCGAAGTCGATTCGACGAGTCCGGAATTGAATTGCATGAGCTACAAGTTGGACACAACTAGAGTTAAAATAGCAAGAGGACTTGAGCAGATTTTGTGAAGAAGACTTTGGTAATCAGAATTTACAAGAGATTTGAGAAGTGAAGATCAAGATCAAGGTATGATTTGACATTAACCTCGATAGGTAGAATAACTCGAGAACGTGGTGGTTTTTGAGTTTAGTTAATCACATACATGCATGATTAGTTGTTTTACTTAATCTTATATGATATACATGAATTACTTGACTTAGTTATTTGATTTTTTGATATATGAATTGATTGAATGCAACATGATTATTTGTTGAGATTGATGAGTTTAGATTATTTTGAAGTATTGAGTTGTGGTAGATTGATTTTAGAGTTGAGATTAAACCCCTTGAGCCACAATTCTTTCGAAACCTTGAAAACAGAATCGAAAAGAAAATATTGGACGTGGTGAACTTATATATGAGAGGCTAGAGATCTATCTTGATTTCTTCTTTTTTCCACGATTCTCAATATAGTGTTCACAGTCCAGGGAATATGCGATTGACCACCTCGAATGGGAGTGTAGGTGGAAGGCTTGATTTGTGGCCTGATTATATTCCCGGGATCCCAACGATATGATTTTTAAAAATATCGATTCTGTAAGACTTGAATCCTTCCACCCTTGACTGGTCTTTGAGTCTGTTAATTATTGAATGAATTTTCTTTGAAAGATATATGACAGGTAAGGGTATAAGGAAATGTTGATTGTGCTAGTAGAATTACTTGTTGATTTATATCTACTTGATTTATATAGATGTCTTTCATACTGAGATTTATTCTCACCGGAGTTATCCGGCTGTTGTTTTGCTTGTATGTGTGCATTGCATCAGGTTGAAGAGTAAGCGAGTCGGATTTGGCAAGGAATCGAGAAATTGAGAGATTAGCATGGAGACTCGGGTGTTAGAAGAAGTTTATGTTTTGTCAAACATGTTAGATTTGGATTCCAATGTTTAAATGTTAAAACATTGGTTGAGACTTTAATATCTTTTCATGTCTTGATGTTGTATTAAAGCTTGAGACTAGCTTTTAATCTAAAAGTTTATAATGTTGCTACTTAGAATCTAGTTGAGTTACTTTTTGTAGATTTTACATGTAAACTTGAGATTGTTTATATGAAGTGTTGGAACTTTACTTATTGTAGCAACTTATGATGTGGCTTTGAAGTTTCTTGTTTAATCATGCTTCTAGTTTTGATGTTATTATAGAGGAGTTGGCATGAACATGTTTTATTCCCTTGGATAGATGTCAAGAATTATGAGCATGCTATTGTGTGTTTTATACTTGGAATTAGTAGCATGTTAAAACCCTTGATTGACATTGGTATATCTTGGTAGCATGTATGAGACTCATGTTAGCATGGAAAGATTAGACAGCAACAACAGATTTTATTTTTCTGCACAAAGCATTCTCGCTCGATCGGTGAACTTTGACCGATCGAGCGAGGCCATGTTTTATTCGGCAGAAAGTTGCTGAGTTTGTTCTCGCTCGATCGGTGAATTATGACCGATCGAGCGAGGCTATGTGTTTTGCGAGCAGAAGTTGCTGAATTTTATGCTCGCTCGATCGGTGAATGTTTACCGATCGAGAGAGGCCTTGATGTTTAAAAAAAAATTTTTAGTCCTTTGATTGCTTGATCTTAATTCATGTATTGGATTAATTTTTTAGTTTTTAATCTTGTATTTATCGTTATGATCTGAGAGATTAGTGCTCGAGTCCTCACAACAGGTGGTATCAGAGCGTAAGTTCTTGGAATGAGTTAGAAGTTGAGCGGGGTAGATCGAGTCGCATGAATTGTTTTTAGTATTTCATGATTGATGCTTTACTCACTTCGATATAATGTATGCGAGCATGATTTACTTATTGAATAAATTACATGCTTATATGTTTAAGTTCTTACTTGATTATGTGAATTCACATGAATATTTGAATTCTTCGTAAGCATGTTTCTTTGAATAGCATGAAGAGTTGTAAGCATGTGTCATATGATAAAACATGAGATTATATGTATTTCTATCGATTTGAATAGTATAATCTCTGTGTTGCTTATGAATTTTCTTTTGAAGTAAATCAGGTCATTTGGGTGATGTAAGCACCCCATATTGAATAGAACAGTACTCCGCAAGCGAAATAAGTACCTTCGACTCGGTATTGTAGTAAACTATCAGAATCAATGGATGCTACACTTACACCGATGGAAGTTCTATTTGAACGATTTCAGACATATAATCCGCCAACTTTGAAAGGTACCGAAGATGCTAATGTTTGTGAAGGTTGGTTAGAAGAGCTTGATCAATTGTTTGAATCTTTAGAATACTCTGATGAACGAAGAATCAAGCTTGTTGTATACCAAATGCACGATTTAGCAAGAAGCTGGTGGTTTGCAATGAAGCAATGTCTGGAAAGCAGAGGTATAGTAATTTCTTGGCAGGTATTTAAGACTGAATTTTGTCAACAATTTCTTCCGAGATCTTATAGAGAAGATAGAGCAGGAGAATTTGTTAATTTGCAGCAGGGAAATATGACTATCGATGGGTATGTTGCAAAATTCTCCAATTTGCTCCGATTTGTTCCTCACATAATTCGAGATGAAGAAGTCCAAACGAATTTGTTTATCAATGGACTGAATCCGGAAATTTATGCTTGGATAGATGGTGGGCGACCGAATAGATTGGTTGATGATATTGACAAGGCTAAAAGAGCTGAAGACGGTTTTATGAGATAGAAAGAAAGTTCAATCGTGCCTCAGCATTTCGAACAACCGCACTTTCAGTCACAATTGTCATCACAGAGCAGCTATGAGGAAGGAGGTAGTGTTAGTGGAAGTGAAAAGCGGTTACATCATTTGAGGCAACAGTTCAAGAAGTCTGGAAGTAGCTCTTCTAGCTCTAGCAGACTGAAGCAACTTCGTTTAGGTCTGGGTCAGAAAGCATAATATGCCGGTGAATATTGTACTCACTGTGGAGGAAAACATGCTAGCGATGAATGCCGAGGAACTTTAGAAAAATGTCATCGTTTCTATGAAGTGGGACATTTTTCGAGAGTGTGTCCTAATCCTTGGGGAACGAGGAGAAACTTGAATGAAGATCCAACTCTGAGACAACAAGCATTTGCAGATACTTTGGTTCAATATGTGCCAGATGATAACACTACAGGTAAATTTGATCTTTAAGTAATTTGCCTGCATACTGATGAATCTGGGTGCATTGCATGCAGATATAGCTGAGTGATTTATTATGTTTCATAAACTGTATGTTGAACCTTTATCTGAAGTGCTTGCTTTGTGCTAATCGTGGTAAACATGAAAGAAGATATCAGTACTTGAATTAGAAAAACTGAATTATAGTTTGACAGAAATCAGATTGAATTGGGGTTGATTGTGTTACTTGAAATATTGTATGAGTTCCCAAATTCAGATTCCGCTTTATTTTGGGTATTGAATAAGTTTTTGGATCAATTATGATTATTTGGGAAGAATTTAGAGATCTGATAAGTTGAGTAAGAAAATCAGTTACAGTTGAGCCTTCTTTTTGATTTTGCTGAATCTATTATATCATAGAATTACGACCCTTGAATTTCTTGATATCGATTATGAGGTTTTGTTATTCGACATCGATTGATTTTGATTGGCTCTTATTTCTTGATAGAGTCTTATTTTATTCACTCGCTTTAAGTCGAGATGCAAGTGAGTTGTTTTCACTTAGCAGATTTTGTCATTCAGAATATTTGTTCTTTGGATGACCTTGACTTGAGTGAGTTGCTTTGATTAAAAGTTCAAGAGTTATTGATCTTGTGGTATATATATTCAGTATATGTTGATGATTTTGGCTCGTAACTGATAGAAATTTGAATTCAGAGTGCCAGTAAGAGTTTTGAATTGATTTTATGATATTTACAGAATGTAAGAATAATGCTTGATCGATTGATTAAAGACTTTGTTGTATACTTGAGTCTTTAGACAAGATAACACATCAGAGATAATGGATTTTGAGATGATTATTCGTTTTATTGTGCCAGATAATCTAGGTATGAGATATCAAATTCTGGAACAGGCACACTACAACAGATTATATATCCATTCAGTTGTTTGGAAATTTTGTATGAATTACGTGGAAATCAGTATTGGTAAAGGAAAATAGAAGACGATATGACATAATTGAGTTTCAAATACCTATGTTCCAGTAATAAAAGCATAAAAGAAGAGATTGAGTGATCAATGAATCAGTTTAGAAACTCTACATTCGAAACAAGAATAATTTTCGACAGATTTTAGTTCGAAATTTCTCAAATAGTCATGAGTTATTGAAATAGATTTGTCAGATTCAAGAATACAATGTATTAGCTGTAATATTGATATGAGTTGCTAGCTGTTAAGAAGTTGGTGATATGATGAAATTACAGGAATTTTTGACAATTATTGTCGAGATTTGAGATGTAATTGGTAGATTGTGGCATTGATTTTAAGAAGTTCTGAGTGTTTGATTGCTTTAATCCACCTTTTGATCGATGGATTGTCTGAGGTGACTATCCAGATTTGAGGAAATGCTCAGAACTATAGTATCTGGTTCGATATTAGCTGATAGATTATGCCACTTGCTTATTGCAATTCCTGTAACAGTGATTCGATTGATATAGAAATCGTGTTTTTGGTTAAGAAATGAGAAGAAAAGTAGAAGTTTCTTTGTGATGATACAGTATTGCAAAAGTATCGGTGATCAAATCAGTTGTGACTGGTCAAAATATAGAGAATATGAAGAATTATTCGTACCGAATTTGAACAGAGCAGACTAGACAGATTCAGAGATTGAAACTTGAACAAATGTTCAGTGAGAGATGTTCTTTACAGAGCAATATTTGATTTAGAAAAAGAAATATGATACGATATCAGAAAAGATATCTAAAACTTTTATAATTGAAGTAAGAAGTACTTCAGTTAACTTTTCAGTCTACGAGATTCAGTAGTAAGATTGAATGCGATTTCGAGGAAGAAATCATTCTTTAGAGGGGAGGAATTGTAAGGCCCTGAAAATATGAATATTAATTACGGAATTAGAGATTTAAATTTCGTAGTTAGAAAATATTCAATTTGGAATTTATGGAAATTAGAGATTTAATTTCCGAGCCGAAAGTATTTAATTTGAGAATTTACGGATATTTGGGAATTAAATTCCGGGATTCTTAAATTAAAAGAATAAATATTCTCATTGAATATTTATGAGATTGAATTTTTTTTTATTATGAGTTTGGATAGAAAGAGGATTTAATTTGTAGAAGAAACTCGAGCAGGGACTGAATTGCAAATATCAAAGTTTCAGGGGCTAAACTGCAAAAATGGGATTTTACTTGACAGCAAGAGATTTATATTACACTTTGAATGTGTATAATCTCCCTTCAACAACAACAAGAACGAGAGTGGATAAATAAAGGTTCCAAGATTTGATTTGCAATTAGCCAAGAAGTTAAGGGACCAAAGTGCAATTTTTCTAATGCAAGTGGATGACACATGTTACTTGTATACATGAAAACGTGTATAAGGCATGTATTCATCAGAAATTTCAGTCAAGACCGTGAGAGAGGAGATAACAGCTCCCATGGCCGATTTCTTCATTTCAAAAATTCATAGAATTTGATCCGGTCGATAGAATTTCAAATCGATCGTATATTTGCGATCACGGCTTCGAGTGCTACAATTTGACGTAATTTTGGCTAAATTATACCATATTTTAATTTTAAGATGTTGGTGGAATTATGATTTGATTGTATAAACGTGTTCTAGTATATACGACGATAGTATGTGTAAGACGGTTCGCAAAAAGATCGTCGATTGGACATGTTTACACTTTTTGCAAGATTTTAGAGAATTCTGAAATATTGGAGATGATATTTTCGAAATTGGGCTGATGGATTGAATATATTATGAGTTGTATATGGTAGAAATATTGATGTTAATGTTTTTGGAATTACCGAATTCGAGTCGTTAAGCCGTCGATTCTCGTTTGTCGAATTTCTGGAAAATTCAAGTGTTGATTTCGAAATTATATTGATGGTATGATAGTGATATGAGTTAGATATCAATGTTTGGTTGATGTTTAATATATTAGAATCATCGGTTTCAAATTGATTCGTCGTCGATTGGATTTTGGTTAATTGAACAAGATTTGAAGTTGATGAAACCTTGATGAGTTGAAATAAATTTGAGAAGCTAATTTTTAGTTGTAAACACTTCAATTCAGATTTAAGTTGAAAGGTATCGAAGTCGATTCGACGAGTCCGGAATTGAATTGCATGAGCTACAAGTTGGACACAACTAGAGTTAAAATAGCAAGAGGACTTGAGCAGATTTTGTGAAGAAGACTTTGGTAATCAGAAATTACAAGAGAGTTGAGAAGTGAAGATCAAGATCAAGGTATGATTTGACATTAACCTCGACAGGTAGAATAACTCGAGAACGTGGTGGTTTTCGAGTTTAGTTAATCACATACATGCATGATTAGTTGTTTTACTTAATCTTATATGATATACATGAATTACTTGACTTAGTTATTTGATTTGTTGATATATGAATTGATTGAATGCAACATGATTATTTGTTGAGATTGATGAGTTTAGATTATTTTGAAGTATTGAGTTGTGGTAGATTGATTTTAGAGTTGAGATTAAACCCCTTGAGCCACAATTCTTTCGAAACCTTGAAAACAGAATCGAAAAGAAAATATTGGACGTGGTGAACTTATATTTGAGAGGCTAGAGATCTATCTTGATTTCTTCTTTTTGCCACGATTCTCAATATAGTGTTCACAGTCCAGGGAATATGCGATTGACCACCTCGAATGGGAGTGTAGGTAGAAGGCTTGATTTGTGGCCTGATTATATTCCCGGGATCCCAACGATATGATTTTTAAAAATATCGATTCTGTAAGACTTGAATCCTTCCACCCTTGACTAGTCTTTGAGTCTGTTTATTATTGAATGAATTTTCTTTGAAAGATATATGACAGGTAAAGGTATAAGGAAATGTTGATTGTGCTAGTAGAATTACTTGTTGATTTATATCTACTTGATTTATATAGATGTCTTTCATACTGAGATTTATTCTCACCGGAGTTATCCGGCTGTTGTTTTGCTTGTATGTGTGCATTGCATCGGGTTGAAGAGTAAGCGAGTTGGATTTGGCAAGGAATCGAGAAATTGAGAGATTAGCGTGGAGGCTAGGGTGTTAGAAGAAGTTTATGTTTTGTCAAAAATGTTAGATTTGGATTCCAATGTTTAAATGTTAAAACATTGGTTGGGACTTTAATATCTTTTCATGTCTTGATGTTGTATTAAAGCTTGAGACTAGCTTTTAATCTAAAAGTTTATAATGTTGCTACTTAGAATCTAGTTGAGTTACTTTTTGTAGATTTTACATGTAAACTTGAGATTGTTTATATGAAGTGTTGGAACTTTACTTATTGTAGCAACTTATGATGTGGCTTTGAAGTTTCTTGTTTAATCATGCTTCTAGTTTTGATGTTATTATAGAGGAGTTGGAATGAACATGTTTTATTCCCTTGGATAGATGTCAAGAATTATGAGCATGCTATTGTGTGTTTTATACTTGGAATTAGTAGCATGTTAAAACCCTTGATTGACATTGGTATATCTTGGTAGCTTGTATGAGACTCATGTTAGCATGGAAAGATTTAGACAGCAACAGCAGATTTTATTTTTCTGCACAAAGCATTCTCGCTCGATCGGTGAACTTAGACCGATCGAGCGAGGCCATGTTTTCTTCGGCAGAAAGTTGCTGAGTTTGTTCTCGCTCGATCGGTGAATTATGACCGATCGAGCGAGGCTATGTGTTTTGCGAGCATAAGTTGCTGAATTTTATGCTCGCTCGATCGGTGAATGTTTACCGATCGAGAGAGGCCTTGATGTTTAAAAAAAACTTTTTTTAGTCCTTTGATTGCTTGATCTTAATTCATGTATTGGATTAATTGTTTAGTTTTTAATCTTGTATTTATCGTTATGATCTGAGAGATTAGTGCCCGAGTCCTCACAGGGATAACTGGCGTTATGTTTCTGTTTATCACTCGACGAGGACCCATCTGATAATCAAAAGTTAGGACACGAGATATCTCAATCGCTACAAACAGTGCCCTTACAACCGCTTGGAATACCGGATATCAGTCGATAACTGAAACAGATATATCTCAAGTAGATCATGCTTTATAAATTAAATCACAAAACCATGTAATTCAATAATTCTTAACAATAAAGCATGCTCGCATGGAATTAAGTACACAGTTAAATAATTCAAACACATGCGAGGAGCCAATACACGCAGACTCGATCTACCCCGCTCACTCTAGTTCGACCAAGAATCTTAACTCTCTGATACCACTTAATGTGAAACCTCGGTTCCACACAACTAATCTCGGGATTAAACAACAATAAGGCATACAATAAACCAAGTCCGAACAATAAATTTTTTTTTTTAAATAGCCTGCGCCAGCGCGAGATGCACCCTCGCGCGCGCGCAGGCCAACCCAACAGGGCCTCAGGTGAAGACTCGCACCCGCGCGAGATGCAATCTCGCGCGCGCGGGCCAACAAACCTGAGCCCCTGGAGTACCCCCCGCGCGCACGAGGTACCACCTCGCCCGCGCGTGGTAGGCTTGGGCAGAAATGCTCAAGCTTAAACAAAGGGAGTTCCGCGTTGCTACCGACGTGCATTCAATAACATACTCAATTACAGGGTATTGAGAATACACAAAACAAACATGCTTTCAACAAGCCTAAGATCAACAAGAATCTAAATCAATACAAAACCAACATACTTTGATTTTAGACTACAATCCGAATGCAAACAATTCGAATAACAAACACAACAAGTTTGAGTTCTAACATGTTTCAATCTTAAACTAGATAGACATGCTGACACGACTTCTAAAACCGAGTCTCACTACTAGCTCTCCCTCTTTATGTTAACCAGGCCTTCGCTGACTTGGTCCTGCCCCACCTGTTGCCAAGTACACATACAAAACAAAGCAACAGCCGAATAACCGGTGAGAATGATAATCCCAGTAAACCAACATAACAAGTAATACAACAGTAAACATTCCTTCAAGACAACAACATAATCAATAACAATGAAATGAAATGCATGTCTTTAAACCGGGATATCAAATATAATAAACGAGGGATTACTGCTGTGCTTTTGGGATCCCGAGGATGAGATCACGTAACGACTCACCGACTCTCCCAATCGAGGTGGTGCCACGTATCCCACTCCTCTAGACTTTGACTAACCATAATATGCTAGCACTGGGCGAAATACTACAACCTAGGCCACTCAATCATAGTTCCCAAACGTCTAAAAAAAGGGGCGGTTCTGCCCGCTGAAATCAAAGGAGGCTCAAGATGAATGCATAACAGAAACATAAACAAAAGCCACATAACAAAACTCAATCAATCAACAAAATTACAAGTTCCACATGCTAGAACAAGTATCGATGCAATATGTGATTTAAAAAGGGAAACTCAAGAACCAACAGTCCCGAGTATGCTATCCCGCTACGATGACTGCTTTTACCTTTCAATGCAGTAGTTCCAACTTCTGGAAAGCTACAACAAAAGATTGTATCAAAGTCTAACCAATCTAAACAACAACAAGGCTCAAGGAAATTCTCTATACCGTTCTTCGTCTAAAACTCTGAAACGAACAAATGGTGTTAACCTTGGGCTTTACAAGCTCCAAACGAATCTGTTCAGATACAATTAAATGATCAACAACCATGATTAACTTACAAGCCAAGATCACAATTCAAAGACGGTTCGAAATCCCCAAAACTCAAACCGACGGCATAACGGATATAAACTGAACAAACTGGGAACGCAGACAGCAGTTCAATACCGATAACAACTCGATTCAATGCTAATACAACAACAACAAGGCAATCCAAACAAATCTCAAAACTCACATTTTTTAAAATGGCTTCCAAAAATCATAACAATTCCGAACGTTGCTCTATTTCAAAACCGACAGATAATAAACGATCAGAACTCTATCGAGAAAAACATACTAGAATCTAGAATGATTCTAACAACATCCAAAAACTAGAATGTATCCGATCGTAGAAAAACTTACGATATAACGGAGCTCTCGCAGCAGTGATCGCTAATCTGCCTTCAGAAATAATTTCTAACGTACGGATCGAGCTCGGACTGAATTCTAGAAGCTTGAAAGAGACTTTGGGGCGCAACAATGGAGGAGAAACGTTGGGGAAGAAGGAGAAGGAGTGAAATGGAGACTAGTCAACCTCTTCCCAAGTGTAGATAATATAAAAATTTCAATATTTTCGTTTAGTCCCTGAAAAATCCAATTTTTGAAAAATAGACCCTGGTCAAAATCAATTCGGGTCTTGAACTCTGCAATCTCTGATTAACTCAAATAAACTCATTTAAGATAAAACGGGGCGTTACACCCCAGCAGTTTTTATGAGATTGATGAACCGAATCTTTCAGCGTTTTCTTGATGAGTTTGTGATTATTTTCATTGATGATATCTTAGTCTATTCTAAGAGTCAGGCCGAGCATGCAGAGCATCTGAGAACTGTTTTGCAGATTTTGAGGACAGAGAAGTTATTCGCCAAACTTTCGAAGGGTGAGTTTTGGCTTGACAGAGTTGTCTTTCTGGGTCACATTATTTCAGGAGATGGGATTGCTGTTGATCCCAGCAAGATAGAAGCAGTGATGAACTGGCGCAGGCCGACTTCAGTGCCTGAGATCTGCAGCTTTATGGGTTTAGCAGGGTACTATCGCAGATTTATTCAGGGTTTCTCTTCTATTGCGAAGCCTATTACCCAGCTGACTCAGAAGAATGCTCCTTTTCTGTGGACAGATGATTGTCAAGCCAGTTTTGTTGAGTTGAAGAAGAGATTAACCAGTGCTCCGATTCTTTCTATTCCATCTGGTTCTGGAGGTTTCACAATTTATTGCGATGCTTCTCACCTTGGTCTCGGATGTATTCTTATGCAGAGGTAGCACGTGATAGCATATGCGTCGAGGCATTTGAAACCGCACGAGACTCGTTATCCAGTTCATGATCTTGAACTCGCTGCTATTGTTTTTGCCTTGAAGATCTGGCGTCACTACTTGTACGGTGAGTCTTTTGAGATCTTTTCGGATCATAAGAGTCTTAAGTACTTATTTTCACAGTCTGAGTTGAATATGAGACAGAGGAGATGGCTAGATTTATTGAAGGACTTCGACTGCGAGATTAAGTATTACTCGGGGAAGTCGAATGCAGCTGCCGATGCTTTGAGTCGCAAGCTTTGTTCTTTATCTCTTTCGACGATCGGTGTTTCTCGATTGATCGATGACTGTTGCACTTCTGGGTTGGAGTTGTCAGATATAAATCCGATCAGAGTTTGTGCGATTCAGGCCGAGCCAGCATTGTTTGTGTCGATCAGAGAAGCACAGAAATCAGATGAGAGTATTCAGAATTCGATAGAGAAAGTGAGATCAGGACACCAGTCTGAGTTTCAAGTCAGGGATGATGTTTTATTTGTGAATAACCGTATTGTTGTGCCTGATATTTCTGAGTTGAGACAGCGTATTATTTTAGAGGCACATTGCATTCGGTACAGTATTCATCCAGGAGGCCGAAAGATGTATAACAAATTGAAAGGTCAGTTTTGGTGGAAGAAGTTGAAGAATGATTTTGCGAGATTTGTATCCTGTTGTTTGAACTGTCAGCAAGTGAAAGCCGAGAGAAAAATCCTGGGAGGTCTTCTGCACAGTCTGTCTATTCCGGAATGGAAGTGGGATCATATTTCGATGGATTTCGTCACGAAACTACCCCGATCTGTTCGAGGATGCGATGCCATTTGGGTAGTGATTGACCGTTTGACGAAGTCAGCTTGTTTCATTCCGTATCGGATGACTTACTGACACGATCAGATGACAGAGTTGTATATTAGAGAGATTGTCAGATTGCACGATGTGCCGAGATCGATTGTTTCTGACCGAGATCCTCTGTTTACTTCTCACTTCTGGCACAGCCTGCAAGAGGCTCTTGGTAATAGGTTGCATCTAAGTACAGCGTATCATCCTCAGACGGACGGGCAGTCTGAGAGGACGATTCAAACTCTGGAAGATATGCTACGAGCAGTGGTGCTTGACTTTGGCACTGCTTGTCAAGATTCATTGCCTCTCGTTGATTTTTAGTACAACAAAAGATTTCACTCGAGTATAGGAATGGCACCTTTTGAAGCGTTGTACGGAAAGAAGTGTAGATCCCCTCTGTACTGGGATGAGATGTCTGAGTCACCAGACTTGCGACCAGATATGATTCTTGATATGGCTGAGCAGGTGAAGACTATTCTATTGAGAATGAAGACTGCTCAGGACCGACAAGAAAAGTATGCGAATATCCATCGCAGACCTCTATCTTTTGATCAGGGAGACCGTGTATTCTTGAAGATTTCTCCGTTTAGAGACACTGTTAGATTTGGGAAGAGAGGGAAGTTGTCACCGAGATTCATCGGTCCGTATGAAGTTCTACAGAAGATAGGCGATCTAGCCTACCGATTAGCACTTCCTCCTTCTTTATCTGGAATTCACGACGTATTTCACGTCTCGATGTTGAGGAAATACCATCCCGATCCTTCTCATGTTCTTCATCCCGATGAAGCCGAACTTGATGAAACTCTGAGTTATTTCGAGAGACAGATTCAGATCCTTGACAGAAAGGAGAAACAGCTCAGAACCAAATCGATACCTTTGGTGAAGGTTCAGTGGAGTCGTCACGGGGTCGAAGAAGCGACTTGAGAGACAGAATCTGACATGAGACAGAGATTTCCTGATTTATTCATCTGATGTGAGTTCTTAATTATGTTCTTGATTTCTTAATTATCTTCTTATGAGTTGATATCGATGATTTCTAGGACGAAATCTTTTCTTAGAGGGGGAGAATTGTAACGCCCCGTTTTTATCTTAATTGATGTTATTTGAGATAATCAGTGATTTCAGAATTTGAGAACCGACTTTGTAGCGACCCTACCCGGATCCACTACTTAATCAGAGTTAATAGCATAATTAAAACATGCATAAATAAATCGCTACGGAAGACTTAAATAAAAGCAGACCGGCAGAATACAACCGGTTAAAAAATTCGATTATACAACCAAATCGAATAGATAGCCTAAAGGCAAAAACCTATAGCTAATCCTGCTGTTTTCACTGGTTGCTGGCTACTCCAAGCTCCTCGTGCTCAAACCTGCACCTACACCTGCCCCGTCGAATGGGGTGTCCAGATACACAGAAAATACTGGACGTGAGCTCTAAGCTCAATACGAAAAGCACTGGGTAAAACATACAAATATGATGCATGCAAATGATAGGGTATCCATATCGGGGATAACTGTATATAACTGCTCAGTAATGGCACCTAGGACATGAGTGATGCATCCCTGGGAGCAACCCCTGTGCACACTGCTCATTCCTACTAGACGTGGACCATGTCACCCAGACGCTAATCACCCATGACCCGTCGGTCACTGAGTACTAGACATCAACCGTCCATAAAGGGCTGAGCGGCCCTACATGGCTCATCTCAAAATATGGATAGGCACAATATGATATGCACATGCTGCATAATAATATAACACACAAATGCAACATATAAGCATGCAAAACCCGCTGGCTATCTCAGTCTGTACTTACGTACCTTACTACAGGCAGTTCCTAGCAGTCCCACTCTAGGTTCTAAGCCTACATCAGCTCTACAATGCAAATACTCATGCATCAATAATTAAGCTCTAAAAGTCTTAACTAAGCTATTGCATACTCCTAAATATTTTAAGGAGACCATAGCTATACATGCGTCCGTCGTCAGTTTGCTGATGAAAATTGCCTCAAAACTAGGCCACAGCTCCGCCTCGACACCTGGATCGCTATGCCACTTCCGGATTCCTAATAGGATGCCTAGATCTCCCTAGATCTGAGTTAGAAGGCTAAGTAATCGAGAGAGAAGAGAGGTAATTGGTGCGAGAAAATGAATTCTCGGACCCTTTATTTATAGACGGAGTTCGGAGCCTCCGAACTCGGTTCGGACCGTCTGAACACGATCGGAACCTCCGATCCCCTCTTCGGAGCGTCCGATCGCCCAATATTACGTCAGCCATGACGTCACCTTGCTGAAGTAAGCGATGACGTGTGCCCTGGTCCCAATCGGACCTTCTGATCTCACCGACGGAACCTCCGATCCACTTTGGAGCGTCCGATCCTGGGTTCGGATCCTCCGATCCAGTTTGGAGCCTCCTGACTTGGTTCGGAGCTTCCGAACCACCCGAATCCTCGGAACCTTCCCGGCTATTTTCAAGTGTCCTGAATCCATTTTTGGACTCCGTTAATCCTTCTGGATTTTCCTTAATCATGTTTTACTTAATACACACATTGATCACACGATTAATTACTCATTAATCATTAATTCAGGATACGGGTCACTACATTCTCCCCCTCCCCCCCCCCCTTAAAAGATTTCGTCCTCAAAATCTAGGCTAAAACCTCGAGAACATACTAGAAACCCTTGCTTGAGTGTCTGGTCGAAATATCTTCTGACACATTCAGACTCCCGTCGAATTCTTTGCAAGCTTCATTAATGCTGAACCGCATTAACATTTTCCCAGCTGAAAATTACTACGCTACTGGTCGATAGTCGAACTCCTCTAGCACTAGTGTATCACAACACTGATACGCCTTCCATCCTGACCAAGATCTCCCTGATCACGAAGGATACAATTACCCGTTTGATCGATATCATCGTCCCAAGGAAAAGTCTTAGACTGAAGAAGAACAAATCCTGACCTGATTGGCTTACGACAATCGTCGAATCACTTATTGCATCTAACCACTTAATGGTTCCAAAAGTTCTCGGTGCTCAACATCTCTAGTTAGAAAACACTAATCCCAGCACTATGTATTGATGAATTCTATCATCGATCACTGATAATGACACTAAGTCATCTCCTATCCATTGGCCTGCGAAGCCACGCACAGATTGCAATAAAAGTTATTACACTTCTGATGATCTACATCATCTCACCCATAGATTATTCACCCAATCGATAAACATCATCCTGATAGTTATACATATTCGCAACCACTGTACACACATCAAGACTAAGGCAAGCTCCCACCAATATGCTCGACTGGGACATTCCACAGTACACAGACATATGGAAAACTCTTCCTATTCCGTCTCGAAACTCGACAGTTATATGCGCCTGGTATAACTCAACTCGGAGTTTCTGATCATACCATCATCACTCGTCCCAACCTATCACGGTTGAATATGAAGATCTTGGAACTAAATCCCAACATGATTCTCAATAGTCACATCACTCCCTTGCGGAACGCATCAGTCTCAGCACTGAACGAACTAATTCATCGATTCTCTAGTCGATCAACGACTGCCTCGATCATTTCAATGATCTCGCGCACGCACGCTGACAATTAATGACACCTTCTGCCGAACCTCGAGAACTAGAACCCAACTAATGTCACACCTTACGATTAAACAGCTGATGTCCATATAAGCATCCAATCCTTGTTGGATCCTAAACCCAACTCATACTTAAGACATCATGACAAGAAAGCTATCCAGGAAGTTACCAATTTCCTTCGCTTGTCTCCACCGTCAATTATCACCTAACTTGACCATACAAGTCAATTGCAAATCTTTCGATAGATTCATCTTTGGCAAACCTAGAGATTCAAAATCATCCAAATTGTCTAATTCTTTGAGACTGTACCAAGTAATCATATCCTAAGCACTAAGCAACAAAATACCACCCCAAGTATTCTTCGATTGCTCTATCCAAATCATCACTGATTGTATTTGCCCTATAGATCCCGTCGAACTACTGAGGTTCGCGCTCATTCGATCAGACAACCACTGATTATCTAAATCTACGTGTCTCAATCAATAACCATGACTCAGCTGCCACGAAGAACTATTTCCGCACACTTGGAATACCCAAAACGCTCTAGTTCAATGTACCCACGCTTAGTAATCAGACACTAGCTATAAGTAGTCTATCGACACAATCCCGTGCTTCACTACTGACAGCTGCCTCACATGCTGAACTTAATCAACCTAACTCTGACAGAGTTAGCCAATAGCCACTAGTAGTAATTAGTACTACTCATCGCTGTCTTTGTTCACCCAAAGCAAACATCAAGATAAACTAAGCCCATTTCCATCCCATGGAAAAATCTTACGCTCAACCTCTGAAAATATCAGACGGTACTTATCGCAAATGCCGGACTCACTATCCTTGCCTCGTTCATTCAGAATGAACACCACGGCTCGTGAAGTCCAAGAATCAAAACTAAGGAATCCAAAAGATTCCCACGATCTTCGGACACGCTCCTGATCATATGTCTTGTTAAGATTGTGCAACAATTCAAGACTAAGGTAGCTTACCCCAATAACCCACCTGGACAACCACCAAGGTTTCACGGTCATAGGCCACGCTCCCCTCATATCTCAAATAGTCATGTACAATCCTCAACATCTGATATAATCCTTCGCATATGAAATCATTCATCATGGAGTAGTCCTCGCATTCGAGTCGAAGTCTTAAAACAACATCCTATCACAAGAAAACTCTAATCATACTCTGATGACAACCCCTAGCCATCGCTAGTAAAAATCTGTTCACCTACTAGATCCACACGTCTAGCAGTAACTTAAAGATTAAAACCTAACTGCTCAAAATACACACTCGTCAAGAAAATCCCTCCAAGACTGGTTCCCATAGCAGAACATAAACAATATCTCTGGCACGCCAGATGATATCGAACCATCGATATCAACCTGATATCTAATTCAAGGTCATACCCTGTCGTGACTGCTACCAAATCCCTAGACTAAGTAGCCTTCCCACCGCCATCTCCTGAAGCACAAAGGCTCTCAGATAACCTCTGAAGTACAAAGACTCCCAGAGTAACACTGGCATAGGGTCGCGCCCCATCACGTCTAGTCATGGTCATAGTTCACAACTCTCGGTATATACTGGACCTGGCACCCCGATGAAAACCATCATCACAAGTCTACACCTTCCAAAGGTCAGACAGCCTACTATTCTAAGGGAAACAACTTAGAATAAAGCCCAAATGTTCTAAACCGAACAATATCCCTAATGCCTCTAGATGAGTCCACTCATCGCTGGCACATCCTTAGTCCACTGACTAACTAGGTCAATCTTAGGAAAACACCTAGACTAACCACAAGTTAAACTGTCACAGTTGTCTCACTTGAATCCCATGAGTTACCACATTTGAACACTTATCAATTAAAACAATGCCAATCTTAGCAAAATCACTCGCAATCATTCACGAATTGCTGGATAAATAAAACATGTATAATTGTTTCCATTTATGTACAATTTCTCAATTACACTCCCATGTAATACATACAGTATTCAAAATACAAAGAAATGTACAACCAACTTGAAATGATACAACCATAGTATGATGATTCTTTACAACTGAAATACTGTTTACAACTACAACAATACAGTATTTAAATCATCGTACAAGTCTTGTTCCTTGAGCATGAAGCTTCTCATCGACACACGCATCTATGCAAGCACACTCCTCGTCCAAGTCTCTCTACATGTCCTCCTACGAAGAACTCCGGAGAAATGGCACGTGATAGCTAACCAGCTATGCTCTGCGTCAGTGCATGTCGGTTGGCCTCTTCTGCTCGCGATCTACCATCAGCCTTCTTCTTGTAACCACATCATGATTTGGAACATGAAGTTTCCCGTACGTGTACCAACATCGATACAAGAATACCGGCAAAACTATGTCCTGCATGAGGTTAAAGACCTCATGCTCGAAACCTGTCATGCTTTAGGCACTCGAGGCATTTCTTGGTGAAGGTCTATATGACAATCTCTCCAACTACGAATGGAGAATCTTCAGAGTAGTGTCATCATGGTAATGACTGTACATATGCAAGAACCAAGTAAGTCCCCACCAATTCTATACCACTGCCTCTGGCATCCAATACTTGATCCAAATCTAGGACCCATATGAGTAGAAGTCTCGAAAACTCGGACACGATTCATTGCTCCTGTCCGCACTTGCTGGAATCCCATAAGCCAAATCTTCAGAAATCCTTCAGATTATGATAGTCTTGGGGCAATCTAATCTCCGCATCATCGCCTCTTCCAAGGTTTCATCAATCCTTTAAGTATAACCCAAAGTCTCATTACTATATCCCAAGTCTCTTGCATGCATATGCTCTGATACCAAAAAGTGTAGCGACCCTACCCGGATCCACTACTTAATCAGAGTTAAGAGCATAATTAAAACATGCATAAATAAATCGCTGCGGAAGACTTAAATAAAAGCAGACCGGCAAAATACAACCAGTTAAACAAATTCGATTATACAACCAAATCGAATAGATAGCCTAAATTCAAAAACCTACAGCTAATTCTGCTGTCTTCACTGGTTGCTGGCTACTCCAAGCTCCTCGTGCTCAAACCTGCACCTACACCTTCCCCATCGAATGGGGTGTCCAGATACACAGAAAATACTGGACGTGAGCTCTAAGCTCAATACGAAAAGCACTGGGTAAAACATACAAATATGATGCATGCAAATGATAGGGTATCCATATCGGGGATAACTGTATATAACTGCTCAGTAATGGCACCTAGGACATGAGTGATGCATCCCTGGGAGCAACCCCTGTGCACACTGCTCATTCCTACTAGACGTGGACCATGTCACCCAGACGCTAATCACCCATGACCCGTCGGTCACTGAGTACTAGACATCAACCGTCCATAAAGGGCTGAGCGGCCCTACATGGCTCATCTCAAAATATGGATAGGCACAATATGATATGCACATGCTGCATAATAATATAACACACAAATGCAACATATAAGCATGCAAAACCCGCTGGCTATCTCAGTCTGTACTTACGTACCTTACTACAGGCAGTTCCTAGCAGTCCCACTCTAGGTTCTAAGCCTACATCAGCTCTACAATGCAAATACTCATGCATCAATAATTAAGCTCTAAAAGTCTTAACTAAGCTATTGCATACTCCTAAATATTTTAAGGAGACCATAGCTATACATGCGTCCGTCGTCAGTTTGCTGATGAAAATTGCCTCAAAACTAGGCCACAGCTCCGCCTCGACACCTGGATCGCTATGCCACTTCCGGATTCCTAATAGGATGCCTAGATCTCCCTAGATCTGAGTTAGAAGGCTAAGTAATCGAGAGAGAAGAGAGGTAATTGGTGCGAGAAAATGAATTCTCGGACCCTTTATTTATAGACGGAGTTCGGAGCCTCCGAACTCGGTTCGGACCGTCTGAACACGATCGGAACCTCCGATCCCCTCTTCGGAGCGTCCGATCGCCCAATATTACGTCAGCCATGACGTCACCTTGCTGAAGTAAGCGATGACGTGTGCCCTGGTCCCAATCGGACCTTCTGATCTCACCGACGGAACCTCCGATCCACTTTGGAGCGTCCGATCCTGGGTTCGGATCCTCCGATCCAGTTTGGAGCCTCCTGACTTGGTTCGGAGCTTCCGAACCACCCGAATCCTCGGAACCTTCCCGGCTATTTTCAAGTGTCCTGAATCCATTTTTGGACTCCGTTAATCCTTCTGGATTTTCCTTAATCATGTTTTACTTAATCCACACATTGATCACACGAATAATTACTCATTAATCGTTAATTCAGAATACGGGTCACTACATACTTATTATTAATCAGGGACATTTTTGCAATTTTCGGAAATTTCAGGGACTAAAATGCAAAATTGAGTTTTGTTATATAAACTAGACTTTGACTAAGTCCTTGGATCACTTCTTCTTCACCCTCTCCACCGCCTCTTCCATTGTTGGACGCCCAAAGCTTGTCCAAGTTTTTGTGATTTCATTTCTAGCTCAATCCGTCCGATAGAATTGATTTCTAACTTGATATCTACGATCACAGTGACGAGTGCTCCGTTTGGAAGTACGTTTATTTTAATTCTGAGAAGTTTGAATTTATTGATGTTGTCAGAATTTGTTTATATTTGGAGAGGATGATTATGAGTTACCAGTGATCGTATATCTATGACGGTTCGAAGATCTAACGACGAATGGATTTGTTATGAATTTTCTTGTCATTTTCGAAAATCATGATTTTTGTGATGTGTTGGTTTTGAGTTGGAATTGATGTTTGAGGATTGAAATTAGTATATTGAGTTGTTGTTTTGATGTCTGCATTTCCGGTTTGATCAGTTACAGCCTTTATGCCGTCGGTTTGAGTTTTGGATATCGTTCGAGTTTGATTGAGTTTTGATGTCGATTTTGATCACTATAACTTCTTCTGATAGATTGAATTGAAGTTCTCGGAGATTGTGAGCCTTGCAGTCTTGATCAGTTTGGAAGATTTGAGCCGGAATAGTATCGACGTCCTTCTATATCGATTAATGAACTTGTTTGATTGACTTGAGTTAATATTGATTGAGGAATTGTTGTTTTCAGATTGAAGTTTTGGGAACGACAAAGAAGAGGTATAAGACGACTTCGAAATAGAATAGGACGATGAACTTGAATCATGATTGATTCGAGTATCCTAGACGAAATCACATACTGCATGTTTTGATTTCTTAATTGATTATATGATTGAATTATATTGAGTGCATTAGATTACATATGCATTCATATTGAGCTTTGATTTGTTCAATTTGAATTAGACGATCTAGGGATTGTAGTCGAGTAGCTTGGTATGCGATTTACTACCTTGTCGAGTAGCTCACTATAATGCTCTTGAGTCTAGAGGATTAAAGCATGCCATGTCCACCTCGAGAGGGGAGTCGGTGTGATTGTTGGATGTTTTAACCTCGGGATCCCAAACCGAAGAAATAAAGAATAGAAGAAATTCATTGATTATCTGAGTCTGATAATCCAGAAGTTTAAAGACATGCATATTATTTTAATTACAGTATTGGATTGAATTATTTGATTATATGAGGATTGAATTCTTATATGGATTGATATGTTATTTGATTGCATGTCAGTCTCTTTTACTGGGAATATTATTCTCACCGGATTATCCGGATGTTGTCTTTGTTTGTATGTGTACTTGGCAACAGGTGGGACAGGAACGAATCAGAGACAACATGGCTATAGGATTGAGAGAATAGAGTGAGGCTTGGATGTTAGGAGTAATTTATGTAATTGAACTCCTTTTTGTATTGAATAAGTCCGAACTAGATGGACCTTATTATGCATGTTATATTTTGTGAGGTTTGTATAACTCAATAATTATTGTTGTATCTTGTTGAATAGGACTTTGGTGTTGTTATTGTAAATTGTCGGAATTGGAATTGAAGAAGAAAAACCAGAACTTTTTTGGGCAGAGCGTCTCGCTCGATCGACAGATTCTTACCGATCGAGCGAGCACCATTGCAGCGAGGCAGTGTTTGGGAAATTTATTGTCCGCTCAATCGGTAAGATTTTACCGATCGAGCGGGGGTCCTGAATTTTGGGCAGTGCTTTGGATTATTTTGGCCCGCTCGATCGGTAAGATTTTACCGATCGAGAGAGCACCCCTTTTAAAAAAAAAATTTCTTTGTCTTTCTTTAATCCTATTCTTTTAATTGAGTTGATTAATTTAATTACCCTGAGATTGTATGATTAGAATCTAGGCCTCACAATATATTTTCAAAGATGCATCACATTGTTATCGATGAACCAATGGTTGCAGATTCGATCGGGATATATGAGATAAATGAATTGTACTGTACGATAACCAATATCGATTGGTTCTTGCAAGCACTGTCAGTGATACATAGGGAATCATGAGGCGTACTACTAGACACTCTTACCATGTTTCGATGAGTCCAATAAAAAATGAATTTTGACATTCTTATGATCAAGGATTTGGCACATATAATGGAGCAAATAAGGGTAAGCCCGCGTAAAGAACAATGTCCTGAATCACAAAGAGTTGTGAACCCACGACTAGCTGTATCCGTGAATCATTGAGGGTGACACAAGCATTGGTTTCCCTGTTCTCGTTGAGATAATAAATTTAATGAGTTAAATTTATAAGAGCTAAGTTTGATATGATCAAATAATAAAATTATAAATGAGTTTATAAGTGCTCATATAAATTTTAATGCACTTTTAATTTTCACTGAAAGTGTTTCAAAAAAAAATTAAAAAATTTTAAAGTTGCCTTATTTAAACATCAATGATTTCGAAAATCTAAATGTGTGGATATAGTATATATATATGGTAATAATATATAAAAATGATATATTATTAGTATAAAACACAAACTTACTCTTCTTTTCTCTTTATCGATTCTTTATAGATCTTACAAAAGTGCTCAGAGGCTCGAAAAGTACGTGACCAATGTCCTGAAGTGCCACATATATAACAGACACTCTCAAATCTTTTTGAGTGATTTTCATTTCACTCATGTTTTCATGCTGCCTTTTTGGTGGGTGGGTCGTGACGTTCTTTTGAGATGAGTTATTAAAATAACTATCTCGATTGTTTTCATATCCACGACCGCGATCATTTCTACGTCCACGCCCACACCCACGTCCTCGACCTCGTCCACGACCAAAATATTGGTTATGCCTTTGATTTTGGTTTTCATTTTTAATTACGACATTTGCTTCTGGAAATGCCGTTGATCCAGTGGGTCGGGATTGATGATTTCTCATTAATAATTTTTTGTTCTTTTTCGCCACAGGAAGACATGCGATGAGTTCAGAATATCTCAAAAATCCACGCACTCTATACTGTAGTTGTAGATTTATATTTGATGCGTAGAATGTGAAAATTATTTTCTCAAGCATTTCCATTTCAGTAACAAGTCCACAAAATTTTAATTGCGAGATTATTCGATACATTGCAGAATTATAATCACTGACTTTTTAAAGTCTTGGAATCTCAATGTATTTCATTCATCACGGGCGGACGGAAGTATAACTTCCCTTATATGCTCAAATATTTTCTTTAACCATTTCCATAAAATCATTGGGTGTTTTTCTGTGAGATACTCACATTTCAATCATTCATCAAGGTGTCGGCATAAGAAAATCATAGTCTTTGCTTTATCTTGTGAGGATGATATATTATTTTCTTTGATGGTATCACTTAGACCCAATGACTCAAGATGCATTTTTACATCGAGAGTCTATGGCATATAATTCTTTCCAGTGATAGCGAGCGCAACGAATTCAAGCTTTGCCAAATTTGACATGGTGGTACTAGAAAAATAACAATACATTTTTAGTTAATTTCCATTAATATGACAATACAAAATAATGGTTAAACTATGAATACAATTAAGTTTAAAAATAAATGAAAAGTGCAAGTCGGATATTCACCGATAAATACAAGACTCTAAGTATGATAATCATAATAGTTATAAAAATATCCTTAGAAATTTTATCTTCTTCTTCTTCGAAAAATCGATGAGAAATTATTTTGAGAGAAAGATTAAGTTTTGGTGTGATTGAAATATGTTTAAGTGATAATATTTATAGGGAAAAAACTAGTAGTTTTATTACCGTTTGTGATCGTTGGAAGTAAAAAAAATTGATTATGTGTTGAATAAAAACTTATGATAATCATGTGATGCATATAATGATAATCATAATTAAATAATTATATATATAATTTATCATTATTATAATGATGTGTCATAGATTTCTTTTATATAATAGTGTGAAATTATACAAATATAGTTAGTATAAAGTCAGATATAATATATCATATCATGTTATCATAAGATTGGTGTCATAGAAATCTTTTTATATAATAACATGAAATTAAACGAATAGTTAGTATATATATATATATATATATATATATATATATATATATATATATATATAGACACACACATAATAAATATATATCATATGAGTTATTATAATGTCGGTATCATAGACATTTTTTATATAATAACATGAAATTATATATTAATATATACACAGTAAAATATATATCATATCACGTTATTATAAGATCGATGTCATATACATCTTTTTATATAATAACATGAAATTATATATTAATATATACACAATAAAAATATATAAACAGTAAAATAAATATTCTTACTTGTTGAATATTTTTTTCTTTTCCTTGTGTCTTCGAGCGATCTTGCTGATATCGTGTTGTGAAAATGTCTTTATGGTAAAAAGTGAAAACTCCAAAACTCAAAATATATCAAACTCTATACTTTATAATTTTTTTTTTCTCTCAATTCAGTTATATATTTCATCACAAATAAATACCTATTTATAGATCTTATTTGGAGATAATTTCAAAAATTAAATACATCATTACTTACATCATCACACACTTAATATTCATTATTATTATTATAGTTGAATGTTGAAAATTAGAGTTGAATGTTGAATATTAAGTGTGTGATGATGTAAGTAATAATGTATTTAATTTTTGAAATTATATCCAAATGATATCTATAAACAGGTCTTCATTTGTGATGAAATATACAATTGAATTGATAGAGAAAGATTTATAAAATGTAGAATTTGATATATTTTGAGTTTTGAAGTTTTTAATTTTTACCATAAATTTTATTTTTCACAACACGTTATCAACACGATCGCTCGAAGGTTCTATATAATTTCCAAAGCTCTTAAACACAAGGAAAATAAAAAAAATTCAACAAGTAAGAATATTTATTTTATAGTTTATATATTTTTATTGTCTATATATTAATATATAATTTCATGTTATTATATAAAAGATTTTCTATGAAACCGACCTTATAATAACGTGATATGATATATATTTTTTACTGTGTATATATTAGGGGTGGGTTTTCGGTATACCGTATAAAAAATATTGGTATGAAAAAAATTCATACCGATACCGATATCGAAATTCCGAAATTTTGGTATGGAAAAAATACATACTAATACCGTATAGATATCGAAAAAAATTTTGATATACCAAAAAAACGTATATATATCGAAAAAATTTCGGTACGATATATCGAAAAATCGGTATTTTGGTTTGGTATCCCAGCCCTAGTATATATTAATATATAATTTTATGTTATTACATAAAAGGATGTCTATGACACCGACATTATAATAACGTAATATTATATATATATATATATAGTTATTATGTATATATACTAACTATTCGTATAATTACATGTTATTATATAAAATGATATCTATGATAGCAATATTATAAAAACATAATATGATATACTATATCTGACTCTATACTAACTATATTTGTATAATTTCACACTATTATATAAAAGGAGTCTATGACACTTTGTTATAATAATGTGAAATGATATATATAATTATTTAATTATGATTATCATTATATGCATCACATTATTATCATAATTTTTTATTCAACACATAATCAATTTTTTTTAACTTTCAACTGTCACAAACGGTAATAAAAAGGCTAGTTTTTGCCCTATAAATATTATCACTCAAACATATTTCAATTACACCAAAATTTACTGTTTCTCTCAAAATAATTTTTCATCGATTTTTTTAAGAAGAAGAAGATGGAATTTCTAAGGCTATTTCTTATAACTATTATGATTATCATATTACGAGTCTTGTATTTATCGATGAATATCTGACTCTCATTTTTCATTTATTTTTAAACTTACTTGTATTCATAGTTTATCCATTATTTTGTATTGTCATATTAATGTAAATTAACTAAAAAAATGCATTGTCATTTTTCTAGTACCATCATGTCAAATTTGGCAAAACTTGAATTCGTTGCGCTCGATATCACTGGAAAAAATTATATGTCATGTACTCTTCATGTAGAAATACATCTTGAGTCATTGGGTCTAAGTGATATCATCAAAAAAATTAATATATCATCCTAACAAGATAAAGCAAAGACTATGATTTTCTTACATCGACATCTTGATCAAGGATTGAAATGTGAGTATCTCACAGAAAAAGACCCCATAATTTTATGGAAAGAGTTAAAGGAAATATTTGATCATATAAGGGAAGTTATACTTCCGACCACTCGTGATGAATGAAATACATTGAGATTCCAAGACTTTAAAAAAGTCAGTGATTATAATTCTGCGATGTATTGAATAATCTCGGAATTAAAATTTTGTAGACATGTTGTTACTGAAATGGAAATGCTTGAGAAAACATTTTCCACATTCCACGCATCAAATATAACTCTACAACAATAGTATAGAGTGCGTGGATTTTCGAGATATTCTGAACTCATCGCATGTCTTCATGTGGCGAAAAAAAACAACAAATTATTAATGAGAAATCACCAATCACGACCCACTGGATCAACGACATTTCCAGAAGCAAATGTCGTAATTAAAAATGAAAACCAAAATCAAAGGCATAGACAAGATTTTGGTCGTGGACGAGGTCGAGAACGTGGGCGTGGGCGTGGACGTAGAAATGATCGCGGTCGTGTTCGTGGCCGTGGATATGAAAACAATCGAGATAGTTATTTTAATAAATCATCTCAAAAGAGCGTCACAAATCACCCACAAAAAAGGCAGCATGAAAACATGAGTGAAAATAAAAATCACTCAAAAAGATCTGAGAGTGTCTGTTATAGATGTGACACTCCAGGACATTGGTCACGTACTTGTCGAGCCCCTGAGCACCTTTGTAAGCTCTATAAAGAATCGATAAAGGAAAAAGAAAAAGAGACCAAATTTGTTGAAAACAGTGATCATTTAAGTGGTTCAATTCATTTCAATGTTGCTGATGTTTTGAATTATTTCGATAATATCGATTAATATATTGATGGGAATAGAATGTAACATATTATATTTTTCATGTATTATTGTGTTATTGAACATGTTATATTTTTCATATGTATTGTCCTTAATTTTTTTTATTGCATATGTTTTGAAGTTTGATATGGAAAATGCTATGAGCAAAGCTAAACAAGAAAAATCTCATGGATGTTTGCATACCGGATAGTGGTACAACGCACACTATTCTTCGAGATGAAAGATATTTCTTGGAACTAAAACCAACAAAAACAATAGTGAATACAATATCAGGTCATGTAGACTTGATTGAAGGTTGTGGTAAAACACTTTTGTTACCTAATGGTACAAAATTTCTAATAAATGATGCTTTATATTCACCACAATCGAAAAGAAATTTGTTCAGTTTTAATGACATATATTCTCATGGGTATGAAACCAAAATAATGACTGATGGAAATAAAAAATATATGTGTCTTACCACATATAAGTCAGGAAAGAAATGTGTAGTTGAGAAACTATCAATGCTCCCTACTGGATTGCATTATACACGTATAAACATTGTTTTCATAACCGAACCGGTGATCGAACCGGTCTACCTAGAAAAAACGGTCCAACCGATCGACCGTTTTAACCGGACGGTCGAACCGGAAAACCGTTTATATAATTTAATATAATAAATAATATATTTTAAATTTTAAAAACTCAAAAATTATATAAATAGACAAAAAATATATATTTAACATATTTTGAAAACTAAATAAACATTTAAATATATTCAAAATATCAATTATAATTATAAATTATTTAAATAATAAATTTTTTAATTTTTTAAAAAAACAATAATTATTAAAATAATTTTTTAAATTAAGTAAAAATTCTAAATAATAATTTATATATAAATAAATAATAAATTTAAAGTTTTAAAAATAAAAAATCTTAAATTTTCAAAAAAAAATTAAAAAATTCGAAAAACCGGTTCAACCGGTTGAACCGGTTTTCCGGTCTTGACCGGTCCAACCGGTTCTTGACCGGTTGAACCGATTTTCCGGTTTTGTGGAGTTGGTCCGGACCGGAGAACCGACCGGTTTCCGGTCGAACCGATCGAACCGGTCGGTCCGGTCCGGTTCCAAAAACATTGCGTATAAGTCCAATTGAATCAAATATGATGGTTAATAATTTTTAATATTAACCAATTGGCATGATCGGTTGAGACATCCTGGTTCAATAATGATGCGAAGAATTATAGAAAATACACATGGTCATACACAGAAAAACCAAAAGATCTTTCAGAATAATAAGTTTCAATGTAAAGCATGTTCTCTTGGAAAACTTATTATAAGACCATCACAACTAAAATCCAAACTGAATCACCCATTTTCTTGAACGTATTCAGGGTGATATTTGTGGACCAATTCATCCACCATGTGGACCATTTCGATAATTTATGGTATTGATCGATGCTTCTAGCATATGGTCACATTTATGCTTATTGTCAACTCGGAATGTGGCATGTGCAATATTAATGAATCAAATAATAAAATTGTGGAATCAATTTTTCGATTATACAATCAAGAAAATAAGACTTGATAATGCTGTAGAATTTACTTTTCAAATTTTCAATGACTATTGTATGTCGATGGGAATCACTGTCGAACATTATGTAGCTCATGTTCATACACAAAATGGATTAGCTGAAACATTGATTAAACGTTTACAATTGAGTGTTAGACCAATGATTATGAGAACAAAACTCTCTATTTATATATGGGGACATGCAATTTTACATGGTGTTGCATTAATTCACATCAGACCAAGTGTTTATCATAAATGCTCCTCATTCACTAAATTAAGAAACACAAACTTTTTTGCCAAGTCAACTTGCTCACCAAGTTAACGTACAACTATATATGCACGTATGATTTTCAATATAATGACGACAATTTTTTAGTAAGAATTCAGCCACCACCTTAACTCTTAGAGGATTTTTGTTCCGTTTTCTTGTCCTTTCGAAATCTCAACGAAAAATTTCTTATTATCTCTCTAATGCAAGTTCGAAGAGGAACGGGCAATTCGATGGTGGACCTGATTTGGAGATTGAAGAAATGTGAATTCAAGTTGATTGTTTATATAGAGTTACAACAAGAGCTATCTCCGTTAATCCCGAAATTGTTGGCGAAAATTGAATTTAATTTTCAGTAAATATAAATTCTATAACACCCTATGTATATTGATTAAACCATATGAGTGCCCAAACAATTTTGAATGCCAAAATTAAATTTTTTTTAAACTTTCGCTGCGTCTTAGGCCTGAGAAAACGATACTATGACACCAACAACCTCAATAATATGATCAAAATGTGCAAATACCAAAAGGGTGTAATATTTACTTTTACTATGATCAGCTTGTGGTAAAAATATCATAACTATTTCATCTTTTATCCCAATGAGGTGAACCAAAATGTCAAAATCATCTACAAAAAATTTTCTACGTGGTTTATGTTTTATGCAAAGTCCAATTCAGTGCTTAACATCACCAAATATTCCAATTACAATAGGTTCATAGCTTTAACATTGAAAGAGACAACAATTGACTAACTTTATTATTACTCTTATTTGACAATATTTATGGAATCTTGTACTTTTGCTTTCATTTAACCTATAAATAGAAGTGTTGTATTAGCTTTAAGCTGAGGAAAACTCATTTATAAAATAAATCTTGTGTATATAAGTGTGAGAATAAAAATTTTAATGTGAATAAGGATAAAGTGTTAGAATAAAAGTTTTGATCATCTTATCCATATTCACGTTAAAACTTTTATTCTCACACTTATATACACAAAATTTATTTTGCAAATGAGTTCTTCTTCCCTTAAAGCTAATACAACACTTCTATTTATATGTCAGATGAGAGCAAAAGTCCAAGATTCTATAAATTTCAAATAAGAGTAATAATAAAGTTGTTAACTTGTTGTCTCCTTCAATGTCTAAGTCATGACCCTACTGTATTTGGCATATTCAGTGACTTTTAACACCAAATTAGACTTTTCATAAAGCACAAACCACACATCAAATTTTCTGTAGATGCGTTTGGCTTTTTTCACCTTATTTGGATAAAATGTGAAATAATTATAATATTTTTACTACAAGCTAACTAGTCATAGTAAAAGTAAATATGTAGTATTTGCACATTTTGATCATCTTATTGAGGTTTTTGGAACTTCTTGTCTTTTACAATGTTATAGATGTCTTATCTTTGATTCTACATGATTTGAAATTACTTCAATATGACCTTTGTAGCTTAGTAATTTTATTTTAACCGAACCTGCACAATCGTAAAGTAAACATTTTTAGCAAAACATATAAATATATATACATAACACTAAAATAATATAAATTTTATATTTTTAATGAAACTTAAGTTTTAACATACAACTTTTAACATATAATTAATTATTAATTTTAATTTCATCATATACACAAACAGGTCTAATACTAGTACCTTAGTAATTTGATATTTATCCAGTGGAAAATATATTATATGATGTTCATGTTTAAATATTTAATTGTTTTCATAAGACCATTGTTATAGTTGTTTATTTATTTATTTTTGTTAAACAATCTTAAATAAACCTATAATGAATCTTTGAGCTTGACAATTTTATAATTTGTGTACTTTAAATTTTATTATAATAATCTTTCCATGTATAATTTTATAAATTATTAATTTTAAACTTAAAACATCCTCTTTTGGAACGAGCTCGTATTTACGAATATATTACTTGTAGACAACTTACTCTTGGGCGACTTACAATTTAAGTAACAGCAAGTTTTTGGTTTCGGTTAGAGTAATTCAAAATATTAAATAAATTCAAAAAAATCTAAAACAATAAAATCTACTATGATCTTTGGTGGAATTTTTCGATACAAACCAACGTGATTTTGGTGGAATTTTACTAATTTTTATGACGTAATTTTTTTTATTTTGGATAATAGAGTGGCAAGAAAAATTGAAAACAGATTGCACAAAATCACAAAAAAAAAAAAACAATAATAATAATAAGTGTAAAACAAAATTTAACGGTAATTTCGAAATATCGGAAAAAGCTCCAAAAGTTTGGCATATCTGGGTGTTTTATTTATAATAATAATTTATAATATATACATACAAGATTTAGTATCAAACTCACATTATTCCATTCCGAGTCAATTATAATTAAAGTAAGACTCTTATGAGACAGTCTTATTTGTAAAAGTACTGGTCAATTTTACTCATATTTATAATAATATTTTTTAACCCATATAAAAGACACTTATAAAAAAATGATCTTTGATACCGTCTCATAGGAGTTTTTGTCTTATAATTATTTTTTTTATAAACTCATGCTGAAAATTTAAACTCGATATGCTTTATCTCAATTGTTAGGGAAATTGCATATATCACCCCTGTGAAATCCCGAGTTTTCTAATAACTCCCTATGAAATTATTTTAAGCTAATAACCCCCTGTGATTCAAAATTTGTAGCATACACACTCTTTCCAGTTAAAAATTGACAAAAATACCCTTACTTAAATAAATAATTAAATTAATTTTGTTTTATAATTTTATATTTAATTGAGTAGAATAAGCAAATTATATTTAAATAACTCTGAAAATTATATATAATTATTTTATCATAATATTTTTCATACATGAAATATATTTTAATATTAAATTTTATTATAACATTAAGGGCATTTTAGTCATTTTTTAGTCAGAAGAAGGTATATGCTACAAATTTAGAATCATAAGGGGCTTCTAGCTCAAAAAAATTTCATAGGAGATTATCAGCAAACACGCGATTTCACACGGGTGATATATGCAATTTCCCCCAATTGTTATTGTTGACATGACAAATCATAGGAAATTAGATTTATAATTGGGGTAATACTCATATACTAGGTTGAAATCTACCCATTACATCACATCATTAATCAATTTATAATTTATATATTTTGTGTCATCGAAGCTTCCTCACAATCCCACGAGATTTGCGTGAATGAAATCTTCGAACACGTATTTGTTCTATTTAGATTTAAAAATCTCGACTCTAGCTAGCTAGTTTTCACCAAGTACTTCAACATTTATGTGGTTATTAAGAAAATTTATACCAATTCTAGGGTTAATAGATTTGAAAATCATGCACTAATCCACATATATTTTCTTAAACATTTATCATGGCCTGTTTTATTTGATATCAAAATCTAAAAAATCTAAAATATCTACATATAATTTAAATCGGGCCGGCTTTCCCTGAGATGGTTTTTGAGTTTTGATTTTGATATTTAAAACATGTACATATATTATATATCATAAATTTCTTCAAATCAATAGAACAGTGATATATATAAGCTAAACGAAAAAATTGATACCTTCAAATCAAACTCTATGGAGAGGTTCGGCGATTTCTTGGTGACAAGTTTACTCAAATTTTCCTAATAATGAAGGGGACGGGGTTGCAGATAATGGGGCAAGCTAAGCTTGTTTTATAATATTTTTGTTGGAAGACAAATCACACACTTCATGGGAAATTTCTTATCATGTGGGTCAAGAATCTGATATGACTATTTCACTTATTTATTAGTTTTTTTTAAATACAATTACAATATTTTTAGGTCTAGATTATAATTATACCCGCGCAACCGACGGAACTGCATCAAAGACTTGTGACTTACTTATCTCGAGCAAAGACTCATGACTTACTTATTTCGAGCAAAGACATCACAAATAAACTTACTAAATTTACCTAAATAAATTAAGACAAACTACCTACAAATCTAAGACCAACTAATCTCAAGGCTTCAACCTTAGCCATCAGGCTAAGACCTCATCGGCCACTTATTTACTAATTGAGTGTACATATACATATACACATATACATAAAACATAAACATATATAGGTGTTTCATGTTTGGTTCCAGGGGATTGAGATGATTGATTATATATAATATAGTGATAAGAAGTTAGTAGCCGTAAATATTTATTATATGATTTATAATATGATGTTTAGCATGATTGTAGCATGGGCTATTAATTTCATGTATTACAAGATAAAGACCAACATACCTCTAATTAATATCTTTGTGTAATATAATTACCAATATATTTTTATTAAAAAGACTTGAAAATAATTCACCCCCTTGTCTCTCATTTTCTTCACCCTTTTTCTCTTTCCTTCCTCCATTTGTGCAACTAGTGTTATATCATTTTTAATTCTTGTATTCTATTTTTTGTCATTTATAATACTCTGGAGTTTTAAAATAAAAAATGTAATACAATAAATAAATGGCACTGAAGTAAATATATAATAAAGAAATAGCATATGGTTAGGAAGTACATAATAAAGACGTGTGACCAAATTTTGCCCCACCCGTTAGGCTGTTTTTTTTAAAAAATATATATATATATTTTAAAGTGTCCGACGTAGGAATTTTACCCGTGATTTCTTGTACCGACGTTGGCTTCAGTGGCATCAAAATTAATATAGGAAATATTGTTATTTTGCTCTTGTAACTTAAATTATTTTTTGTTTGGTTTATATATAATAATCAAAATTATTTGACTTATAAAATCATAATAACAATTACACCCGGTGTAACACCTACCGTCGTTTATTAGATGAGAACCACGTATTTTTGTGAGGACTCCATCCCAATAGATGATCAAAGATCCATCGAGTGAAGTTCACTTGTGAATCATAGCATCAACCCATGCTTTTGGAAGTTTACAGTGGCCACCGACTTGCCTGAAAATATAAGAAAATGCTTGTGGTCTTTTACAAAGAAGCATTTTATTTTTTAAGATAATATTTTGGGAAAACTGCAATTTTGGTCTTGTATTTTTGTCACTTTGTGATTTTGATCATCTATGTTTTTATATTTCTGTTTTAGTCCTCCATGTTCTGATTTTTTGCAATTGCAATCATTTTTTTTCGAAAATGCTTACGTGACACTATAAAGGGGCGGAGGGACTATATGCTTTGCACGGCACCCCACCCAAATATTTGCCCAAAATACTTTATTTAATTCTCAAATTCCATAATTAATAACGTAATATTTTCGGGTCTTACAATTCCTCCCCTTTAAGGAATGATTTCGTCCTCGAAATCGTATTCAATCGAACTATCAACTCTGATAAACTGAATGATTATATGAAGTAATTCTCACTTCCCCTTTTTTTTAGTGTTAATAATATGTTAGTTTAATGTTGGTCCCTTCGTGAGTTTTGAATTTTATTGGTACTATTGGGTTGTGAAATAATCTATGTACACTTTAGCCCAATAAATAAAAACAATATGACTTAAACTTTGGAAACAAGTTTACAAATTTGAGAATACATATTTATTAGCCTATTTGTTTCCTTCTTTCCTTATGCCTATTTGTTTCTTCTTTCATGTGATCTCACTTATGCTACAACTTTGAAATAAAAAGTATGATTTTTTTATATTTATTCTCTTGAGTTTTAATCTACTTTTAAATTTTTGAAATTCATATTTTTTAAAAAAAAAATCTGTATTACTCTTAATATTTTATTAACAGATTTTTAAGTTTTATTTGTTTTTATTTCTATTATGTATTTGACCGAATTTTTAATTTTCTGAACATATAAATTGTTTTTCGATTTTTTTTTACAGTGGTCGATTTCTTAGTTGGACAAATTCAATATTTTCATTATTTATTCTTTTTAATATATTATCGATTAAACATATGTATTGCTTTCTTGTTTTTTATTTTTAATATGAGTAATTAATTCTTTGCATTATTTATTACTTTTATTATATCATTGATTATATCAAAGATTTATATATTATTATTTGAACTTGAGCCAATTTTTTTGTGGATGCATGAAAAAACCACAAATATTGGAAACTATGTGTTGGGATCGGTTCATAGGGTAGAGGGGGGGGTGAATACACTCTGAAACTTTTCTTCTTCTTCTTTAAAAAGATCAAGTGAGGTTTAGTTCACTTAATCTGTTTTCTCAACTTCTAAAACGTTTTGAACAACTTAAATAGTGCGGAAATAGTTCAGAGGTTTTAGTGATGCAAAGTTTATAATGCAATGTATGAACAGGATGTAAGATAAAAGGCAGTAAAAACTAAGGCACGATTTATGGAAGTTCGAAGGCTTAATCCTTCTACGTCTCCCCTTCTTCCACTTAGGAAGGAATTCACTAGAAGACTTTGGTTATTACAACGTCTTGTAATACACCCACTTCAGACTTAGGACTTATCCAATGCCTAATCCGAAACTCCTAGATTTACACAGATAAGATTCTCAGTTCTTATCAGACTGGTGGAAGCTTTCAGAGTAGCTTCAATTCTCTTCAACAATGAGTATAGTTGAGCTGAGCTTCTCAAACTGCAGAGCGGTCGAGAGGCTTGAAAACCCTAGGATGATCCTTGACGATCAGATATGTGAACTGTAGGCGAGGGTTTATTTGAGCAGCAAAATAATGATCTTGTAAGTGTGCTCAAGTATATCAGATGAGGACTTCTGAAATTATTCAGGTGATTGAGTTGATTGAGATTTTTCTGAATTGCTTGTCTCTCTTTGTTGTCTGCCCCCTTTTTTTTGTTGTTGTTGTTGTTGTTGTCGTTGTCGTTGTCGTTGTCGTTGTCGTTGTCGTTGTTTTTTTTTTTCACTTCTTGAGCAATCTTCCCTTTATATAGGTCAATCATCAACGTCTTTATTTTGAACGTTCTGATGCTGCATTGAATGCACATTTAATGCTCATAAATGCATTGATGATTCTGCATGAAGATCGTACACTGCAGACAACTTCCAGGGTCCAAAACTGGAATAAACGGTCGAATGCTTTATCTGTAGTCATTCTGTGTTTTTGCCATTTTGGTACAACCTGTTGTCTTGATTTGCAGGAGTCAACAAATCTTCTGATACGCCGGTTCTGCTTTTAATAAAGAATCCTGCAAAGGACATTTTGTCACAGGAACTTGTCTCGAGATATCTTGATAGGCAGTTGGCATTCTACCGGTAGAGATATTTGTCCTCTGCTGGTTTGAATGACCAGTCGATAGGCTTGAGACTTCAACCGGTCGAGAGACATAGGCGGTTGACAAGCTTCCGGTAGATAAATTTATCCTTGTGTCTTCAGCCGGTCGAGAGCAAGGGCGGTTGACAAGCTTCCGGTAGATAGATTTATCCTTGTAGTAGATTCCTGAAATACAATGGTTGGCAACACATTCCAATACAATGAGTTGTTGTTTGTTATCACCAAAATATCGGATTCAACAATTTCCCCCTTTTTGGTGATGACAAAACTTAAGTGCCCCAAGAACAATATGAAAGCAGAAAAATGAACTTCATTGAGAGAATGAATTTCATTAAGTACAATAAACATTTTTATTACACCTACAGAAGAAAGACAAAATGAGATACAGCTGAGATAAGTGAAGAAGAGACAAGTTGTTCATCTTTTGAACCAACTGGCTCCTCCCGACCTATCGTCTTCTCTTCTTCTTCTGTCGGCTTCTTCCTTTCTTCTGGACTCTTCTTCTCGTCTTCTTGCCTCTGCTGCTCTACGTTGCTCTTCTTCCCCCTTTTTGGCATCACCTTGGTTGAGTCGAAGGATGACCTCAGTGAGTTGAGTGCCAAGGCAGGCTTGCATAGTGTCTATTTTTGCATCGATTTGAGCAAGTAGAGTGGCTTGCATAGAGTCCATCCGATCATTCAACTGCTTATGAAGGCGGTTTTCGGATCGGATAACTTGTTCGGAGACGGTAGAGAGCGTGTTGATTTGAGTGCGATGATGATTAGTGATCTCTGTGGACAGACGAGCAAGGTCTCGAGACACGGTCTCGAAATGCCGAATCATCGTCTGGCGTGAATTATCGACCGATAAGGATGAGTTTGTTATGTCTTGAGAGAAGGACCTAACCGTTTGCATGAGCTCATGAAGCCGATTTATCAAGGTATGATCTAGAGCTGCGGCCATGGCTTCAATTAAAGAATCATCAGTCTGAAGCATTTGCCCTTCTGGGTCATTTCTTGGTGAAACCAGGCTAGATTCACGATGATGTGGTGCGGGTGAACTGGCTGGAGAGCTACCCGATGGACCCTCCAATAATGGTACAGTTGGAGATGTAATAGTCTCGGCTGCAGCCAATATGGTTGGTGGAGTATCAGGATCAACACTTGGCTCATCCATTAAGAGATCTTCCATAAACTTTGCAGTAGATGGAGACGGTTGATGTACTTGATCAGCATCAGTCACCTGTTGTTCGGGAGATGCAGGTGATACAATAGTGCTTGGAATCTCCGTTGGGGGCACTATTGCTTCATTACTGCAGGGAACCTCTGTCACAGAGGTGACAGGAATCTCTTGTGCAACCACTTGTGGATGACTTGGAGAGGTGGGAGCGGTCGTCACTGGAGAGGAGTGAACAATCACAACTGCTTCCGGTCGAGTGACTGCTTGGACTGCGATGGAGAAGGGGTCGACCGATGAAGAGGCTGCCACATTCGATCTTAAAGCAGATGATTGAAAGAGGTCGGCAGTGATGAGATCAGTCAGAATCCCATCTGAAGAAGGAAAGACACAGACGTCTTCTTCATCCTGATCTTGAGTGAGAAAGGTCTTCATCATCACTTGTCCTTCCAGCACATAAGCTTGTAAACAGGCTGCTGAAGCTGGTGTGTTGACAGAGTTGAGAGTTTGGTAGTGCTGAAGTAGTTGAGTGATTTGACGTAGACTATCCTGTAGTCCAGTCAAAATCATAAAGTCATTGGTAGCGGTAGAACTTTTGGATTGGAAATTCTTGACACGCTCATTAATTAGCATAGATAGCAGGCTTGCTCGAAGCTTCAAGTCTATGAGTTGTCTTCTTCCCAAAGCCTCCACGATGTCTTCAGTATCAGCAAATAGAAGCATCTTCTTCTCAATGATGTTTAGAGATTTCCATTTAGGAAATATTTGAGCCAGAGTCAAGTGAGTGCGGGAGTGATGCCATCTGTCAAAGCGTTGTAGGTGACGTTTGACAGTGCGGAGGATGTGTGAGATGATCAAATTGAGTTCTACCGTAGCTGCTGGTTGAGCCTTGGGTGTGTAGATCATCACACCTTTCCCTTTGTCTTTGGGATCAGCTAGAGTGTCCTTAGGAGCTGATGAGGCACCTTCCTGGATTATCACACCCTTGGCAGGATGAGGAGCAGTAGAAGCAACAACGGTAGTAGTCTCGACCGTTGGCAGGGTAGGAGCAAGTCCAGAAAGAGACTTTAGCTTCTTGTGCTGCCTCTTCTTCTCGCCTACAGGCGTGGATGACACAGCTGCTTTGGATAGAGAAGGAGATGATTTGCTGAAAGCTTGAATCAGTGGAATATTCTCACGTGATTCATCTTCAGAGTCAGATTCGATGATCAGTTGACGCTTGGCAGACTTTTTGGTATGGACTGGTTTGGCCACGACCGGAACCGTTGAAAGCGGTTGTGGGATAGCAATAACCTTTGCGGTAGAGGGCAAGATGTCGACCGCAGTCTCCTTTTTGTTCAGGAATTTGAGAATCGTGGACTTGTTGAGCCATTTGGTGGGATGCAGAGGCTCAGTTTTGGAGAAGTCCACTCCAAGGACGCTCAAAATGTGGCAAATTTGCAGAGCAAATCCCTCGGATTGCCCTTTGCCCCTGATCATTTCACAAAGAATATTGAATAGAATGTCTGACCAGTTTATGTTGATCTTGGAGGCAATACACGCCATGTATTGAAATTTCTCCAGTGTCACTTTGTCGTAAGAACCAGCCTTGGCCAGAAGATTCTTGGCCACGATGTTGGTCAAGAGCCTGAATGGAGCTTTGAGAGATGTCTTCTGGGCCGGCAGTTTGATTGAAGCAGCAGTGGTTGAGAACTCCTTCAACCAGTAAGAGCAATTACCGTCTGGAAGATCCGTGCATTTTGTCAAACCCTTGGAGGGCAGATCAAAGGTGCTAGCGAAGAACTTCTGATTGAAAGAGTAGGCCTCTGTCTTGATCACGCATTTGATAGTTCCATGCTCGATTTGAGCAGTGGCGAAGAACTCCTTCAAAACAGGTAAATCGCAGATGGCACTGCATTCCAGAAATTTCTTCAATCCAGAGGCTTCAAGCATAGTGAAGACCTCTGTTATTCCTGCGTTGTTTGCCTTAGCAACGGATTCAAAGTTGATTGCGAGGCAAGTCTTCTGGATCGACATGATGTCTGTAGATAAGAACTTGAACAGAGAGTAATCAAAATCTAGAGAGTAATTCGATGGAGCGTTTAATACAATATGAAAGCTTTTAGCAAAGGTGAAAGATTGATATACGAGTGTAAAGAAGTATATATAGGAACCTATGGGCCATAGGGTGACGTCATGAAAAGTATTTTTGAAATTCAAAAAGTTTTGAAGAGCATAATCACGGCGCCCAATTAATGTCATTTGGTTCAAAGCACCAAGCTGCTAGTACGAAGCCTGTCAGAGACTAGTTAAAGGCGGATGATATGCCAATATTTATGGCAACGTAACAGCTAATCTATTAATGTCATATTGACAATCATTCCCCCTAAACACATGCATACTAACTTAAATCTACTAAGCCAAGAATATTTCGAAAATATGAAAACTTAGCGTCCGGTAGAGGCTTGGTGAATATGTCTGCTGCTTGCTGATCGGTAGAGATGTATTCCAGCCTGATTTCCTTCTTTAAGACATGATCTCGGATAAAGTGATGCCTGACATCAATGTGCTTTGTCCTAGAGTGCATCACTGGATTGTGAGTGATGGCTATGGCACTTGTATTGTCACAGTAGATTGGAGCTTCACTCGACCGAATCCCATAATCATTAAGCTGTTGTTGAATCCAGAGTATTTGAGCACAACAGCTGCCAGCAGCAAGGTATTCTGCTTCGGCGGTCGAGGTAGCAATTGATGTCTGCTTCTTACTTGACCACGAAATTAGTCTATCTCCAAGGAATTGACATGTGCCACTTGTACTTTTGCGATCAATTCTACAACCTGCATAATCTGCATCTGAATAGCCAATAAGATTGAGATTTGAATCTTTGGGATACCAAAGACCCACATTAGTAGTTCCTTTAATATATTTAAGTATTCGTTTGGTAGCAATGAAATGAGATTGCTTAGGTGCAGCTTGAAATCTAGCACATAAACAAACTGAATACATGATATCCGGTCGACTGGCAGTCAAATAGAGCAGTGAACCAATAAGGCCTCGATATATGGTTACCTCGACCGGAATTCCCCCTTCATCTTTATCAAGCTTAATTGATGTACTCATGGGGGTAGATACAGTTGAGCATTGTTCCATTCCAAACTTCTTTACCAATTCCTTGGCATACTTGGACTGATTGATGAATATTCCAGTTTCAAGTTGCTTCACTTGAAGTCCAAGAAAGAAGTTTAGCTCGCCCATCATGCTCATTTCAAACTTCTCCTTCATCAGTTTAGAGAACTTTGAGCACAACTTGGGGTTAGTTGACCCAAATATAATGTCATCAACATAAATTTGTACTAGTAACACATGATCACCTTTTACAAATTTAAACAGGGTCTTATCGACCGTTCCAATTTGGAAATCATGTTCCAGTAAAAATTTTAGTAATGTGTCATACCAAGCACGCGGTGCTTGTTTTAATCCATAGAGAGCTTTGTCAAGTTTATAGATATATTGAGGATGAGTAGGATTGACAAAACCTGGTGGTTGTTCAACGTACACCTCTTCTTGAAGTAGACCATTGAGGAATGCAGACTTCACATCCATTTGATAAACTTTAAAATTCTTGAAGGCTGCATAAGCAAGAAAGATGCGGATTTCTTCTAGTCTTGCAACTGGCGCGAAGGATTCCTCAAAGTCTATGCCTTCTTCTTGTCTGAATCCTTGAGCAACAAGTCGAGCTTTGTTACGCACAACAGTGCCATGTTCATCGAGCTTGTTACGAAACACCCATCTAGTTCCAATCACATTTTGATTTTTCGGTCGAGGAACTAGATGCCAAACATTGTTGCGGGTGAATTGATTCAACTCTTCTTGCATAGCTTCAATCCAGCTGGCATCTAATAGAGCTTCATCTATTTTCTTGGGCTCTACCTGAGATATGAAAGCTGCATGCAAGAATTCATTAATCAGTTGACCACGTGTTTTTCGAGGAGCAGAAGGGTCACCTATGACCAACCCAGGTGGATGATCTTTGTTCCACCTAAAATAATTCCCTAAAGGGTTGTCATCAATTGGTTGATGAACGTCCTCGTTTACTGGATCATCATTGGCTGGAGGATTGTTATCAACCGGTGGATCCACTTCTGGCCTTGTTTGATCACACCCGGTAGAGGGAACTGGATCATCCTTCTTTGGAGGATATAGATCACTGTCACTCTCTTCCTGTAGATTTGTGTTTTCCAGTCTATGACTCAGATCATTTATGCTCCCTTGAGTTTGTTCTGTACAAAGAGTAGATTCATCAAAAACAACATGAATGGTTTCCTCGACCGTTAGTGATCTTTGATTGAACACTCGATAAGCTCTGCTAACGGCTGAGTAACCAATAAAAGTTCCTTCGTCTGCTTTGGCATCGAAGGCTGTCAAATGGTTTTTGCCATTGTTGTGGATAAAGCATTTGCACCCAAAAATTTTGAAGTATGAAATATCGGGTTTTGTGCCATTCCAGATCTCATATGGAGTTTTGTTAAATCGTTTATTAATCATAGATCTGTTTTGAGTATAGCAAGCTGTGTTAACTGCTTCTGCCCAAAGCCTTTGAGAAACATTTGAATCAGCAATCATAGTTCTGGCTGCTTCTTTTAAAGTACGGTTCCTTCTTTCAGCCACCCCATTTTGCTGTGGGGATCTAGCAGCTGACAACTCATGCTTGATTCCCTGATCATCTAGATATGTCATAAGAGTGGTGTTTAAAAATTCAGTCCCTCTATCACTCCTGATTCTATCTATCACAGTAGATTGTTCATTTTGCAAGCGTTTAAAAAGCTTAATCAGGTGAGGTGCAGTTTGATCTTTTGAAGAGAGAAAGATGACCCAAGTAAATCGAGAAAAGTCATCTATAACAACAAGAGCATATCTCATTCCCCCTATGCTTCTTACTGGTATAGGACCAAATAGGTCCATGTGAAGTAAGTCTAAACATTTGGAAGAAGACATACACCCTTTATTTTTAAAGGTTGCTCTCACCTGCTTTCCTAGTTGACAAGCAGGACAAACTTTGTCTTTTATAAAATCTCCTTCGGGCAGACCAGAAACCAAATCATGCTTCCTCAAGTTAAAAATGGACTTAAAATTTAGATGATTTAACCGCTTATGCCACAACCAATGTTTATCATGATGAGCAGTAAGACAAGTAGGTGAAGAAATATGTGAGCAAGACCAATTTACCTTGTAGGTGTTTAGGTCTCGTACACCGGTCATAAGAGTCTCACCTTTGTCATTTTTTATGAGGCAAGTGTGTTTGTGAAACTCGACCGAATGATCATTGTCACATAGTTGACTGATACTTATCAAATTATAGCATAGTTTGTCAACAAGTAACACATCTTTAATAATGATGTTACCATGGATAATCTTACCCTTACCCACGGTTTTACCTTTGGAGTTGTCTCCAAAGCTGATCTTTGGTCCTTTGCACAACACCACTTCTGTTAGAAGTTCTGGATTCCCTGTCATGTGTCGTGAGCAACCGCTATCTAAATACCAGGTAGTGTCCTTGATAGAAGTGGTTTTCTCGCCCGTTTGGACTTTTAGTACCTGCAAAGAGTGAAGAACTTTTGGTACCCATATCTAGTAGGGTCCAGGTCGGATTAGCCCTTTCGGGACCCACACCTGGAACACCCTTACAGGTTTGCCCGTGTGTGTGTCCAGAAATCTGTGCGGTCGATAGGCAGTAAATGTGTGTGCTTGTGAGGTTGCTGTGTGCTGCTTGCCTTTTTGATTTTCATCAATTAGCCTGTACCTCTTTTGAACTGGCCTGCAATTAAAGTACTGGTAAGGCTTCTCCTTTGACCATCTTTTCTTAGAGTAGTTAGACTCATTCCATGGCCTTTTGAAATTAGATTGGTTTCCCTTTCTTCTTTCATTAGGTTTTGGTTTGATCCAAGTTCCTCTTTGATTAGAGGTCTGGGGATCCACATATCCCAGCCCTCTATGCTTAGAGCTTCGTTCGTTAGATACTTTCTGATTTTTGTCAAAGCTGCACTTATCGTGTTCATATATCGTGCTGGACCTGACAAATCTTATTTTGTTAAGATTGCCTTTGTCCAGGCTTGACTGAATACAGGATTCCATAGACTGTTCATTTGTTCCAAACCCTAGACCGGTTTTATCATGTACCGGTCTTTGGATTTCTTGAATCTTGTCAATGGTTACAGAAGATTTATTCCAAGCATTAATGGTTTCAAGTAGTTTTTTATTCTCAATCAAGGTAGCTTGGAATACTCTTTTCAAGGTGTCGTTCTCAGTAGCCAGCAGACTTAGCTTGACCTTAAGACCATCAAGCTCTTTTTGCTGCATGCAGCTTGATTTGCTTGACTTATCTTTTAGGTCAGCTCTTTCTGCCTTTACTTCCTCGAACTCCTTGGATAATGCTTTGTATTCATTAGCCATTTCGTGTAATGCAGTAACTAAATCACTGTGAGTAAATTCAGGTGAGCCAAAGTCAAATACCTCCTCAGCTTCTTCTTCGATGCCGGCCATAAGGCATTCCACTTTTTCATCATCGCTGTCATCTGAAGAGCTTCCGGTATTGGAGTTGTCAGAGTCAGACTCAGCCCACTTGCTTTTGCTTTCGTCTGCTACTAGAGCCCTTTGGTCTCTTCCTTTTCTAAACGTCCTTTTATCCTCCTTACCCCTTCTTCTTTCGGAGAATTGCTTCTGATCATTGTTCTTAGGCTTGGTGCAGTCTGCAATGAAGTGGCCTGACTTGCCACAGTTAAAGCAAGTAGGACCATCCTTTGTATGGTCCGATTTATGATAATTTTTAAATTTAGAATTGTTTTTACGCATAAATCTACCAAATTTCTTGACAAAGAGTGTCATGGCTTCATTGCTGATTTGCTCAGCTGATCTCTTTGGAGCTTCCTCGACCGGTGGACATATCACGGTTGAGGTTAAGGCCTTGGTTGGTTGAGAAGTAGATGGTTCATCTTCTGTTCTCATGTTGAGCTCGAACTCGTAGGCTTTGAGATCTGCAAAGAGATCATGCAGTTCAACATTGCTTAAGTCTTTTGACTCTCTCATGGCCACTGTCTTGATCTCCCATTCTTTGGGTAAAGCTCTCATAACCTTCACAGCAATTTCACGGTTAGTATAAGTTTTACCTAAAGCAATAAGATCACAAATGATACTACTGAACCGTTCATCAAATTCAGCCATGGTTTCCCCTGGCTTCATTTTGGCGTTGTCATATTTTTGAATGGCCAAGGTGAGCTTGTTTTCCTTTGTCTGGTCATTCCCTTCACACAGCTGAGTGAGCTTCTCCCAAATCTCCTTTGCTGTGGAACATGACTTGATTTTGCTGAACATATTCTTGTCCAGTGTTTTGTATAGAATATCCCGGGCCACATTGTCAAGATTGGCCTTCTTTTTGTCCTCAGTGGTCCACTCAGCTCTTGATTTCTCAATCATTTGTCCTGCACCATCGGCTAGAGCTGGGTTGACCTTCATTATTTTGATAGGACCGTCTGTTATGACATATAGCATGTCATCATCCTGTGCTGCAAGATGTGCCTGCATGCGAATTTTCCAATCATCATATTCTTCTTTAGAAAACATAGGAATTCTGTTGAAAGAAGTCATGATTTTAAAACTTTAGATCAGCAGTTGAGAAAGAAACCCGCTCTGATACCACTTGTTGGGATCGGTTCAGAGGGTAGAGGGGGGGGTGAATACACTCTGAAACTTTTCTTCTTCTTCTTTAAAAAGATCAAGTGAGGTTTAGTTCACTTAATCTGTTTTCTCAACTTCTAAAACGTTTTGAACAACTTAAATAGTGCGGAAATAGTTCAGAGGTTTTAGTGATGCAAAGTTTATAATGCAATGTATGAACAGGATGTAAGATAAAAGGCAGTAAAAACTAAGGCACGATTTATGGAAGTTCGAAGGCTTAATCCTTCTACGTCTCCCCTTCTTCCACTTAGGAAGGAATTCACTAGAAGACTTTGGTTATTACAACGTCTTGTAATACACCCACTTCAGACTTAGGACTTATCCAATGCCTAATCCGAAACTCCTAGATTTACACAGATAAGATTCTCAGTTCTTATCAGACTGGTGGAAGCTTTCAGAGTAGCTTCAATTCTCTTCAACAATGAGTATAGTTGAGCTGAGCTTCTCAAACTGCAGAGCGGTCGAGAGGCTTGAAAACCCTAGGATGATCCTTGACGATCAGATATGTGAACTGTAGGCGAGGGTTTATTTGAGCAGCAAAATAATGATCTTGTAAGTGTGCTCAAGTATATCAGATGAGGACTTCTGAAATTATTCAGGTGATTGAGTTGATTGAGATTTTTCTGAATTGCTTGTCTCTCTTTGTTGTCTGCCCCCTTTTTTTTGTTGTTGTTGTTGTTGTTGTCGTTGTCGTTGTCGTTGTCGTTGTCGTTGTCGTTGTTTTTTTTTTTCACTTCTTGAGCAATCTTCCCTTTATATAGGTCAATCATCAACGTCTTTATTTTGAACGTTCTGATGCTGCATTGAATGCACATTTAATGCTCATAAATGCATTGATGATTCTGCATGAAGATCGTACACTGCAGACAACTTCCAGGGTCCAAAACTGGAATAAACGGTCGAATGCTTTATCTGTAGTCATTCTGTGTTTTTGCCATTTTGGTACAACCTGTTGTCTTGATTTGCAGGAGTCAACAAATCTTCTGATACGCCGGTTCTGCTTTTAATAAAGAATCCTGCAAAGGACATTTTGTCACAGGAACTTGTCTCGAGATATCTTGATAGGCAGTTGGCATTCTACCGGTAGAGATATTTGTCCTCTGCTGGTTTGAATGACCAGTCGATAGGCTTGAGACTTCAACCGGTCGAGAGACATAGGCGGTTGACAAGCTTCCGGTAGATAAATTTATCCTTGTGTCTTCAGCCGGTCGAGAGCAAGGGCGGTTGACAAGCTTCCGGTAGATAGATTTATCCTTGTAGTAGATTCCTGAAATACAATGGTTGGCAACACATTCCAATACAATGAGTTGTTGTTTGTTATCACCAAAATATCGGATTCAACACTATGATTTATGTCAATGGATGGTGAGAACTAGAAATTCAAAATTTTATTCGCTTGTGTTTAGAGTCGTAACACTTATTCTCACGTTTTCAGTTTCTACGGCTACCACAGAGCGATCTTTTCTGCAATGAATATAGTAAAGACCACAATTCGTAATAAGATGGATGATGAATTTCTTAATGATTGTTTGCTAGTGTCTATTGAAAAGCAAATCGCTAAACAGTTTAGTATCGATTCATTATAAATGATTTTCGTGATATGCAAGATAGACGTTCTAAATTCTAATAGATTTGGGAGTAACGATGTATTTTGGAATCTTTGATAATTGATGTGATGCATTATATGATGCAAATATTGTTTAAATTTTATTGTTATATAATAAATAGTTGATCATTTTTAAGTTTATTTATGGCCCCCTCAATGTCTAGTCCGGGCTCCGTCCCTGACACTATATACGTCAGCTCCACATCAGTATTGCATCGGTGCCACATCAGCGTCACATCGAAAGTAGTCTAGAATTGTTTTAAAACAAAGATAAAGATAGCGGACTAAAACTAAAATCTGAAAATATAAAAAATAAAAATCGCAAAATGACAAATATACGTGACCAAAAAAATAATTTTCCCCAATATTTTAAATTATTTTCAATGTGAAAGAATGAATATGAATTTTACGGTTTTACCTCTGACTTTTCGAACCAGCGGCCCAATAATGAGTCCCTTTTTTTTCAGACTATTGAAAGAATAATGGATACAAAATACATGTGAGAAACAACTGTTAACTCACATTTATAAAAGTTTTGATGATGATAAAAAAACATCTCGACATACAGAAACTTATTACAAACAAATTAGAGTGGATTAACAAGATTAAAACAATCTAGACAGTCGCAAGCAGATCAGATTGAGGTAGTGTTTGAGAGAGCTTCTTATAAGCACTTTTCAACTTTTCGTTAATAAAATTTTAAAATTTTATGAAATTTTGTTAACGAAAAGTTGAGGAGTGCTTCATAGAACCTCTCACAAACACTACCTGAGTATCAAAAATTGAACTAAAACATAGTCGGACTAACAACATCGATCTGATAAGAAAATTGTTAGAGATAAGAAAATTGTTACAAGTGATCTCAGGTTCGATTCTCGTTGATTACAATAACTCTATTAGATTTAAAAAATTTATTTCTAATTACTTTATTAGAGATAAGCATGTTAGTTATTTCATATATTTTTAAACTAGATCATAATTATACTCGCACTCTAAAAAAAATTATACATAAATATAATAAATAAATAGCACCGACGCAGATATATAACAAAGAAATAGCACATGGCCCATGGGTAATGGGTAGGAAGCAACAATTAATGAATTAGGACACAACGACAAATCCCACGTGAACATCAAATAATGGACCAAAAGATATTAACAAAGAACGGTAGGATCAACGACCGCAATTTGCCCTTTAACATGTGGGCCCCAATAAAAATAAACATGTCATTTTTGACAGACGGGCATTTTTTTAGATTAAATTTTTATATTTTAAAAGATGACGGGCATTTTTTTAGATTAAATTTTAATTATATTTTAAATTATTTCCTACGTAGGAATTTTACCGGTGATTTTGTGTAATTGTCACATTTTAAAATTGGATTTAATTGTTATTTAACGTTTTCACGTTAAACAATACGTTATGGTTTCATAAATTCAAATACCAATCTATTCATTAATAAAAATTTAAATATTGTCATTTATAAACTGAATTTTATAATGAATTTAAATACATAAACAAATAGTATAATTCAATCCATAACTGATCATATTCTTAACGCAACGGAAAGCGTAACAATAAAACTAATCAATCTACTTCTTCTCCTCGTTCACCAATCCTATGACTGAATTTACTCATTATCTTCCAATTCTTCTTCAGCCTTATCTGAGTTGATTTTTTGTGGATGAATGATATGAGTGTCTTTCAATAAATGGGGACCTCATCCCAAATTTGAAAATAATTTATCGGTGATCTCATGTACACAAATATAACAAAACAGTACATAGATAGAATGGCGGTAATTCTGTAATTCCATGGGATTCCATGGGCGGATCTAGTGCTGCCCACGCTTGGCCCAAAAAACCAAAATTAATTAAATAATTATTATATATATTAGGATATGTGTAATATTAATTACTTATATATATATACATAAAAATCAAACATGCGAGAAGAGGATAGAGCCAAAATAAAAAGATAAGAGAAGACACGTGACTCCTTTACTAGCAAAAGATGTCAACAATATTAATGGCACAAAAAGACAAGAGAAATAGCTGTAAGATTCCGTGAATTTTATCGGTGAAACGAATGAAACCACAACTATAAATACAATATTCAAGGAAGCTGAATATATCGATCATTTCCTTCAGTTTTCTTTAAAATAAACATTTTAATAATTCTCTTTCTATGTTTGTAATAAGTTTTCTAGTTGTATTTATTCTAAGAAAAAGGCTACTATAAGTACTAAACAAGTTATCTCCTCATCTTCAAAGGAGGATGATTTATGTAATAATATGTTGTTTGAATAAATTTTGAAGTTTTTCCATATCATGTCGTTTTCACTTTAAAAATTAAGTCTATTACTATACGCCTTAAGGTAGAAAACGAAATAAGGTTGTGCTAAGTGCTGCTGAAGGAGTCTGCGACAAAAATCATCGGTTGTGACCGCGTGGTTGGGTTGTGAGGAACAACTTGTAAAACTTGGTGGATATAACCCGACAACATTCTGGTTGAAGAGGTAATGAGTTTTAATTTAATTACGAAAACATGATGAGTTTAATCATAATTTTATAAAATATAGGGTAAAAAGGGGAAAATAGACATTATTTAGTTTTAAGAACATATTCGAGAAATATTTTAATTAATTAAGGATAATTTTGGACATGAAAACCTAAAGGGGTATAATTGGGACGATAAAGAAATTGTAAGAATATATTTAAGAATTATCTCATATCATTTTATTCATTCTTCGTGGGATCGACGACTCATTTTTTATATTAAAACTTGACATAGTATGCTTGCGTGCGAAAATACCGCAATAATTGTACTTTTCATAAAACATGAAACACGTAGCAAATTTCAGGTATACAATTTTGGCCTTTTGGTTCACCTCATTTGGATAAAAAGTGAAATAGTTACGATATTTTTACCACAAGCTTGTCATAATAAAAGTAAATATGTGATATTTGCACATTTTGATCATCTTAGTGAGTTGTTGGAAGTGATTCTATAGGATTTGAACATACTCCAATATGACATTTGTAGCTCAAGTAATTTTATTTTGACCGAATCGGCACAAACCATAAAATACAATATTTTTAGTAAAACATTGGGAAAACTGCAAATTTGATTATGTATGTTTGTCACTTTGCAATTTTGATCCTTTATGTTTTCATATTTCAGTTTTAGTCCTGCATGTTCTGATTTTTTGCAATTTTGGTCCTTTTTATTCGAAAATGATTACGTGTCACTGTACACGTAAACTCCACATCAACACTGAATTGGTTCAACGTCAGCGACATATTGGAAAAAAGACTAAAATTGCCAAAAAAATAAAGATAGAGGACTAAAACTGAAATATGAAAATATAAAGGACTGAAATCGCAAAGTGTCAAACATACAGGACCAAAAAATCAATTTTCCTAAAACATTTAAATATAAACACATAACACTAAAATAATATAACTTTATAACTTTAATTAAACTTAAGTTTTAAAATACAACTTTTAATATATAATTAATTACTAATTTTAAGTTTCACCACGAACCGGCTTATTATTAGACCCTTAGTAATATGAAATTTATACAGTGGGAAACATATTATATGATGTACTTATTTAAACATTTAATTGTTCTTACAGGACCATTGTTATAGTAGTTTTTTTTTATTATTTTTGTTAAACAATCTTGAATAAACCAATAATTAACCTTTGAGACTTGACAATTTTATACTTTTTATACTTTTAAATTTTATAATAATCTTTCATATATAACCTATAAATAATTAATTTTAAACTTAAAGCATCCTCTCTTTGGAACGATCTCATATTTACGAATATATTACTTGCATACAATCTAAACTCCAAAAATTTGCTATTACTTAAATTGTAATTCACTAAGTGTAGATTGTCTGCAAGTAATATATTCGTAAATACGAGATCGATCCACATAGATGATGTATTAAATTTAAATTTAACAATTATTGATTATAGATGGAAAAATTATTATAAAATTAAAGTACACAAATTGTAAAGTTCTAAAGACTCAAAGGTTCATTATTGGTCTACTTAAGATTGTTTAACAAAAATAAATAAAATAAAATACTATAACAACGGTCCTATAAGAAAAATTAAATATTTAAACAAGTATATCATATAATATAGTTCTCACTAAATAACTATCAGATTAAATAATATTTAATACATGGTACTCATAATCATATATATGACTGCATAAATATAAATTGACATAAAATTAAATGTTGGATTAAATCACAATATTTGATTTAAAACAACTGATAGAGCCACACTATCGTCTAAACAAAATATATGACTTAGTATGTTAGATGTAATAATGTACATGTATGTGCGATAAAATAAATGTTAGATACATAAATATTTATAGTATATAATAATATAGTATTTATATTATCATATTAAACAAAGTACCAAATATTTGATGTAAATAGATAACTATACATCATCCAAAATTATACCTACAAATAAAGATTAAATTGTAACAAGAATAGATAAAAAAAAATACAAAATATAAACAATCTTATTTGACCAATAATAAATGTTTTCACCTTGAAATTAAATGGTTTAGCTTGTCATCAACATAAAACTCAGGAATAAGGATAAAAGAAATTTCATATTTGAATTTGAGAAATTTCACACTAAAACTTTTATTCTCACACTTATACACACAATATTTATTTTACAAATGAGAAACTTCACACTTTCATACTTCAAAGCTAATACAACACCTCTATTTATAGGTCAAATGATAACAAGGTCCAAGACTCCTTAAATGTAAAATAATAAAGTTGATAGTTTCTTGTCTTCTTGAATGTCAATATCATGACCCAACTTTAATTAGCATGTTTGATGTCTTAAACCACCAATTCAGACTTTCCACTCAACATAAAACACGTAGAAAATTTTCTGTAGATGGGTTTTGACATATGTTTCAACACATTTGGATAAAAAGTGTAATAGTTATGATATTTTTACTCCAAGCTGATCATAGCTAGTAAAGTAAATATGTCTTCATTTTGATGTTCTGCACATTTTGTTCATCTTATTGAAGTTGTTAGAATTAATTGTCTTCTACAAAGTTGAAGATGTCTCTTTTGTGATTCTACAAGATTTGATTGAAATCCCTCCAATATGATCTCTGTAGCTTGAGTAATATTATTTTTACCAAACATGCGCATTCACCCAAGAGTAGGTTGTCTGCAAGTAATATACTCGTGAGTACGAGATCGATCCACGGAGAGGATGCTATGAGTTTAATTTTAGCAATGATATATTATAGATGGAAATATTATTATAAAACTTCAAATACACAAATTATAAAATTGCATGTCAAGGCTTCAAAGGTTCATTATTGGTTTATTTAAAATTGCTTAACAAAAATAAATAAAAGAAACTAAAATAAGAATAAACATAAAAGAACAATTAAATATTTATACAAGTATCAGTAATGATCACCTTCACCCTAGTGCAGATGATCAAAATTAATACAAGTATATCATATAATATAGTTCTCACTATATTAATATAAGATTAGCCGATATTTAATACATAGTACATAATATATATATAAGTGCATAAATATAAACATAAAAGAACAATTTAATATTTAAACAAATATATCATATAATATAGTTCTCACTATATTAATATAAGATTAACTGATATTTAATAAATGATACTCATAATATATATAAATGCATAAATATAAATTGACATGAAAGTAAATGTTAGATGCGAGAAAAAAAATGTTAGTTGCGAAAAATTAATGTTAGATGCGAGAAAGTAAATGTTAGTTGCAAAAAAGTAAATGTTAAATAAAGTCATAATATATTATTTAGAACAACCGCAGAGCCACGATAGTGTCTAAATAATATATATGACTTTATTATAAATTCATACATATATTTATAGTATATAATTATTGTAGTATTTATTGTATCATATTAGACAACAAATCAAGATAAAAACATTCAAGGTATCAAGTATTTGATGTAAATAGATAACAATAAATCATTCAAATTATACCTACAAATAAAGATCAATTAGTAAAACAAAATAAAAAATAGAAAAATAAAGAATATACAAAATATAAACAATCTTGCTTGATCAACAATGAAACCTTTTTCACCTTAACATAAAAATATTTAGCTTGTCATGAGCATGAAAATAAAAAATAAGGATAAAAGAAATTTCATACTTGAACTTGAGAAAATTGCACACTCAAACTTTTACTCTCATACACACAATATTTATTTTACAAATGAAAATTTCTCTACACTCTTGCACACTACAAAGCTTATACAACACATCTATTTATAGGCCAAATGAGAGTAAGAGTCCAAGACTCATTAAATTTTGAATTGTAAAGTTGGTGGGTGCTTGTCTCCTTGAATGTCAATACATTGACCCAACTTTAATTGACATGTTTGATGTCTTAGACAACCGATTCAGCCTTTCCATACAACATAGAACACGAAGGAAATTCCGTGTAGATGTGTTTGGACATATTATCACCTCTTTTGGATAAAATTTGAAATAGTTATGATATTTTTACTATAAGCTGGTCATACTAAAAGTAAATCTGTCTCCATTTTAATTTGATCATTTTGATCATCTTAATGAGGTGTTTGGAATTTCTTATCTTCTACAAAGTTGAAGATGCCTCTTTTTGTGATTCTATAGCATTTGAGATTACTCAATTATGACCTCTGTAGCTTAAGTAATTTTATTTTTACCAGACATGCGCAAACCATAAAATACAACATTTTTAGTAAAACATTTAAATATAAACACAACACTAAAATAATACAACTTCATAATTTTAATGAAACTTTAATTTTAAAATACAAATTTTAACATATAAATAATTACAAATTTTAAGACAGTATGATGAAACTTAAAATTTGTAATTATTTATATGTTAAAAAGTGTGTTTTAAAATTAAAGTTTAATTAAAATTATGAAGTTGTATTATTTCAATGTTATGTGTTTATATTTAAATGTTTTACTAAAATGTTGTATTTTACGGTTTGATAAAAATAAAATTACTCAAACTACAGAGGTCATAATGGAGTAATCTCAAATCTTGTATAATCACAAAAGAGGTATCTTCAACTTTGTAGAAGACAAGAAATTCCAAAAACCTCATTAAGATGATCAACATAATCAAACATCAAAATAGAGACAGATTTACTTTTACTATGACCAGCTTAGAGGAAAAATATCATAAGTATTTCATATTTTATCCAAAAGGGGTAAATGAGTTGTCAATAAACATCTACTGACAAAGGGCTACGTGTTATATGTTTTGTGCAGAAGCCAAATCGGAAGTCTAAGGCATCAAACATGCCAATTAAAGTTGGGTCAATGTATTGACATTCAAGGAGACAAGCACTCACCAACTTTACTATTCCACATTTAATGAGTCTTGGACCCTTGCTCTCATTTGGCCTATAAATAGATGTGTTGTATAAGCTTTGTAGTGTGCAAGAGTGTAGAGAATTCCTCATTTGTAAAATAAATATTGTGTGTGTGAGAATAAAAGTTTGAGTGTGAAAGTTTCTCAAGTTCAAGTATGAAATTTTTTTTATCCTTATTCTTGAGTTTCATGTTCATGGAAAGCTAAATCTTTTTATGTCAAGGCGAAAAGGTTTCATTGTTGGTCAAGTAAGATTGTTTATATTTTGTATATTCTTTCCTTTTCAATTTTTATTTTTACTAATTGATATTTTTTGTAGGTATAATTTTGATGATTTGTTGTTATCTATTTACATTAAATGTTTGGTACCTTGAATGTGGTTACCTTGATTTGTTGTCAAATATGATACAATAAATACTACAATAATTATATACTATAAATATATGTATCTATTTATAATAAAGTCATATATATTATTTAGACGATAGCGTGACTCTGTCGGTTGTTCTAAATAATATATTGTGATTTGAACTTTTACTTTCCGCAACAAACTTTACTTTCCGCAACTAAATTTTACTTTCCGCAACTAACATTTACCTTTCCACAACTAATATTTACTTTTTCGCAACTAACATTTACTTTTCCGCATCTAACATAAAAAAGATCATATATTTTATTTAGACAATAGCGTGGCTCTGCCGGTTATTCTAAATGAAATATTGTGATTTGATCTAACATTTAATTTTATGTCAATTTATATATGCATTTATATATATATATATATTATGGGTACCATGTATTAAATATCGGTTAATCTGATATTAATATAGTGGGAACTATATTATATGATATACTTGTTTAAATATTTATTTGTTCTTTTATGTTTATATTTATGCATCTATATATATATTATGGGTACCATGTTTTAAAAATCGGTTAATCTGATAATAATATAGTACTATATTATATGATATATTTGTATAAATATTTAATTATCCTCTTATCTTTATTTTTATTTTAGTTTCTTTTATTTATTTTTGTTAAGCAATCTTAAATAAATTAACCAACAATGAACCTTTGAAGCCTTGACAATTTTATAATTTGTGTATTTGAAATTTTATAATAATATTTTCATCTATAATATATCATTGCTAAAATTAAACTTACGACATCTTCTTCGTGGATCGATCTCGTACTCACGAGTATATTACTTGCAGACAACTTGCACTTGAGTGAATTACAATTTAAGTTGTAGCACAGAAAAATACACAATGTTAATAAAAAATTTAAATATATACACATAACATTAAAATAATAATACTTTATAATTTTAATACAAATTTTTTAACATATAAATAATTATTAATATTATGAGTAACAAATTTTGGCGACTGGGAATTCAAAATATTAAATAAATTGAAAAAATTTGACAAAAATCTAAAACAATAAAATCTACCATGGTCTTTGGTGGAATTTTTATGAGGTAATTGTTTTTTTTTTTTTGGATATAGAGAGTCAAGATAAAAATTGAAAACAGATTGAACAAAAAACACAAAAAAAATAAGTGTAAAAAAAATTAACGGTTATTTTGGAATATTGGAAAAACTTCACGAAAAGTTTGGCATATCAGGGTGCTTTAGTTATAATTTATAATATATAAACACAGGGTTTAGGATCAAACTCACATCATTCCATTCTGAATAAATTATATATAAAATTTAAACTCGATATGCTTTATCTCAAGGGTTAAGTTAATATATAAGTTACTGAATTTATAATTTATATACTTTGTGTCATCTAAGCTTCCTCACAATCCCATGAGATTTGCGTGAATGAAATATTCGAACGCGTATGTGTTCTATTTAGAGGACCAGTTCATGTTGCCCTTAAGGCTTGCTACCCCAAGGCAGCATGAACGGTCCTCTAAGGTTCGGTCGATGCTGCCCTTAGGGTTGCTACCCAAGGGCAGATCGAATTGCTAGAATCAATGGACCGTTCATGCTGCCTTGGGGTAGCAAGGCCTAAGGGCAGCATCGACCGAGCCGTATTTAGATTTAAAAATCTCGACTCTAGCTAGCTAGCTAGTTTTCACCAAGTACTTCAACATTTATGTGGTTATTAAGAAACTTTATACCAATTCTACGCATGTAAATTCTAATAATAGATTTGAAAATCATGCACTAATCCACATATTTTCTTAAACATTTATGATGGCCTGTTTTATTTTATCTCAATATCTAAAATCTAAAATAACTACATTTAATTTAAATCGGGCCTTTCCCTGAGATGGTTTTTGAGTTTTGATTTTGGTATATAAAACATGTACATATATATATCTCTCATAAATTTCTTCAGGATGAACAAGATTTAAATTAAAATACTCAAATCAATAGAACAATATTGATATATAAGCTAAAAGAAAATATTAGTACCTTCGAATCAAATTCTATGGAGAGGTTGGACGATTTCTTAATGACAAGTTTACTCGAATTTTCCTTTCTCCGATCCCATTTTTTAAAATGGCCGAGACCTAATAATAAAGGGGATAGTGTTGCAGATGATATGGGGCAAGCTAAGCTTCTTTTATAATAGTTTTGTGGACGACAACACACACAGTCGCACACTTCATGGGAAATTTCTTATCTTTAATTTGGATTAAAAATCTGATACGACTATTTCACTTATTTACTAGTTTTTTTACCGTACAAGTATCATCTTAGGTTCAGACTATAATTATAAAATGAATTTCTCGAACGATCAAATTTGAGCAAAGACTCGAAACTTGCTTAACTCGAGCAAAAAAATAAAAAAAAAAACTTATTAAAATTAACTAAATAAATTAGAACAATTACCCGCTATCGATGATAAATTGAAACCTAAGACCAACTAATCTTAGGGTTTGGCTAAAGCCTCATCGGCCACTTATTTACTAGTTGAGTGTGCATATACACACATACCTGAACATAAACATAGGTGGTGTTTGGTTCCAGGTAGGGGTGATAACATTTTTTCAAAAACCGCCCGAACCGACCACCCCGCACCGCCCCGCACCGTCGTATCTCATTTTTTGAAATAACCGCGGTTTTTTTAAAAAATGAAAACCGCCCCGCCGCCATGGTTCGGTTATAATTTTTGGCCTAAACCGCCCCGCACCGTCGTATATAGTGGTATTTGGCTAGAGTTATATTTATAGCACATTGTATATACATTATACACAATAGATTCGATCATATGTCGTCTCCACACTCTTCTCTCTCAACTCTTCAAAAAAAATTTCCCTCTTTCTCTCTTCATAATCTATTTACTAGTTTCTATACAAATATTAATCTTCAACCTTGTCTAAACATATTATAATTGATTAACTTTATTTTGTCGCTTGATTGTTATTTTATTTAGTTTTATTTTGTTTATTATAGTTTTCATTCATTATTCTAATAATTTTAATAGTTTTATTTTTTTTCCATTTTACCTATCATTAAAAAAAACCGCAAACCGACCGCAACCGCTTAAAACCGCCGAAAACCGCAAAAATGATTTTACATATAAAACCGCAACAAAAAAAATAAAATATAACCGAACCGCAATTGGCAATTTGGTTTGAATTTCTTATGTAAAACCGCCAAACCGCACCGTGATCACCCCTAGTTCCAGGGATTGAGATGATTGATCATATATAATATAGTGATGAGAAGTAAGTGGCCGTAGATAATTATTACTAGATGATTTATAATATGATATTTATTATGATTTTAGCTAGGGGTGGTTTTTCGGTATACCGTACTAAAAATATTGGCATGAAAAAAATTCATATCGATATTAATAGAAAATTTTCGAAATTTTGGTATGAAAAAAATCCATATTAATACCGTATAGATATCGAAAAAAAATTCGGTATACACAAAATATGTTTGTATATGAAAAACAATTCGGTACGATAATTTGATATTTTGGTCCGGTTTGTCAGCCCTAATTTTAGCAGGAGCTACTAATTTCATGTATTACAATATAAAGACCAACATACATCTAAATAATATCTTTGTGTAATATAATTACCAATATATTTTTATTAAAAAGACATGAAAATAATTCACCCCCTTATCCCTCGTGTTCTTCACCCTTTTTCTCTTTCCTTCCTCCATTTGTACAACTCGTGTTATGTCATTTTTAATTCTTATATTCTATTTTTTGTCCATTGAGACATATTCCCTTTTCCTCCTTTTTTTTTTCCCCCTTTTCCCTCTCCTAACAATTTTGTAACCTCTACAATAATTTTAGTAAAATCGTAAATTATTTTTTCACATAAAATTTTTTACTTGAAGAAAAAATTATATTTAAGAAGATTTGTTGGAAAACTGTGTGATGTTCGGGGGAAAATTAGCATTTTAGTCCTGTATGTTGGCTTCTTTTTGGTTTTGGTCCTGTATGTTGGATTGTTTTGGAAAATATCATGTAACTCGGTTTTGTTTTTGGATTTAGTCCTATATGTTGGCTTATTTTGGTTTTGGTCCTGTAAGTTGGTTTGTTTTTTGGTTTTTGTCCTGTAAGTTATCATGTTTTGGAATTTAGAATTTGATCTCTAATTATTTTTATAAAAAAATATTTTTTATTATTTCATGTTTTATTTGTTTATTGGTTTGAGATAATTACAACTAACTAATAAAAAAAATATTTTTTACGCTTAAATTTTATTTAATCTAAATAATTTAATAAAATCTAAAATATGTTAATTTAATGTATTAAATGTAACATACTTTTGATCTTTTAAAAAGTAACAAACAAATATTCATTTGTATCGTTCTCACTGTAACTTCAATTTTTTTTATTTATTTGGCACTAAGTGTCGCCCACTTAGCACCTATTAATGATCATATGTCATAAATAAGTTCCAACCTAAATTAACAAAATTAGCTAAAAAAACTAAAAATATATTTAAAAAATAATTTCGTTATTTTAAAAAGTAACACACTAATATTTTTTTATCGTTTCAACTATGGTTGACTGTTTTTGTTCCGCTTTTCTCGAAAGCAAAACTTTTAGGTATGTTTCACGTTTATCACGCTTAATCGTCGCTTAAGCGTGCTTTTTAGAACACTGCAAATAAACAAAATCTTGCTGCTCCCTCCAGTTTCGGCGACGGAGGAAAAATACAAAAAAAAAAAACCAAGTTATTGTACCTTTTAGAAAATAATTATTATGTTAAAAATTAATTAGAAGGTCAACATCTAAATTTTAAACTTAATTAATTAATTTATAAAATCATAAAAAAATATTTATTATAAAAACTTAAGCGGTGAAGTTGGAAAGTCAACATTTAAATTCTAAATTTAATTTATTATTTTAAAATAAAAAAACATAGACGCTTATTCTAACTTAACCGGGCTTAATTTGGTCAAAATCGTATCTTTTCAATGACCAGGAGTAGAGCTCTCTCCTATTATTTGCATGACACGTTTCTAATTAACACTATTTTTTTACATTTAAATTTATATCCCATTTTTTAACTGAAGTTAAGCTTACCAGGTAAAAATTTCCCACCCATTTAACATATGTTCTTCCCAACTTCCCGCCACAGTACCACTGAGGTTTCCATCACCACGAGCCCACCACTCAAATTGCCATTGCCATTATCCAGCGACACGGTTTTCATTTTCATTAATCAAGTGATTTGAGGTTGGATACCTTATTAATAGGTATTTGTAAAATAATTTTTAAAATTTAATGTCCTATAATTGCTAAATGAAAATGTATCTTATAATTAAAATCTTTTTTTGTAGAAGAATATGTATCTATTTGGGTATGTTTGAGTATTATATCGGTTAAATTGAATTAATAGGGTGTTTGGGAGAGCTTTTAAGCTCTTAAAAACAGCTTTTAAGATGTAGGAGCTTATAAGCTGTTTTAGAAGCTTATAAGCTGTTAGATCTTATTTTAAAAATAAGCTGTTAAAGTGTTTGCATAAACTTATTTTAAACAACTTAAATCTGTTAATGCTTTTGGCTTTATAAGATCTATTTATTGTTAAAATTACCAAAAGGGTATAATAATATGAAGTTGATGTAAATATTATATATATATATAAATAATTTTAAAATTTTATGATAAATTTTAAATTAAATAAAAACTATTTTATATTTTAATTTATATAAATCTTACGCTATGATTTTTTTAAAATAATATATGTATTATTTTAAAATTACTCAATAATATCTTGATAGTATATTTTTTTTAATTATAAGAAAACGATAGAAAAAAAATATTTAAAATTATATATATATATTATTTTATATTTTAATATATAAAATCATATGCTTTGATTTTTTTTTCAAATATATTTAATGTTAAAATAGTATATCGATAGTTTAGTTTTTTAAAGTATAAAAAAATTATAGAACAAAACATTATTTTTTTGACCGGGAACACAATATTATTTTAATATATATAACAAATTGATAAAGAAAACTTTAATTGAATATATTATGAAATTGAAAAAAATATATATATAAAAGGATAATAGTGGGAAACAAAATATTAAAATAATATATTTTCTTAAAAAGTAAGGGTGTATTTTTTTTTAAAAAAAAACAGCTTATATGCTGTCAAACAACTTATTTGAAAGCTTATAAGTTGTTTTTAAAAAAATTTATCAAACAGTTTTGGAGAGCTTATAAGTTTACCCAATCACACTATAAAATGATCAAACCGAATTAATTCAGAAATTCGATTGGTTAATTCGGAAATTTAGCTTAGTATTATAAAATTTCGGTTAAAATGGTTAATAATTTGGTTCGGTTTTCAATCAATAATTTTTTAAAAAAATTGGTTAACCGACATAATTAACTCGGTTGGTTAAAATTATTTTTAAAAAAAATTGGTTAATTTCCTGTCAGGGAAAAACATGTATTTCTAATTTTTAGTTTTTATTATATAATTTTAAAAAATAATATATAATTTGAAAAAATAAAAAATTGTGAGTTAGATTTTTTAACTCTAACTACTCTCATTTTCCGTCCATGGTTAGAAGAATTGAGAATAATTTATAATTAATAATAAATAATGGACAAATAATGAACACATGTCACCATTTCCTCCTTGAGTGTATATCTCCAGGAGTAGTATAGTATCAGCCATGAATAATGGATACAAAATACAGGGGAGAAAGAGCTGTTAAGTCACATTTATAAAAGTTTTGACCTTTTGATGATGATAAAAAAAAAAAAAAAAAACCATCTCGACATACAGAAACTTATTACAAGCAAACTAGAGTGGATTAACAAGATTAAAACAATCTAGACATACGCAAGCAGATCAGACTCATGAGTATTAAGAATTGAACTAAAACATAATTGGACTAACAACATCGATCTGATAAGGAAATTGTTGTGATAATAAAACTGTTCAACTGGTCTAAATTCGATTTTCGTTGATTTCAGATAACTCGCTTAATATAATTAAGTAGATTTAAAAGCTTTATTTGTAATTTTTTTTATTAGAGATAAACATTTTAGTTACTTCATATATATTTTTAAACTAGATCATATTTGTACTCGCACACTAAAAAAAATATCCATAAATATAATAAAGAAATAGCACCGACGCTGATATATAATAAAGAAATAGCACATGGGTAAATGGGTAGGAAGTAACAATTAATGAATTAGGACACAACGACAAATCCCACGTGAACATCAAATAATGGACCAAAAGAGCCGTAAAAGGTTTGCAATGAATAATTGAATTTTTGGTCATAGGTCAGGAGTTTAATTCCCTTATCAATATTTTTTTGGATTAATTTGTCACATAGGACTTGTCTAATGTGATTTATCTGAATAACTTAGTTTGTAAGATATTGCGTTAGTTCGAGGGTTTATCTAAATCGCACCGAAAAGTAGCAAGTGCGAACACACAAAAAATAATGGACCAAAAGATATTAACAAAGGACGGTAGGATAAACGGCCAGAATTTGCCCTTTATATATGAGGGGTCCCAATAATATAGACATGTCATCTTTGGCAGACGTTTTTTCTAGATTAAATATTTTTAATTTTATTTTGAATTATTTCCTACGTAGGAATTTTACCGGTCATTTTGTGTACTTGTCACGTTTTAAAATTGGACCTAATTGACGATTTATTTAACGTTTTGACATTATTAAAATAACATGTTTAGGTTTCAAAAACTTAAATATAATCTATTCATTAATAAAAACTGAAATATGTTGTCAATCATAAACTAATTTTATAATGTATTTAACATAATTAAATCCATAACTGATCAAATACAGATTCTTAACGCAACAGACAAAATACTATAAAAATAATCAGTTTTATTCTTCTTCTTCTTCACCACCAACCCCAGAACTGAATTTTTTCGTTATCTTCTAATACTTCTTAAGTCTTATCTAAGATGGTTTATGGTGTGTAACTGATATGAGTGCCACTCAGTAAATGAGGGACATCGTCCAGACTTTTAAAATCATTTAACGGTGATATCATGTACAAAATATAACAAACAGAACAGAGTAGATAGATAGAATACTAATCCGATAATTTAGTAGTTGATATATAATTCAATAATAACAAAAATTGGGTTGATGCACTGAATTAATTTATGAGCTGCGTGACCAACTGATATCAGTCACTTATACGTTACTTATCTAAAGAGTAAGCACAATAATCAATAATCAGAGTTCAGTAGTATTCATAATATATGTTCCTACCACTAATTCACAAGTTCCAATCAAGGTTCTAAAAAACGCGAAACGCGTCAAAACATGAAGATCAAGTTTAAGTTTTTCAAGTTTAAACGAGATTACTACGAGTTTAAACGCAAAAAACGTTTTCAACTTTTATTAAAATTTTAATTATATTAATTCAAATAATAAATAAAATGATAAAATTATCATAAATTTAATATTAAACGAATGAATTTCAAGTTCTTAAAAACATAAAAGTATTAAAATTATATTAATTAATAGTTTCCTACATATCTAAAAATTAATATAATAAAAATAAGCTCATTATCAATTAATGATATGTTCTAAAAAGCGCGAAACGCATCGAAGCGTGAAAGTAAGCAATCGTATGTGGTATTAATACGAGTTTAAACGTAAAATTTTAAATATCCAACATAAATTAATGGAGTAAATAATGCCTAAATATAATAAATTTAACTAGAATGCATTGATTTTTTTGCTAAAGTCTAATTCAATTTATTATATCATTCATCTTATATCAATTATCATCAAATACAAACTGAATTTAACTAGACTACTTTAAAATATAAGTATTAATATTCTTCAATATGTACTGTCTATACTCGTCATTGGTACACTTTACTATCCAAGATTGTACAATTTTTACATTGCTAGCATTACTTACTAATAAATTTGATAATTCATGTTTTTTCTTCATGTTATTAATCAATTTTGGTATTTTAAAAAATTGCACTTAAGCGTATTTAATGACACTTAATATGATCAACATGTGTTTTATCATTTTTAGCCGAAACGAGTTTTTTTTTTACCGTTTTAGCCGAAACGAGTCGTTTTGGAGAAGTTTCAAGCTTAAACGAAATTAAAAGATGTTTAATCAAGTTTTTTAGAACACTGGTTCCAGTGCATAAAAAATTCAGCAATCAGTAGTACAATTTTTGAAAATCAAGATTTGAACACAAATTCATGCAATCAATTTTAAAGTAGAAAGATTCGATATTTTAAAACATCTATTTATCGTAGATTGCTAAACTGAATTTTGGTTGCCTTGGAATTTTTTTTTCACTTGCCCAACTGAATGCTCAACTGAACTTCCTCAACTCAACACTCTAATTCGATTTATACAGCGTTTTTGCTCAAGATTTTGTGTAACTTAGCATCACGAATTTGATTACTATTTATAAGCATAATTATAAATATTAATCTTCATATTTATTGTCCTTAATTAATTACCAAAATCATTAATCCGAGTTAATAATGTGTCAGTTACAAATCTGGAAATCTGCCTTATAGGATTTCAGTCTATCTACTTATCATTTCAGTTTATCTCAGTTAAGTCTACCTCATTTCAGACCATCTTATTTCATTTTTCCTCATTTCGTTTCAACTTGTCAATTTCAATATATTCCGTTTCACTCTATTGAAATTTTGGGTTCTCACAATATTGGGGTTGGCTTCATGGCGTCAACTTCGAGTCATGATTGTTAGCCCATAATTGAGTCCACTTTGGACTTTGGTGGAGCATAAAATTTTACTTTCAAGAAATTTTCTCAATCAAAAATAAAAATAGTAATTGAGACTATTTAGATCATTTTCAATAATATTTATATTTATTTCTAAATGTTTTAGGCTTTTAAATAAATAATTCAGAAAATTTGTGAGACCGATTTTCATAATAATACATGAAAAGGTCGTTTCTCTATAACTTAAGAGACGGATGAAGCTCAAAACAAATTCAATTTTAAGAAAACGATCGGGAATACACAACGGTTATTAACATAAATTATTGTTATATATCGGACTTAATCAACTACATTGTTTGATTTGATATATTATTAATCTATGTATAACTTATCCCAATCAATTTCGCCTTATTTTTGTCATATTATTTATCTATTTATTAATCAATAATTTTACAACAATTAAATCAAATAAATTATAATCTATTCATCAAATCAAATAATGTATTAACTATTTTTTCTTATTTATTTTTAATTTACATTATATTACTTATCTATTGATTACTTATCCTATCACTCAAACCAAATGGTGCATTGAATAATCGAAAATCATGATGGAATTTCCTATCTTAATTATTACTCAATTTCTAGAATTAATTGGTCAAATTAAATGCAAAAAATCTACGCAAATATCGATCAATAACATAAAATAGATTAAAAAAAGTAATCAATCCAATATGCAAACAAAGATCAAAATTTAATTTGGCCTTGTTATGGTCGCAGTCACAAAATAAACTACTACATAAAATCAATGGACAATCCTATATGTATATAGACTATTACATAGAGGTGTACACGTCCTATTAAATTAGGAAAGAATTTCAAATTCTTTTAAAATATTTTTATTTTCAACCTACAATTGTTTATCTTTTTCAAAAAAATTCTTTTAAAAATTCTTTTTTTTCAACCTACCATTTTTTGTCTTACTCAAAAAACTTTTTAAGAAAATATTATTATTTTTTATTACTTGTAGAATAAATTTTATTTAGTTCCACAAAAATTATTTATTAAAATTTTAAAATATAATTATGAATTGAGTTAAAAAAATTATAATTTTCTATTTTCTTATATAAAATATATTTTAAAATTTTTAAAATTAAATTTCAAATTTAAATCATATATAAGCGAAATTTATTATTATATATTTAAATTTATTATGGATAAAATATATATTTAAACTAAAAATATATTTAATATTATTATGTGTAATAATTAATTATTTTGTTAAAACAAAATAAAAAATCAAATCATATAGGTTTATGTTGACCGTGTTAGTCGAGTTCGAGTCGATCGCTATTGATTTATTCGGATTTGGTTTGAGAAATTTATAAAAATTTTTTGTACTTATTTCTAAAATTAAGAAATAATTATTATATTTTTATATATTGTATGTTTGAAAAAATATATTTTATATTGTATCATAGATTTTAAACATGTAATAATTATTTTATAAAACATTGATTTTTAAAAATAATTTTTATTGTGTGTAGTAAGTTCATTTTAAATTTTGTATACTTGGGCTTTCAATTTTAAGTTATATAGAACTATATAAGTGAGATTTTGTTATTATGTATTTAAATAAAAATATATTAATTATAATTATGTGTATTTAATTTTTTTTAGCAAGACAAAAAATTGTAGGTTGAAAAAAAAAAAATTTTTAAAAGAATTTGAAATTCTTTCATAATTTAATAGGACGTGTATACCTATATGTAAAAGTCTATGTACATATAGCATTGTCCAAAATCAAAACTAAACAAAATAATTTAATGTTTGAATTCACGACAAATACAAAAATAAAGGAAGAGAATATTGGATCTCATTGATGATACATGTAGTGTGTTTTCTTCTCCTTCTCCAAAACCTAACCGCCGTCTTGAAAAAGTGTTAATAGTTCTAAATTTATGACCAAGAGTGTCCAAAAACCGAGTACAATAAAAGGTTTCCATAAATTCTGAAATTTTGCGCGAAGAGAGAAAATTTTTCTGCGAGGACACAAGATCTAGATGGTGGTCCGGATGTAGATTCGTGCAAGGTCCAGATAAGGGTCCAGATCTGTGTATTTTTTAGATTTTTTGAAATTTTTTGATATATAAAATGCACAGACGTGATTTCAGAACCTGATATAGGGTCTGTGCCTTCAACTTGTTGAATTTTCTTGGCATCGTTCTTGTAATTCTTTCTTGCTTTCCAGACAAATTCCAACGTGAAACTTAAAGTTTTATTTTCTTTTCATTTGCTAAATATTTTTCTAACTTTTAATCAAACCTACGAACAATAAAAATATGAAGATTTAAATGTAAACTTCGAGATAAAAACATCAGATAGAATAAAGTTATTTATCTCTGTGACATCACGAGATTGCTGAAAACTCTCCGTAATTGATAATGTTGGTCCCAAGTGCGCCATTACGAGATAGAAACTATGAAAATTTTATGTCAAGACTCTTATACCACTTGTTGGTTCCAGGTGCGGCATTACGAGATAGAAATTAAGGAGATGAAGAAATGCACTCAAGAACAGAAAAATGCTTGAGGCTGAGGGATACATCTTCTGAAGGAGGGGAGCTCTATTTATAGAGCTCCCTCTGCTAGTAAAACATTGAAAGAAAATTCTTAATAGAATTTTCCTTCAATATTTGCGGTACAATTGACATCAATTTGTTTATTCAATTGCCAGCTTCTCCACATGCATTTAATGCATGAATTATTTTGCCAACACGTTGTCATCCTTTATGACTAATTTTGCCAACATTTCTCCCACTTGGAGATTTGATTGAGAATCAAACACATATCCACATATCCTTTCAATCTTGCCATTCCCGCTGCTTACGTTTCTGCGAGACCACTTAAGGATCTACACCATTCGAACTTGTCTGTACTCACTGGCTTGGTCAGAATATCATCAATGTTATCCTTCATATAGATCTTCTGCATATCCACACTTCCTTCCTCTACTACTTCTCGTACAAAGTGAAATTGTACTCCAATGTGTTTAGTCCTGGAATGAAAGACTGGATTCTTTGCAATATGCAAGGCACTCTGACTGTCACAAAACAGAGGAATATTTTCTTGTTTGTGCCCAAGTTCCTCCAATAACCTTTTAATCTATATTGCTTCCTTGCAAGCTTGAGTAGCTGCCATGTATTTTGCCTCCGTTGTAGATAATGCCACAACTGTTTGCAGTTTTGAAACCCAGCTGACTGCGCCTCCTGCAACTGTAAACACATAACCAGTAGTAGATTTTCTCTTATCTGGATCACCTGCGTAATCTGAATCCACATAGCCCCTGAGTGTAAAATCTGATCCTCAAACACATAATGCAACATTCGAGGTACCCTTAATGTATCTAAGGATCCTCTTAACCGTGCTCCAATGCTCTTGTCCAGGATTCGTCATATACCGACTGACTGCTCCCACTTCTTGTGCAATGTCTGGTCTTGTACAAATCATGGCAAACATCAAACTTCCCACTGCTGATGCATACGGTACTCGAGACATCTCTATCTTATCTGCTTCACTGCTAGGACACATCTCAGAAGATAACTTTAAGTTAATAGGAAGAGGGGTTGAAACTGGCTTACTATCTTGCATGTTGAAGCGCTGCAAGACTTTCTTCAAATAATTTTTCTGGGAAAGCCAAATCTTCCTATTGCTTCTGTCTCGGTGAACTTGCATCCCTAGAATCTTGTTTGCTGGTCCCAAGTCCTTCATATCAAATTCCCTAGCCAACTGTGCCTTCAATTCTTGGACCCGATCTTTGTTGTGGCCTGCTACCAACATGTCTTCCACGTACAACAGCAAAATGATATAATCATCATCACCAGACCTCTTGAAATACATACAAGGGTCTGCACTGAGTCTGTTGTACCCAAGGCTCATGATATAGGAATCAAATCTCTTGTACCAACACCTCGGCGCCTGTTTGAGACCGTACATATATTTGTTCAACCTGAAAACCAAGTTCTCTTTGCCCTTTTCTGCAAAACCTTCTGGATGGAGCATATAGATTTCTTCTTCAAGATCGCCATGAAGAAATGCTGTTTTTACATCTAACTGTTCTAGATGTAGGTCAAACACCGCACACAATGCCAATACTACTCTGACTGTTAAAAGTCGAACCACAAGAGAAAATATCTCATTGAATTCAATACCTTCTTTCTGAGCGTACCCTTTGACAACCAATCTCGCACGATACCGCTCTACTTGGTTATTGTCATCACGCTTGATCTTATAGACCCATCTGTTACCGATAGCTTTCCTTCCTGGTGGTAGTGTAACAAGATCCCAAGTTTTGTTCCTGTCCAATGCTTCCAATTCTTCCTGCATCGCTGTCATCCACAGGGATACATCCGAGCTTTGAGTAGCCTCATGAAAACTCGATGGCTCACCATCCTCTGTTAATAGACAATATGCAATGTTTCTTTCAGTGACATAATCTGAAAGCCAACCTGGTGGTCTTCTCTCTCGAGTTGAATGCCTCACTTTGGAAACTTCTGACTCAACTGGTTCTTGTACCTCGTGCTCTGGTACTGCTTCACAAGAAACTTGATCTTCGTCTGTCTTATTTTCCACCTGAATGATAGTAGTTTCTGAATTCAGTGTGCCTTTGTCTCCCTTCAATTTATCTTCCTCAAAGATAACATCTCTGCTGATGATAAGCTTGTGGACAGTAGGATCCCACAAGCGAAACCCCTTTAATCCATCAGCATAGCCCAAGAAGATACACTTTCTGGATTTGAAATCCAACTTCGATCTTTCTTGTTCATTGTACATAATGTACACCGGACTTCCAAATGTATGTAACCGAGAATAATCAGCTGGCTTGCCAGTCCACACCTCCATCGGAGTCTTCAAATCAATCGCCATTGAAGGAGAACGAATGATGATGTAAGAAGCGATTTTGACTGCTTCTGCCCAAAATGACTTTGGTAGACCCGCAGTACTCACAATGGCCCTTGTTCTGTCCAACAAAGTTCTGTTCATCCGCTCCGCCACTCCATTCTGCTGAGGTGTGTAAGCCGTCGTGAACTGTCGTTTGATGCCCTCATGCTGACATAATGCATCAAATTCATCACTAGTATATTCTCCTCCATTGTCAGTCCTCAAACACTTGATTTTCTTGTCAAGATCAAGTTCAACCCGCGCTTTGAAACCTTTGAAGACTTCGAAAACATCTGATTTCTTCTTGATTGGATACACCCAACATCTCCTAGAGAAATCATCAATAAACGAGACAAAATATTTCGCTCCTCCAAGGGATACCACCGGTGCTTGCCAAACATCAGAATGAATCAGCTCCAATATTCCTTTGCTCTTGGCAGTAGACGTGCCAAACTTTAATCTGTGTTGTTTACTGGTAACACAATGCTCACAAAAGGTTAGAGTCACTTTTGTAAGCCCCAGCAACAGCTTCCATTCTGAGAGAATCTTCATTCCTCTTTCTGACATATGCCCAAACTTTCTATGCCACAACACTGTTGATTCTTCCCCCGAACCAATTGATGCAACAGCTAGTTCCGCCTCTTTGTGTGTTTCCCCCAACAATACATACATATTTGCAGCAACCTTTTTCGCCTTCATAACCACAAGCGCACCTTTCAAAATCTTCATGATCCCTTTCTTGACACGGGTTTTACACCCAATATCATCCAATTGCCCCAAAGACAAAAGATTTTTTGTGAGGCCCTTCACATATCGTACCTCTTGTATGGTGCGAATAGTACCATCAAATATTTTGATTTTAATGGTACCGACCCCAGCAATTTTCAAGGCATGATAATTTCCCATAAATACAGATCCTCATGATACTGGTTCATACTGATCAAACCATTCTCTCCTTGACGTCATGTGCCACGTCGCTCCTGAATCCATAATCCATGCATCACAAAATTTGTGTCTTCCTTCCGCAACTGTTGCTGCTTCGCTGAATAGTATTTCACCACCGCCCGAAGTACTGGCCACATTTCCTTGAGATCCCTTTTCGATGCTCTTCGTACACTCTCTCTTGAAGTGCCATTTACCGCCACATTTAAAGCAGTAAATATTCTTCTTTTTACTTCTTGTCTTGGATCTACCATATCTGTGGCTTCCAATGGATTCACGCTCCGTAAATATTCCTATCGTCATCGGTAAAGCCTCTGCTTGCTTAGACGTTTCCAACCTATCTTCCTTGTTCCTTCGACGACTCTCTTCTCCAAGAACCGCAGTTAAGACGTTGTCAAAATTTAAATTATCCGAAAGAACATTGTTGGTAACATTGATGATGAGCTGATCGTATGAATCTGGTAGACTCTGAAGTAGGAGCTCCACACGTTCTTTTTCCTCTATTTTATGCCCCATAGACGTGAGCCGAGAAAATAGAGTATTCAGTGTGTTGATATGGTCGGTCATCGATGAGGATTCCGCCATCCGAAGAGTATAAAGCTTTCTCTTGAGGAAAATATTGTTGTGTAGTGACTTGAACTCGTACAATTTTGCCAAAGTATCCCAAATAACTTTTGCGCTTTTTATTTCAGAGATACTTGACAAGACTTCATCCGCTATAGCCAAGTGCAAATTAGCAACAACATTGTGATTCATCTCGTTCCACTTTTGATCGTCCGTGACGTCCGCCGGTCTATATCCAATAGCTGCCAAGCAACGCTCCTTTATTAGAATTGCTTGCACCTTCAATTTCCACAGCAAAAAATTGCTCTCATTGAACTTTTTTATCTCGTATTTTGCCGTCATCTTAACTACAAGAATCCTGCCTTATAAAATCTTCAAAAAATCTTTTCTGATGTGGAAGATTAGTCAAAGCTGCAACCATAGAGCATACTCAGAATTTTAAGAAATTTTATGCCAAGGCTTTGATACCACTTGATGGTTCCAGGTGCGGCATTACGAGATAGAAACTATGGAAATTGAAGAATTAAATAGACACCAAGATTTACGTGGAAAACCCCCAATATTATTAGGGTAAAAACCACGGGCAAGACCAAAAGATTCCACTATAATATTTGGAGAATTACAACCTCTTTCTGTGTTTTCAAAGAAACACTCACTCTCTTATACAGGAGAAAACCTATCTCACAAATATATATAGAAATAATTAAGGAGATGAAGAAATGCACTCAAGAACATAAGAATGCTTGAGGCTAAGGGATACATCTTCTGAAGGAGGGGAGCTCTATTTATCTAGCTCCCTTTGCTCGTAAAACATTGAAAGAAAATTCTAAATAGAATTTTCCTTCAATATTTGCGGTACAATTGGCATCAATTTGTTTATTCAATTGCCAGCTTCTCCACATGCATTTAATGCATGAATTATTTTGCCAACACGTTGTCATCCTTTATGATTAATTTTGCCAACATTTCTCCCACTTGGAGATTTGATTGAGAATCAAACACATCTCCATATATCCTTTCAATCTTGCCATTCCCGCTGCTTACGTTTCTGCGAGGCCACTTGAGGATCTACACCATTCGAACTTGTCTGTACTCACTGGCTTGGTCAGAATATCAGCAATGTTATCCTTCGTATGGATCTTCTGCATATCTACAGATAACTCTCCATATTTTCAAAATTTGAGCACCAACATCCATGAAAACAAGAGATGAATGCTCAATTGAAACAGATTCTAAATCAATATATGCTTTTGGAGGTTTACCAAAACATCGGAAGGGGCACCGGCTTTTCTAAAAATAAATAAAGAGTAACACTCCTGTGCAACGGTCTCATTCGTGAGACGGGTCAACCCTATTCATATTTATAATAATAAGTAATACTTTTGACATAAAATGTAATACTTTTTAATGGATAACCCATATAAGAGACCCGTCACACGAATATGACCCGTGCAACGGTTGCATACAAGTGTTTGCCATAAATAAAAGGCTTGTGGTCTTTGACATGCTAGCAAATATTTTAGTTTTTAAAATAAATTTGTAATAGATTTTTTATTATTATAATATGATAAAATTTGTATCGAATTTAGTAATATAATTTAGATATATTTTATTTCGTAAAATTTAAAATCCAGTACTTTATGTTTTTAATCGTAAAATTTAATTGTCAAAGTGCTGAAATGAATCATGGATACAAATTTCAGGGGACAATTAATATCCTTTTTTCCCCAAAATGTATGATAATTTAGTTATTTTTTCAAAATTTCAGAGAAAGTTGATGTTGATTGATTTAAGATTTAACGATCTTTTCTTCAATGTTCAACAAAATTATTCTTTCAACTTAAAGAGGAATCTTGTTGATCGTATTTTTCTTTAATTAATAAACTCAAAAAAAATATAAAAACCAATGCTCCACTTATTAAAATAGCACGAATTGCCTGAAACAGTACATTGTCGAGTTTTAGTATACATAACAAAAAATGAGTTGTCGTTCTGTCAAGACTAGGGGTGGTTTTTCGGTATACCTTACTACAAATATTGGTATGAAAAAAATTCATACCGATACCGATAGTAAAATTTCGAGACTTTGCATTGGTACGAAAAAAAATTCATAATGATACCGTATAGATACCAAAAAAAAATTCGATATATACCTAAAAAATGTCTATATATCGAAAAAATTTCGGTACGGTATGCCAAAATTCTGGTATTTCGGTACGGTATGTCAGCCCTACTCAAGACTAGCTAGGTAAGTACCAAATAAAATTATTTAAAATACAAACGATTAGGACGCACACGTTGTATGCTTATTTAATCCTTTTTATGACGAATAGTTTTTGGAGTTGAATAGAGCAACTGATTTTAATTAATCGCAATTTTGAGTGCTATTATTTTTTTTAAACTCATAAGCATAGATAAAGATAAAGAAATATTTTATTAGGGTATGAATTATGATAGATAAGATGAAAATTTATTAAAATATTTTTAATACCATTTTTATTAAATAAAAATAGAATATTTTGTAATTTGAGAAAAAAATGTATTTTTAGTTTATTTAAACATATCAAGTTATCGAAGTTATTTACTATAAGTTTCCTCATCTTTAATAATATAGCAATAGTAGCTAGAGATCTTTGATAATATAGCATCGTTACGGGATAATTCCTAAATATATCCCTCTAGTTTCGCTAACGGGCCAATTATATCCCTTTTGTTTTTCTTGCCCTGAAAATATCCCTTAATAATTAAAAAATGTCTCGAACATGTCCTTGAAACTAAATAATGCCTATTTTTCCCTTTATTTCCCAATTTAAAAATATTCATATGCCCATCATGCTTCCGTAAGATTAATTAAAATTAAATACCTCTTTGACCATAGTGTCATCGGGTCATACCTGCCGAGTTTTACGAAGTTCTCCTCACACCTCAACCACGCAGTCGCAACAGATGGTTTCTGCACAAGCTCCTTCAACGACACCCAGCACAACCTTAATTCGTTTTCTACCTTAAGGCGTATGGTATATTAAAATTAATTATAAAATATGAGCATGAATGAACAAGAGAATTAGGAAATTTATTCAGACAATATATTATTACATAAATCAACCTCCTTTGAAAAGGAGGAGATAACTAGTTTAGCTACTCATAGTAGCCTTGTTCTTGAAATACATAAAAGTAAATAATTAATACAAACTTAGAAAGAGAAAAATTACAATGTTTTATTTGTAAGAAAACTGAAGGGAATGATCGATGTCTTCAGCTTCCTTAAGAGCCTGTATTTATAGCTGAAGTTTCACTCGTTTCACCGAGAAACTTCAGGGAATCTTACAGCTGTCTTGAATTCTTTATGCCATTATTGAAGGCATCTTTCGCTAGTGGGCAAGTCACATGCCCGATGGCATCTTTTACTAGTGGAGGAGTCACATGCTTGACTTTTCCTTTTGGATTTATTCTCCTCACATGCCTTCTTTATTGTTGTCGGGGCATCTTTTGCTTTTGCAGTGGGCCCCTGGGAAAACGCGGTTTTGGTGGTCCTTGTCCACCTTTGCTTGTCTCGGAAAAATCCTTACGATCCGTTCGGGGTTTGAAGGTTTTTCCGAATTCTGGCTCTTTCTGGTTTGGACATTCTGGGCAGATATTCTCTGACCATCTTCCGATGTGAGCCATGTTACAGAATTTTCGGCGAGTTTCTTTACTCCCCAGCAGCTTGTTGTTCCACAAAAAATTCCTCTTCTTTTCGAAGAGTTCTTCCGCAAAAGCCGTAGTTTTTCCTGTCATTGTGTTTAACAGGAATGATCCATTCACAGAATTATGATAAAATTTGAATGAAAACTTGACTTTGTCCATCTCGGTGAGACAAACCCAAATACCCCATGCCCTTATGGTTGAGATTTCATTTTCTCCAAAAGTGGATACTAATGGTATCTCTTCCGATATAGGATCCTTGATAAATTTTTGATTATTTATGTCAGGTCTCCTTAGCTTGATGAAATGAAAGGGCTTATGTGATCCTTTCCCTGTTGGTTCTGGAGCTGCACTAAAGAAGTATAGCTCGAGCACATCTCCTCTGGACAAATGATCATTATTTGCCCATGTTTCTTGGACTGCTTCCTGAATCCATTTTGGTAGCTGTGATATTTCCTGGAAGCTTGGTGAAGTTGTATAAACTGAGGCCAAAGCTCCAAATTCATACCATAGTTTTACATCCTTAGGGTTGACACTGTTTTTTAGCCAAACCCTTGGATATATTCCTGCAACATCAACCCTGCAAGTGATTGGGTTAATTTCACTTCTTGTATTTAATTTCTCCCATCTTTGTTGATAAACCTGAAACGGAGAAATGACAGCTGGGTTAGTATCAATCTTAGCTTTGCCCTTGTCAGTGGTGGGCCTAAGATTGATCTCTTCCTCTTTTACCCCAGAGGCGGAGGGTTGACTTGATGAGTTATCCTCATCTATTGTTGCTTTGTCTAGATCATCAAAAGCTGATGATAGATTAGCGCTTGTTTCTTGATTTACAACCGGTGGCTGTATTTCTTGCTCTTGTAAAACCAATGGTTTTAACATTTCTTGTTTCTGAGAAACCAATGGTCTCTCTATGGCCCGCATAATTGGCCCTTGAATAGCAGCCCATAGTTGAGTTTGAGCTTGCATACATCCTGTGATTCGATTGGATACTTTGATCCGATCAGCTTGTTGTAACCTGCCCGCCATATCAGCACTTATGACAAGCTGGTTGAACTCGGTTTGAAGCAACCCAAGGTGTTCCCTGAGATGCCTCTGCATTTTCATGATGGAATCTACGTCACTGCCTTCCATCTCTTGTTAAGAAATCTGCAAGAATATTTTCATGAGATTTAATAATAACAATATCAAAAATATAATTTTGACATAAAGCTTGCCATATTAATAACCTAACTTTCTCCGGTTTAGATTCAATCTTATTTCTTAAGAAAGCTTTTACCTGAGTGTTATCAACTTTCAAAGTGAATTTTTTAGCAAGTAAAAATAATGGCCATTTTTCGAAAGCCCTTTTAACTGCATAAAATTCCTTCTCGTTGATATGCCATCTGATAGCCTCGGATTCTGAAAAAAGACCGCTACAATATCTGCATGGTATTTCTCCATCTGGAGTGATTTTAGTAAGCATTGCTGCCCACCATTCGTCACTAGCATCTGTAAATAGCACCAGATCATCTTCATCCACGGGTATAACCATTTTTGGGAGATTCTTACATGTCTCCTTTAATTGGTTCACCCCTTTAGTATGGTCATCGGTCCATATAAACCTTGCATCCTTTTTCAACAAAGGACTGAACACCTTTCTGTACATTTCCAGATTGTTTATGAACATTCCTGCAAAATTAACTACTCCTAGAAAACTTTGGAGTTGTTTTACATCTTTGAGTTTATCTGGAAAATTCTTTACCTTTTCCACAATATGGGGTTGTAGAATTATTCCAGTTTCATCAATCTCAATTCCAAGGAATTCAATTTTTCTTGTTGCTATGACCGCTTTCTTTTCAGATAAAACCAGTCCTTCTTGTTTACAAATTTTAGAGAAAATCTCTAAATGTTTAACATGTTCATCTATATTTTTTGATGCTATAAGAATATCATCAATATAAACAAACATGAAGTTGAAATAATCCTTAAAAAGATTATCCATCTTTCTTTGAAATATTTGGGGTGCATTAGCCAATCTCATAGGCATAACTTCCCAAATATAATGTCCTTGTGGTGTAGAGAAGGCTGTAAATTTCTTACTGCCTTCTTCCATTCGAATCTGGTAAAATCCAGACTTACAATCAAATTTTGAGAACACTCTAGCATTTCGTACACAGCTAATTAGATGTTCTCTACTGGGTATGAAGTACCCATCAAACTCCAGGATTTTATTAATACCTTGGTAATTAATAAATAATATGGGTTTCCCTCTTTTTATTTCACCATGATTCCTGACCAGAAAACCTGGGCTGCTATATGGTGAAACTCCCTCCTTGATTAGACCAAGGTCCAAATGTTCCTTGATAATCATTCTCATATCCCTTTGATCTGTTATGTTCATTGGGATAGGCTTATATCTGACGAATTCATACTCTTTGCCTTCCTTTAAAGTGAGACTGGCTTTGAGTTGATTTCTATCCCACCATGCCAAAGGATTCTCGTTGTAACTTTCTTTGAGCCTCTTTTTGACATCTTCAAGGGATACCTTATCTTCTAACTCTATATCTCTGTGATTAAGAGTTACCTTGAGAAGCTCCATATCCTCTGTTTGGAGTTTTTGTTCTGTTGTTATTTTCAACATGGTTTCTCCAAACCTTCTTGGGTCTTTCATTTTTGGGTGGAAAAGTTGTCCTTTATCACCACGCTGGCTGCGAAATATGATCGGCAATTGTCGATAGAAAGCAACCTTGAGTCGTTGAACGATAATTTTATGATCACAGATTGTAGTGAACATAAGTCTTCTTGACTCATTGTCTTGTGTGTACTTCTTAAACATTTGTAAGAAGTTATTTCCTAACAGGATATCGGCTCCTGTATCATGGAAATAGATTGGAGGTGTCTTTACCTTGTACCAAGGTGTTTGACCTGCTCCTCCCATAAGGATCTCTGCTTGTTTTATTCCTTTGCAAAGAATTAAAATTCTTCGAGAGAAATCTCGTCCAGCAATTTTTGGCAATTCTTCTTCCCATTCTTTAGGAAAAACTCCTCTTTTTGCTGTACAAATTCCTGCTCCTGAGTCAATATAAGCTGCAAAATATTCAGCCTTATATTGTTCATACAACATCCCAATCGGAATGTATATGGACAAATGACTTGTTGTCATTTTTTAAAGGGATTACTAAATGGCCCTGCCATTTTTAACAGACTGTGTTGTAACTCAGTAATCCGCTTAAGCCTATTCACCTTTAGTTTTCCTAAGGCTTCAGAAGGTAGAGTATGGTTACTAATTTCCACTTCTTCAATGCGTTCCAGTAAATCATGTTCATGACTTATTAATCTCAATAGTTGCTTCTTCCTCTGTTTGTAAACAGAGTTTTCGAATCTGATTAAGGGATTGTCCCTTATCCAATTCTCTTGGTTTTCCATCTCGTACAATTCTTATTGAATCCTCCAAGTCTTTTCTTTTGCCATAAACTCTATTCCTTTGTCAAGGCGTTTCCATGGTTTATGGTCCTCCAAAAACTCTAGGCCAAGAATGAGTTGATCCACTTATTTTCCTGGAATTCCACAGATTTGAACTTCCAATTCTCCAATATTTATTAGTCCTTGGTAAGTTCCTGTTACCTGCTGCTCTAAATAGTAAATCGAGTTACAAGGAAATTGGTTCCGATGACTTGTAATTTCGAATACTATCTTGACTTCTTTCCATCCCTCTGGAGATCTAAGTTTTCCTATTATTGAAAACTCCTTCTCTTTTGGTGGAATTTCCTGAATAGGAGATTTTTCCCACCTTCGACTTGTCATTCGGTCACCTTGAAAAGATAACCTTCGGGGTTCTATTTTAAGATCTCTGTATAGAACCGGTTTATCTTGTATTTGAATGTCTGTTTCTTGAATTAAAGGAAACTCGATTCTTTCCGGGTATATTGCTTGAGAAACTTTCCCAAAGATTTCTGGAATTTCAATAAACTCATTTTTAATGAATAATTCGGAATGATGAGTATTAGAAAGAGCATATGAAATTTGATAAGTAATAGAATATGGTCTATTACCTTCCTTCATTAATCTTTTTTCCTTGAAGTTTTGATGCAACGTCAAGGCTCGACTAAAGTCTCTGTCAGCTAAATTGTAGGCTATTCTTGGATAAATAACTTCTACAATTTTCCCTGCACATAGATTTCCTGAGATCGTACCCAGAACAGCATCTTGGATATTCCCCATTCTTTTATCACATACTACGATATCTATGGGTGAATCTATTCCTTCTTTAAAAGTTGCCTTGATCATTATTTGGATTGCTCCAATATGGATCCAAGACATCGTTCTTGCTACCTCACTTTTTAGCTTCTGCAATTCCTCTCTTACTTCTTCAAAAGGAATTAACTGCATCTCTATTTGATTACTTGTTAACTCCATAGGGATTGCCATTTCCCTTCTGGATACTTTGTAAATCAAATGATGTCTTGTTTGTCTAAGCCCGAGGTTGCCTAAGACTCTTTCTACTTGTCCTGCTGAAAATCCTTGGTATTTTTGTAACGTTGGATTTTCTCTCATAATCCTTTGGACCATATTATGAGATATCGTGGTTTGGCTAAAGAATCCAGCCAAACTTTCATGTGTTTCATGCCGAAACACTTCCTCTTTATTCTGATTCTGATTCTGATTCATCCTCGGAATCTTCTTGACTAAACAATATCTCTTCTTCGTATATGCTTTCATCTGAGGGGATATCCTCAAATTTATATACTTGGACTAGATCTTGAAAGAAAACCGCATCATCCATATCTGGTGTTGCTTCAAAGAGTTTAACTCCTTTTTTCTCGTTTTCCGGACAATTCGTAGATATATGTCCTCTTGCTCCACATGTCCAGCAGTTGCAATCCTTGAAACTTTCACTTGCTTTTGTATGAGTTCTTCTGAAAGTTTTTCTTGATGGTGTTCTTCCCCTGCTTTGTGATGAGTTTGTTGCTGGGGGTGTTCTTGTAGGTCCACTTCTTCTACCTGATCTATAAGATCTGGCCTTTTGTTTGGACCAAAATGTTCTTGGTTTCCAAGAACTTCTCATTCTTTTATTATAGGGATTGTTTCTGAATTTCTTTCTTTTAAATCCCTGTGATTTGTTTCCAATGATTGTTGGAAGATCATTTTCTCTACAACATAAAGGTGTACGTTTATCTATACCCCTTATTTTCTTATAGTTCTTCTGTAATGCTGCCATATGGCACCATTCTGCCAATTTTCCTTTTAGAAAAGAGGCGCGTCTTGCCAACGTATCAAGATTTCCTGGAACGTATTCTTTAATCAGCATTTCTCTCCAGGGACTTGGCATTTTTGCGAAAAATAGCTGAATAGCTATATTTTCCTCGACTCCCGAATTCCATCTGTATTTAGTGAATAACATAATGTATTCATCAACTAAACAGATATCATGTAATTCGAGGCTATACAAAGCTTGAGTATATCTTCTCTTTTTCTCTGTATCTTGATTATTAAAATAGTCTATCCCTATGAATTGTGCTTTAAATAGGGTGGCCATTTTTCCTCCAATCTCGCTGAGTGATTCTCCTGCTAAGATTGATTCCTTAGTTTCTGGCATAGTCATCTCCCATGCTATCTTAACAGATCCCATTAGACTCATTTCTAGAAGTTTAATGAATCCTTATTTATTGAGATCTAATGTCTCTGCTGCAATTCTTATAGCTGATGTCCAGTCATCTATGAGATCTTCTCTGTTTTTAAAGTCTAGAACATCCAGGTTTAACATAACCCCATAAGGATGTATCGGATCTAAAATAGTTTTTCCATAAGGAGTTTGATGTATTGGTATCCTACTCCTTGATCTGGTTCCTGCTGGATGTGAATTTTCTCCAACATGGAACTCACTATGTGGTTCTTCTGTTTTAACCACATATCTAGGGGGATTCCCTGTGGGTTGTCCAATTAGTGGTTCACCCTCAGCGGAATTAATTTTTAGATCTACTACTTTGAGATTCGCAAAAGAATCCGCAAGATCTTGTAGATCCTCGAGATTTAATCTTTCTAAAGTAGTCATCAGATAGTGTTTTTCTCTGATACTGCTTTTATAAGATTAATCATCATCTCATCATCAGTTAAAGGTTTTTGAACCATTTTGGTTTTACCTTTCTGATGTAACAGAGGCTCGGTACCAAATGAGAGAGGTAACCTTCCTCCGGTATTTCCCTTTCTAGAACTAGAAGTGTGTTCTAGATTTATGATTTTGATTTGAAGATCCTTTAGAGTTACAAGAATTTCTTCTTGTTTCTTAAGGATTTCTCCAATCTGTCGAGGTATTTCATACAACTGATTGCTGTAATATTGTACCGTCTTTTGAATTTCTCTAAGATCTCCGGAGAGTTTAGAGGAATCTGGTGTAATCTCTAAAAATTGAGAATTAGAAATCATATTTCTTAATCTCTTCAGAGAGTATTAAAAACCTAAGTTTCTTTTGTAAAGAATCTATTTTAAATAGATTCACTTGTTTATGAGATTTCATATAAATGAAATCCTCCTGGTTCAAACTCCTGTTTGAAACCATGGTTTGTTGAAAATCTCTTCCTCAATAAAGAAAAGTATGATTTAATGAATAATATAAAGTCTGAATAAAATTACCTAGGCTCTGATACCATTTTGTTTGCCAAAGGGAAATTTTTATATAAAGTATTAATATAAGGGTAGTATAGAGAATTTTTTAGTTTGGAGGACATATCAGGGAACCTTTTTAGTTTTGGGGGACATTTCAGGGAACTTTTTTTATAAAAAGAGGGACGTAATTGACCTCGAATAATGTGTTAGTATATTTTTGGGAAAGTTAGGAAACTTTAGGGGCATAATCAATAATTATCCCGCATCGTTACTTAACCTACGAAGAGGACAGCAACAATTTTGCACATTTTTGTTAGTGTAGAAAAAGTGATGCAAGATTAGGGGTGGGAAAAAAATACCGAAATATCGGAAAATCGTACCGAAAAATTACCGAAATTACCGAAAAAATCAGTATACCGAAAATTTCGGTACGGTATAGATATCAGTATGGTATTTTTTTTTTTCGGTATACAGAAATACCAAAAAAAGAATTTTAAAAAAAATATATATATATGAAAATTTTCGGTATACCGACAATTTTTCGGTATACCGAATTTTTTTTGAATTCGGTATCGATACACGGTATAGAATTTTGTCATACCGAAAGTTCGGTATACCGAAAATTCGGTATACGGTACGGTATCGGTATGGAAAAATTCCATATCGATTTTTTCGGTACGATATACGGTATTCGATTTTCGGTACGGTGTACGGTATACAGTATCCGATTTTTGGTACGATATACCGTACCGACCCACCCCTATTCAAGATTGCATATATAAACGAACAGTTTGTTAACTTCATGGTATTGCCATCCCTTCCTCTGGAAAAATTCGAGTAATTATCATCAATGTTAATTGTGTTATTATTTGGATATCAACTATAATGTATATGAACGATAGAGCTATGGAAGAAAACGAATTTGGTTTGTCGAGGCAAGAGTAAATCTCTCTTTCCGTAAGACGAAATTGTCTCATATCCAAGTGATTCAACGGTGTAGACAATCATCTTTAATACTATCGGATTTACTTACATAGTGACATGATGTCTTGATCTAGTCAACCTTTATGTAAAGCAAGTCAATATTATTTACATAATAGTAACCCTAACATATTTAGTTCTCATATTGTGCCCATTTCAGTGCTGGACCATATCTTAGATTCATAAGTGTTCTCATCAAAGCGGTCATCACTTTGCACTTATATACATGATCTCGTATCTAGAGTAACCTGATGTAATATACCTTTTAGATATAATAATATTCATTAAAAGATAACTTAACTTCACCACATGTTAGGTCTTTCCTACTTGGTTGTTCTATGAATGAGTGATTGTAAATTCTAAGTACTTGAATTAATATTTATAACTCAGTTGTCCTATTGAACCAAGGTTTTGAGATCGCCAATTCACAAGATTGGGTTATCGCTATAAACATTTATTGTGGGTTTTAAGCTCATTCCTCTTAATAATTTGTACATTTGATCTTTATTATACCTTTAGTAAACGGATCCGCTAAGTTTTCCTTTAATTTAACATATTCAACAGAAATGACCCCATTTGAGATTAAATATCTTATGATATTATGTCGTAGACAAATGTGTCGAGACTTACAATTGTACATACTACTTTGTGTTCTTCCTATTTTTGACTGACTATCCCAGTGAATAGTAATAGAAGACACTGGATTATCCCAACAAGGAATATCTTATAAAAAATTTCAAAGTCACTCAGCTTCTTCTCCAGCTTTGTACAAAGCAATAAACTCAGATTCTATAGTCGACCGAGCTATATACATTTGCTTAGAAGATCTCCATGACACCACTCCTCCATCGATTGTAAACACATATCCGCTGGTGAACTTGGAGTCTTTTGTGTAAGAAATCTAATTTGCGTCACAGTATCCTTTCAGGGCCACAAGATATTTTGTATATACTAATCCATAATTTGATGTGTATTTTAAATATCCAAGGACTCTCATTAAGGTTGTCCAATGTATCCCTACTTATATTACTTGTGAATCTACTCAACTTATTTACTGTATATATAAGATCAGGACGAGTATATTTTGTTAGATACATTTGACTTCCGATCATCCTTGCATATTTGAGCCATGAGACGGGTTCTCCTTGATTTTTGGCCAAATGTGTACCTAAGTCTATAGTTGTTCTAGCCAGAGGACGATTTGTAGCATTGAAACTGTCAAGAATCTTTTCAACATGCTAATTTTGGCATAAGATAATGCCATCAGATGTTCTAGAGATTTTAATCCCTGATATAACATCACATAATCTTAAATCTTTCATGTCGAAATGTTGTTTCAACATTTTATGATCAATTTATGATCATTTCTCATAATTAACATGTCGTCTACATATAAACATACAATTACATAGGCATTTGAATTACCTTTAATGTAGACACTCTTGTCACATTCATTGATTTTAAAATCATTTGATAACGTATATTTTTGTGTCAAACTTTTCATGTCACCGAAACTTCTAGTATCTTCACAATCTAACTTTTGAGTCGACTTTGTTCAAAACTATTCTGATAACTTGATACTCACAAATATTTACAAATAATTATGCACAATATTGATCCTAATGATCCGATATATCGAAGAGTATGTGCAAGAGTATCTTTTGAATGGAGACTTGAATGTTTAGCTTGAAAACAATAGAATGCTATTTGTAAGTTGTAATACCCCATATTCAAGTTAATAGTATATATAATGAAAATTGTATACTTTGTTATAAATATATTATTATTTATAGATGATTATCTTATTAAAGATATTTGATCAAGATAAATATGTAAAGATAATATTTGTACAGATTTGTATCTTGTAATTTTTCCCTATAAATAGTGGTGATTGAGTTCAATGAAATTTGCACCTGAGTATTGACTCATATGAATTCTCTCTTCTCTTATGAATTCTCTCTACTCATCTATCTTATTCTTTTATGATTTATAACACGTTATCAGCACGATGCTGTAACCAACTGAGAATGAAAATAATTCTCGTTTTATTGATGCTATTGGAATAGCACAACGTGTTGTCAATACTCAAATTTATGAGAGATATTCATTGGTGCTCTAGAAGTAGCACAAAGATATATTCATTGGTGTTCTAGAAGTAGCACAATGAAAACAATTGATATATTGGTGCCCATGAAATATCATGAATATGTTGATGGCTATAAAATACCACAACATGATTTTATATTGAGAATTTGAGTAAATTCATGATCATGATATAATATATTGAGAATTTTGAGAGATTCCTGATTACAATTTTGATATATCAAAAGATATTCATGAATTCATGATATAATATATTGAATATTGAAATATTCAAGATTAAGATTTGATATATGATCAAATATATTGAGAATCTAAAGATATTCCTAGTTATAATATAATATATTGAGAATCTGAATAGATTCATGATAAAGATATGATATATGATTTCGTATATTGAGAAAGTGAAGAAATCATGATTGATATCTGATATGATATCCAATATCTATAAATATCATTGAATAAATTGATCTCATATCAAAATATATCAATATTGACATATTGATAAAATGATGCAAGATTGTATCAATACTGAAATATTGATAAAAAAAATGCAAAATTTGATAATATTCATGAAGAATATTAATATAAGATCCAAGATTTAGAAATATTCTCGAAGAATATAATGTCCTTTTGGTTGTTGAGGATCTTATGAATTGAGAAATTTAGTACAATTTCTCAAAAAATATCGATATATGATCTAAAATTGTCAATCTCCATAAGAAAATATTATTAAAGATATATGTGAGGTATATATGAAAAGATATTGAATAAATATCAATTCAAATCATATATTTGTTAATGTTCTAGAAGAAACATTATCTATTATTTGTCACACTTTTTATGAAAAGTGATGATGATTTGATATTCAATGATAATAATTATATATATCATGTCATAAATGGATCGTGCTTATATCTTATATTTCATATTTGATGTTATTATTTGGTTGATTCATGTTTGTATCGGACTATGAATCATAATGTATTGATTATATATATTTTAGATATTATATAAACTTTTGATTATAGTTTATAAATTCTATCAATATATTGCATGAGTTATTGCATTAATTGAATATGCAATTTGGTGAAAAATTTTCTAATTTGAAATTTTTATAGTTTAAGGATATATTGGGTTGTTAAATCTTTATTCCATAAAATTTTGATTATGGATTTTAAATTCCTCAATTTTGATTGTGGATATAAATTTTGAATTTTTTCAATCATTTGATTAAGCTATCATTTTTTAAATGAATGATAGAGTATTTTTATCACATGTTATTATCTTACATGTAGGAACATGAATTTAATGTTAAATGATATTCGTGATAGATCGAATGTTATTGTTAAAAGTTAAAATATCTACTTGGTGCATACAAAAATTTGAAAAGGTATGTTTGATTTCTCAATTTCAATTATTTTATTATAATATCCTATTTATATTATTTTGTTCAAGGAAAGACAATTATGAAAGTTGTCTGATTAATGTGGTCCATTATTTTAAGTGAATGTGACAGTGCCAATGAACACAGTTGATACACTGTAGTTTAATTCTTCAAGGAAGAATATGTCATCTCGTATGAAGCGAGATGTGAATCATAAATTCGGCACAAAATATTGAGTTATACGTCAAAATCAAGTATTGTACTAAATGTACATAGATATCTCGTATCACTATCGTACCTGAAGTACGTAAAGAGATTTTATTGATATCTATCAAGCAAATATATAAAAGTTTGTAGAGACCGTTGATGTCTACCCAAATTATATGTTTCATCGTATGTTTATATGAATATATTAAAGATCTTGAAGATCGTTTGATTGACGATGAAAAAAAAAATTGATATGATGTGCTTGATATTATAAAATAGTGATATACAATATTGACGTATATGAATTTTTGAATCTAGTAGATATTGATTTGGTTTAAATAGTATATTACAAATCAATATTTTTAGAAAAGCTAAAGAGCTCCAAAAGTATCATTGATACAAATACTTTCAGAGTTTGGCATAATGGATTGAATTGAGCATTCAAATTATATAAATAGTTGAAAAACTATTGATAGTGCACAAATATGTTAATGAATAAGCCAAAAGTTTCTGGATCGATAAATATGGATGTTTTTTCAATCAAAGATCCAGAAGATTTTATGAATTCTTATTGGCTTATCAAATTTGATACCACTATCATTAGCTCAAATTGGTAGAGAATCCCCATATTGTCTGGAATGGATAAATAACGTGGGCCCACGAAGCGCAACATGATGTTTGCGAAAATACGTATTGAGAAAATTTCCAGAATATGTAATCAAGACAAGCTTGATCAAAAGAAGATATGCATATCAATTTCATGATTATAAATACATTGGTTTAGTTGATTTATTTTGCCTCCAATCAACTATTAAACCATGAGAATAAATGCGTCATATTTGGGGATATCTGAAAGATATATTATAAATATTATGTCAAATGCTCATGTAATGAAAGTTAATGTTTGTGCGAGAAATGCACTACAATAAATCTCTTGAAAAGATTGTAAATATGTTGGAAATAAATTGAATCTTATAATCAATTATCTTGAAAAATGAGATTTTATGACGCGAAATTCTCATTTATTATTCTTGTAAAACAATGTTTCCAACATTGAGGGGGAGGAAATAGAAGCTACAAGAATATTTGAGATCGATCCCAATGAAATATGAGATGAACATGATGTTAAAAGTTTAAATCTCAAATACATTATTTGATCTTGTGTATAAGATCATTTAGCTTCATTTATGTTCAAGTTGAATAATTTAAATCGTCTTTAGTGACGAATAACTCCTTTAAAAAAAATGAGTGAACATCTCAATGTGAAAAGAACAATGGAGGTTGGTCGTTATGAAATAAATCGACGTCCTGCAGGACCATATTTTATATTACTTGCAAGTAAATGAAAAAGGACGCTAGAAGCGTGAACGACCAATTATTTCAATGAATCCAATTTGGATTATGTTATTCATAAAGAATAACAAGTATATCAAAACATGAGATTTCACATATTATTTGGGATCGAAATGATATAATCATTTGTGTGTTTTGCTATTACGCAAAATGATCATTATTTTGAACTACAACTTGTTGAACTTTCAATAACAATGATATGTGGCAATATGAACAAATATTAGCAAAGTTTCTCAAAGTATTTCAAGTGGATTATGAGAATATATTTTCACTTATCGTGGATGCACTGATTTGATGGTGATACATATAGAAACATCATTGAAATATTCGATGCTCAAAATATTGTTTTTGCCAACTTGAAGAAGAAGAAAATATATTTGGTCTTGAAGTACCATAATATATATGACAAAATTAGCATCTGAATCAATTTTTGGTAAATTAGTGCATAAGATTGAAATATTAAGAGTTAATAATTGAAAATGATGCTTGCAAGAGGGGGAGCAATTAAAGTTGTACTATTTTTTCCTTGTCTATGATTTTCCCACGTGGTTTTTCATAACAAAGTTTTTAATGAGTCAATTAACAAGTATCGCGAGAGATGTTGTACTCTTTTTCCTTCATTAGGATTTTGTCCCACTGGGTTTTTCCTGATAAGGTTTTAACGAGGCGCATCTATCGTCGGGAAGATATCCAAAGAAAATATATGTTGTTGTACTCTTTTTCCTTCGTTCAGATTGTTCCCACGGGGTTTTACTGTTAAGGTTTTAACGAGACAACACTTGAGTCCCGATGAAGTTCCCGAGCATCCATCTTGCCAAATAAAGATTTTGAATAATTGGTTGCTTGTGCAAATAATCATCTAAGGGGGAGTGTTATAAATATATTATTATTTATAGATGATTATCTTATTAAAGATATTTGATCAAGATAAATATGTAAAAATAATATTTGTACAGATTTGTATCTTGTAATCTTTCCCTATAAATATAGGTAATTGAGTTCAATGAAATTTGCACCTCAGTATTGACTCATATGAATTCTCTCTTTTCTTATAAATTCTCTCTACTCATCTCTCTTATTCTTTTATGATTTATAACATACTTAAATATATTATAATATTTTTTACACAAAATAATAAAATAATCTCTAAGAATATAAGTATATTTTATTGGTGTGGGGACCTCGGGTTGATAATCTCATTCTAGGACAATTAATGAACAATTAACATTCATTAAGCATCAAATAAATAAACCAAGAGCAAAGTAAAAAAAATTTTTTTTTTAAGAAAAACATCCTCGGGTTCCAAAACTTCAGGGCTGCGCTCGATCGGTAATAATCTTCCGATCGAGCGAGCCAAAAACTCAGATCCTCTGTTTTGAAAATAATAAGGCCGCGCTCGATCGGTGATAATCACCCGATCGAGCGGGCATGTTTTCCAGCAAAACCAGCAGATAACATTTTGCTGTCAAACCCGATTCCTTTCATTCTAAATCATCAAAACATGATCCAATACATGATATATCAATTCCAAAACATGCATTTAGACATAAACAAACTATCAAGCATCTACACAAATATTTATTACATCAAACAAGTCGTTAACAAAACAATAAACGACATAACTCTCCCGAGTTTCCAACATGAACTACAAACTAACATAGTTCTAGCAAGTTTGATGTTTTTTTTAAAAGTTCTAAGTTCAGCAGCAATCCGAGTCCTCACGTGCTAGACTCTCTCCCAGCTGTCAATAACATCGATGATCAGCTCCTGCCCCCTCTGTTGTCATGCAAACATACAAAACAAGACAACAGCCGGATAACTCCGGTGAGAATAAATTCCCAGTATAAACGATATATATAAAATCAGTTAGACAAATATCAAATCAACTCGAAACTTCTCAAGACTCAAGAGTTAAATCAATCTAGCGCGCATATATATAAATAATTGATTCTTAACACTTCTTGGCCATCAAGATTCATAAATGATCTTGACATGGATATCCATCTAACGAGTTCGCAAACGACTCGGAAATAAGGTTCGTAAACGACATTGGCATCGAATCAATTCATATCTCATATCATATCGCATCAAATCAATTCTTAACACTTCTTGGCCATCAAGATCATCAGCTCAATCATAGGCTATCAAAACTACTTCAACAATTAAACCGACGGCGTAGCGATTGAAAATCGGTAACCGACAAAACATCGAAATCAATTCTCAACTCATATCGACATATATCTTCTAAAACCAACAACCTCTCATCATAATCTCACATATCAGCAGGTATATAATTCGAATCATAAGCTGGAAATCATAAGAACACAATCGATAGCCGTTTGTCGATTCAGTTTTTGAAAAGAAACGATACAACACTTCAAGAACATGATCATATGCAAACATACTGATTTCTGCCATATACTGATTTCGAATTCCATTAAAAACATCACAAAACATACACGAGATCGAAGCCCTCGTTTCAAGGATTCCAGAACAATTTACGGAATCGAAATCGGATAACCGGAGCAAAAGTTATAAAGATTTGAAGAACAAACTTTCCAAAAGAAAAGAAAGGGTCTCGACTTTCAGCTTCAAAAATCTGGTTTCATATGCAAAGTACACGCATCCAATTCTGAATAATATATTAGAATGTATATGTTTAGGTATAATTGCAATTTAGTCCCTGAAACTTCGTAAATTGCAATTCAGTCCTCGACCTTCTTTTTAATTCAATTTCAATCCAAAATAATTTAAGAATATTAGAATTTGAATCGAATCTCTAAATATTCTCAAATTAAATATACTCGAATTAAAATTAAAGAAATTCGGATTAATAAATAATCTCGGCCTTCTGCACTTTAGTTCTTCAAACTTCAATATTTACAAACCAGTCTCTGATCGGATTACATCTTCGAAATACATCTTCTTTAATTTCCAAAACTTGGAATTAAATCTTAAATTTCATAAATATTCAAATCAAATATTTATTCTTTTAATTTAAGAATTCTCGGAATTTAATTCTCAAAATCCATAAATTCTCAAATTAGATATTTCCGGCTCGGAAAGTACATCTATTGTGACGACCCGAGTTCTAATCTCTCGATAATCAAATCATCAAAAATAATAGACAATAATCAATGTCTAAACAAATAACTAATTTTTTTTTTAAAAATTGAGCACCTCGCTCGATCGGTAAAAAGTTACCGATCGAGCGAGCAACAATTGCTCAACTCTCGGGTTCAGCTATTGGTGGCCTCGCTCGATCCGCAATATATGAAACATCTACTACTAATAATATATTAAATGCGGAAGAAATTTTTTTTTTTTAAATAATACTAATTAAAATATATGTACATACATGCCCATACATATATGCACAACAATAAACAGATTTAAAAATAACTTAAATAAAAATAATGCAATCTTTATGAACTTAAATAAAATACAATATTTAATAAATTAAATATCTGAATCAAGCCTTAAAATAAAATATTGAAATAAGCAAGTAAGTAAATTGTTTGCATGCACTAAAATATCTAAATAAAATAACAACGCTGTTTTAATATTTCATAAAATAATCAAGACTCAGACAATGGCCGCGGGGGATCACTGCATGTCCTCTCATACATCCTCGCCTCCGGTGGGTACTACGTCCTCAACGTACTCACCTGCACCATATAAGTGTAGTGAGCCTAGAGGCCCAACATGCTAACATAACAAGGGTTTAAAATAATTTAAAACACTGGAATACTAATACATAACATATACATGAATGAGCATGCTAAAAATCATGAAATATAATTTCTTACTTAAAAACTGATCTTAACTATAATCATATAATACATACTGAAAAATTTTGAGGAAATAAAACTCAAAATAATATTTTTGGGCTCTAAAAAGTCTCATAAAATAATTTGGGTAGAAAGTTGTCATCTCGTCCGTCCACGGTCCCGTCAACGCGATAAAAACAATTAATTTCCATAAATCGTAAAAATCACTAATTATGGGTTAAATGCTTAAAAATAACTTAAAACATGCACAAATAATTCACATAAATATTTAACCCGTATTCTAAAATTTTTAAATAATTAAATCCCTTAATTATGCATGCGAATTTACGTATTAAAAATACCGGGTGTTACAATTCTCCCCCCCTTAAATTGAATTTCGTCCTCGAAATTAAGTACTTATCCGAACAAATCCGGGTAGCGAGTCCTCATGTACGCCTCGGTCTCCCAAGTAGCTTCCTCCTCCGAGTGATTCCGCCACTGGACTCTGACCATCGGTATGACACGCGTCCTCAATCTCCGCTCCTCTCTGACTAAGATCCGTATAGGCCTCTCCCTTCATAGGTGACACTCTCAGAAACACGTGATCACCTACTGCGAACTCCAAATCTCGTCGTCGAGTATCTGCATAACTCTTCTGACGACTCTGAGCAGTCCTCATACGATCCCGAATCTGATTCACAATGTCAGCTGTCTGCTGCACGATCTCAGGACCAAGTAAAATCTTCTCGCCAACCTCATCCCAATGCACAGGAGATCTGTATCTCCTCCCATACAATGATGCATATGGAGCCAAATCTATAGACGACTTAAAACTGTTATTATAGGTAAACTCTACTAATGGCAGTCTAGTCTCCCAAGAGCCCTGAAAACCGATGACGCAAGCTCTCAATAGATCCTCGAGAACCTGAATCACTCTCTCAGACTGACCGTCTGTCTGGGGATGGAACGTTGTAATGAACAATAGTATAGTCCCCAATGTTGTATGCAGACTCTTCCAACACGCGGATGTGAATCTCGGATCTCTATCGGATACAATAGACACAGGTATGCCATGCAGTCTAACAATCTCCTTGATGTAAAGCTCTGCATACTGTGTCAATGAGTAAGTAGTCCTCACCGGCAAGGATTGAGCTGACTTGGTGAGTCTATCCATGATCACCCAAATAGTTGTACATCCTCTAGTACTCCTCGGAAGGCCAACTACAAAATCCATCGTGATATTCTCCCACTTCCATACTGGAATGGGTATAGGATTAAGCAATCCTGCTGGACGCTGGTGCTCTGCTTTGACCTACTGACAAGTCAAACACTCTAACCCAACTCTTCCGATGTCTCTCTTCATCCCGGACCACCAATACCAAAGCAGCAAATCTTGGTACATCTTCGTACTTCCGGGGTGAATGGAGTAAGGAGATGTGTGAGCCTCTGCTATAATCTCAGCTCTCAACTGATCGATGTTCGGTACCCACATCCTACCACGGTACTGAACAATGACATCCACAACTGTACAAAGACGACCACCCTTGGCCTCATCTCTCTGTCTCCAACGCTGTAACTCCTCCTCAGTAGTCTGTCCAACTCTGATCCGATCTCGTAGAATCGGCTGCACCGTCAACACTGACAAGCTCGGTGCATGACCACTCGAGAAAAACTCCAAATCAAACCTCTGAATTTCACTCTGCAGTGGTAACTGCACTGTCAAACACGATACCACTGATGACTTTAGACTCAAAGCATCGGCCCCTACATTAGCTTTACCTGGATGGTAGCTAATGTCACAGTCATAATCCTTCACTAACTCCAACCATCGGCGTTGTCTCATGTTCAACTCCTTATGTGTGAAGAAGTACTTGAGACTCTTGTGATCTGTGAAAATCTTGCACTTCTCACCGTACAGATAGTGTCTCCAGATTTTTAAAGCGAAGAACACTGCTGTTAACTCCAAATCATGTGTCGGGTAGTTCTGCTCGTGAATCTCCAACTGCCTCGACGCATATGCAATAACCTTCCCACACTGCATAAGTACTGCGCCTAAACCTAGCTTAGACGCATCGGTGTACACCACTAACACCTCGTGTGGTACTACCATCGCTAAAACTGGTGCGGTAGTGAGTGCTTCCTTCAGTTGATCGAAGCTCCTCTGACAGTCTGTACTCCAAATAAACTTCGCATTCTTCCTGGTTAAGGAAGTCAAGGGTACTGCAATAGAGGAAAAACCCTTGATGAACTTCCTATAATATCCTGCCAAACCCAAGAAACTGCGAATCTCTGAAGCATTCCTTGGAACCTTCCAATTCTGAACTGCCTCAACCTTAGACTGATCCACTGCAATCCCGTCTCTCGAAATAATGTGGCCAAGAAATGCCACCTGCTCAAGACAAAACTCGCACTTGCTGAACTTGGCATAAAAATGATGCTCCCTCAAAGTTGAGTCACTAATAACCCTTAATTCTAATCACAAATAAAACATGCTTCCTATTCTAACATGCAGACAAGACATCCCAATTAACCAAATTATTTCACCAAGAAAATCGAAAATTTTACTAAAGAAAGAAATTATAAAATACTAGGGATAAGATATACCGGTGATCAAGGAGGTGTCTGGATCTGCCTCCTCAGCCTGCATCACGAACACTCTCCCTGTAGTGTTCCTCCTCCTCGGGCAATTGGCCTTCTGATGCCCTGGCTCCTTACAATGAAAACAGACGCCCGCTCCTAGAAGACATGGTCCTGGATGCTTCTTCTGGCACTTCGGGCAAGTAGGAAATTCTCCCCCATTAGGGGCCCCGCCCCTAGGCTGCTGTCCCTGCTGCTGTGGCCTCTGCTGGTTCGGGCCCTTAGAAGGCCCAGTAAACTGCTTCTTTGCAGGAGGCTGCGAAGATGGTCGCTGATACTCAGACTGAAATTTCCTCTTTCTCTGCTGTTTCCTATGAATCTCCTTTCTGCCCTCCTCAGAACGCAAAGCTCTGCTAACTGCTGCCTCATATGTAGTGACGTCCATCATCCGAACGTCATGCTTGACTTCCGCCCGCAATCCCTCAACAAACTGCCTAAGCTTCTCTGGTGCACTGTCCGAAATCAAGGGCACAAAGTGACAGCCCCTCTCAAACTGATTCACGTACTCCACCACTGATTTGTCCCCCTGACGGAGACTCATAAACTCTCGGATCATGCGACTGCGCACATCCTCTGTGAAATACTTGGCGTAGAAGATACGCCTGAACTCTGCCCAAGTCAAAGTAGGAAGATGTACTCCTCTGGCTGCACCCTCCCACCAAAGAGCTGCATCGCCCTTCATCATGTACGTCGCACAGTTCACCCTGTCGGTGTCAATGATCCCCATATAAGCAAAGATGGACTCCAAAGAGCGAATCCACCCCTCAGCCACCAATGGATCGGTGGTACCAGTAAACTCCTTCGGTCCCTTCTTCTGGAACCTCTCAGCAACGTCCTCCTCGTGGGAAAGCCTAGGACGCGTAGCCTGCTGCTCCAACAGAGCAGTAATCCCTGCCATCATATTAGCATTGGACTGTTCCAATGCCGATAGAGGATTCTGCAGAGGTGGAGGTGGAGGTGGAGGTGGAGGTCCCCCACGTCTGTTAACTGGTCTCGGAGGCATTCTGCACCACCACATTTTCTTTACGTAAATCGCAATGCATAACTAAGTACTTAAAAATTTTCTGCTAACATAAATGCTAACTTAAATTCTTAAAAGTAAATCATGCTATAAACACTTAAAACTTACAGACCGGTAGCGTGGATTTCTGAGCTCGCATAGCAGTGATGACCCCACCAAGAACGACCTCTCTGATACCAATTGAAACATCTACTACTAATAATATATTAAATGCGGAAGAAATTTTTTTTTTTTTAAATAATACTAATTAAAATATATGTACATACATGCCCATACATATATGCACAACAATAAACAGATTTAAAAATAACTTAAATAAAAATAATGCAATCTTTATGAACTTAAATAAAATACAATATTTAATAAATTAAATATCTGAATCAAGCCTTAAAATAAAATATTGAAATAAGCAAGTAAGTAAACTGTTTGCATGCACTAAAATATCTAAATAAAATAACAACGCTGTTTTAATATTTCATAAAATAATCAAGACTCAGACAATGGCCGCGGGGGATCACTGCATGTCCGCTCATACATCCTCGCCTCCGGTGGGTACTACGTTCTCAACGTACTCACCTGCACCATATAAGTGTAGTGAGCCTAGAGGCCCAACATGCTAACATAACAAGGGTTTAAAATAATTTAAAACACTGGAATACTAATACATAACATATACATGAATGAGCATGCTAAAAATCATGAAATATAATATCTTACTTAAAAACTGATCTTAACTATAATCATATAATACATACTGAAAAATTTTGAGGAAATAAAACTCAAAATAATATTTTTGGGCTCTAAAAAGTCTCATAAAATAATTTGGGTAGAAAGTTGTCATCTCGTCCGTCCACGGTCCCGTCAACGCGATAAAAACAATTAATTTCCATAAATCGTAAAAATCACTAATTATGGGTTAAATGCTTAAAAATAACTTAAAACATGCACAAATAATTCACATAAATATTTAACCCGTATTCTAAAATTTTTAAATAATTAAATCCCTTAATTATGCATGCGAATTTACGTATTAAAAATACCGGATGTTACAATATATCACCGATCGAGTGAGCCACAATTCTTCAAGTTTCTGTTCAGGCACACATGGCCTCACTCGATCGGTAAGAAATGCCCGATCGAGCGAGCACAGCTCCAAGGGAAAAACAGAAGCTACAATTTGCTGTCAAAACGAGTTCTTCATGCATTCTTCTTCCATATATAATTCATACATGAACTATTCCATAAAAACAGCTAACATACATACTAACATGTTGTGTAAGGGATTATTTTGGATCATAACAAGACCTTAAAAATATAAACAAGGCTCTCAAACATGCAAAAAGCATTGCTATATAAACAAGATCAAGATACATCATGTTGTTACAAAGAATTTACACCTCTATCAAATCCTAAATACAACAACAAGACCACAACTTAATCATCAACAAGTCTTGGTACAAGTATCTATCACATGATCATGTTTAAGGCTCAACTCTACATCATGACAGCTCACTCTAACTCGTCTAACTCGGATCATCATGCTGTGTTCATCTCATCCCTTGTTCTTTAGGTACGCCTTTGCCCGATTCCACTCCCTCCTATTGCAATCACACATACAACAAAACAATAGCCGGATAACTCCGGTGAGAAATAGATTTCCCAGTAAAAGTGACTAAACAAGCATATATCAAGATCATGATATAAAGAAAAGCAATGCATGCTTTAAAACAAGGTTCATATTTTTATTCGTCGGTTGGGATCCCGAGAAGTAGATATCATAACTAATCCACCGACACACCCAATCGAGGTGGGGCTACTATCTTGCTTCTCTAGACTTTGAAGCCATTATATATGTAGATCAGACGCTAGGCTAAAACAACCACCCAGGCCATACATATACAATCCCTCAAATCGTCTAATCGAACGTTTCCGTTCATTTCAAAATCAAGGAATAAGTCTTGCAAGATGAATGCAACATATAATCATAAAAGCATTCATAACAACTAAGACTCATTCAATAAAGCATAGAAGCACATATAAAGCAATTAAGCAAAGAAGTATGTGATTTAAGGGAACTCGATACAAACCATCTCGAGTTGTTATCCCAATCAAATCGTAGTCCACTTTTACCTTTCAAAGATGATGTTTAGGATGTCTTCTAACTTGTCCAAATCTGTACAACATCAACCACTAAAACTCATCTCAAAATCTGCTCAAAATCAACCCAACTTCAACAAAACTTCAAGGAAAACTCTACCAACCTTGTTCTATCTTCTATCGGTTTCGGAGTCGACTTCTCAAGTATATATACTCTGTTTATGCACTAAAACAATAGCATAACAATCAAGGAATCATTAACCAATAGTTCAGCAACTTTGGAATCCAAAAGCAATAGCAAATCATTTCAATTCAAGAGTTCGACGGCATATCGGTATAAACTCGGCGATTCCAAACATATCAATAACAATTCTCACATATATATCAGCTGTTGAAGCTTCAAAACCAACATATCAGCAGGTATATCAATCGAATCATAGCTGGAAATCATAAGAACATGATATACAAATCAATCCTCAACCCAACTTTGAGAAAACACAAGATAGAAGCTTAACAACAACACTTTCATATCAACATCTGATCTCTGTAAAATTCGAATTCTCAAACCTTAATGAACTAAGATAAAACTTACATAAAATCGAAGGTTTCGTCGCGAGGATTTCAAAACATCTTTCGTAATCGAATTCGGATAACCGTAGCTCAAGATATATGGATTGTAAGAAGAAGATTGAAAGTTGGAATTCTGATCTCGGTTTCTTCCTTCTAACTTTGAGAAATCTGATGAAATCTAGTGAATCACACGTGCAATCCGATAAAAATAACAAGTGTCCCACTAAAGTTCAAGATTTTGCACTTTGGCCCCTCAAGACTTCCAAAATTGCAATTCAGTCCTCAATTTCTTATTGTATCCAATTTCAATCCTAAATAATTTAAGAATATTATAATTTAAATCAAAACTCCAAATATTCCCAAATTAAATATACTCGGATTAAAATTAAATAATTCCGGGCGTTACAATTCTCCCCCACTAAGACACGATTTCTTTCTCGAAATCTTAAGTAGTATCAACAGATCATATAAGAGATAACAGATAACAGAAAACTAAAGGAGACTCACATCAATGAAACATCTCTGGAAATCGTTGCCTCATATCTGATTCAGTCTCCCAAGTAGCTTCTTCAATACCATGACGACTTTACTGGACTTTCACAAGCGGAATAGTCTTCGTTCGAAGTTGCTTGTCTTTTCGATCAAGAATCTGAATTGGCTTTTCGAAATAACTCAAAGTCTCGTCAAGTTCAGCCTCATCAGATTGAAGCACATGAGATTCATCAGCAAGGTACTTTCGAAGCATCGATACATGAAATACATCATGTATTCCAGATAACGCCGGAGGAAGAGCTAATCGATAGGCAAGATTGCCTATTTTCTCCAGAATTTCATAAGGACCAATGTAGCGTGGAGACAACTTCCCTCGCTTGCCAAATCTGATTGTGCCTCTGAACGGAGAAATCTTCAGAAATACACGATCTCCCTGTTCAAAAGACAATGGTCGACGTCGAATATTGGCATACTTCGCTTGTCTGTCCTGAGCTGTCTTCATTCTTTTCTAAATAAGCTTCACTTGTTCAGTCATATCTCGAATCATGTCAGGTCCAGTATCAGGTACCTCAGAGATATCATCCCAGAAAAGAGGTGATCGACACTTTCTACCATACAGAGCTTCAAACGGAGCCATTCCAATACTCGATTGATAGCTGTTGTTGTACGAGAATTCACAAAGAGGTAATGAATCTTGCCAACTCGTGCCAAAATCAAGCACTACATCTCTCAACATTTCCTCCAATGTCTGAATGGTATGCTCAGACTGTTCGTCTGTATGTGGATGATAGGTTGTGCTCAGATGTAGCTGAGTACCCAAAGCACTCTGTAAGATGTGCCAGAAGTGAGATGTAAATCGAGGATCACGATCAGATACAATAGACTTCGGCACACCATGCAATCTGACAACCTCACGGACATAAATCTCTGCCATCTGATCATGTCTATACGTCATACGATAAGGTATAAAACATGCTGATTTCGTCAATCTATCAATAATCACCCAGATAGCATCATAACCTCTAGAAGATCAAGGTAATCTCGTCACGAAGTCCATGGAAATATGATCCTATTTCCATTCAGGCACTGATAAACTTTGTAACAAGCCAGGCGGTTTCTTCCTTTCAGCCTTCACCTGTTGGCAGTTAAGACATCGAGATACAAACTCAGTGATATCAGACTTCATTGGTTTCCACCAGTATCGAGTTTTCAGATCATTATACATCTTCCTACCTCCAGGATGAATACTATAACGACTACAATGTGCCTCTTTCAGTAGTTGTTGATGTATATCAGAAATATCAGGCACTACAAGGCGATTGTGAACATAAAGAAGATCATGTCGAACCCGGTATTCAGATACATGTCCTGATCGGACTTTCTCAATCGAATTCTGCACACTCTGATCAAGTTTCTGAGCATCTCTAATTTGCAACAATAACGCTGGTTCAACTTGAATTTGATAGAGTCGAAGAGGTTGATAATTCGTGTCAAATACCAATCCAGAAAGACAACAGTTTTCAATCAAATTCGATACACCAATAGTCGATAAGGACAAAGAACATACCTTTCGACTAAGTGCATCTGCTGCTGCATTCGATTTCCCCGGATAGTACTTAATTTCACAATCAAAGTCTTTCAGCAAATCAAGCCATCTCTGCTGTCTCATATTCAATTCTGACTGAGAAAACAAATATTTCAGACTCTTGTAATCAGAATAGATCTCAAACTGTTCTCCGTACAGATAATGTCGCCAAATCTTCAAAGCAAATACGATGGCGGCCAATTCAAGATCATGAATCGGATATCTGGTCTCGTGAGGCTTCAACTGTCTCGAGGCATAAGCAATCACATGTCCTCGCTGCATCAAAACACACCCCAATCCTCGATGAGATGCATCACAGTAAACAGTGACACCACCAGTACCTGAAGGAATCGTCAAGACTGGTGCACTGGTCAGTCACTTCTTCAACTCAATAAAACTGGATTCACAAGCTTCAGACCAGATAAAAGGAGCATTTTTCTGAGTTAACTGAGTAATCGGCTTCGCAATACTGGAAAAATCTTTAATAAAACAACGATAATACCCAGCCAAACCCATGAAACTACGAATCTCAGGAACAGATGTAGGTCTATACCAATTAATCACAGCCTCGAATTTACTTGGATCAACCAAAATACCAATTCGAGATATAATATGTCCAAGAAATACCACCTGTTTCAGCCAAAACTCACATTTCGACAATTTAGCATACATCTTCTCAGATCTCAGTCTTCAATACAGTTCTCAAATGCTCAGAATGTTCAATCAAATTCTTCGAATATATCAGAATATCATCAATAAATATAATAACGAAATCATCTAGATATTTCTGAAATACACGGTTCATCAAAGCCATAAATACAGCTGGAGCATTCTTCAGACCAAACGGAATAACTATAAACTCATAATGACCATACCTGGTTCTGAAAGCAGTCTTAGGAATATCAGAATCCCTAACTCTCAGCTGATGGTATCCAGATCTCAGATTGATCTTGGAATACACTGAAGAACCCTGAAACTGGTCAAATAAATCATCAATACGAGGCAAAGGGTATTTGTTATTTACCGTTGCCTTGTTCAGTTGCCGGTAGTCGATGCATAATCTCATTGAACCGTCTTTTTTCCTGACAAACAATACTGGAGCACCCCAAGTAGAAACACTGGGTCGAATGTATCCCTTGGCCAGTAAATCTTCCAACTGTTCTTTCAACTCTTTCAATTCCACTGGTGCCATTCGATAAGGTGCTTTAGAAATTGGTGCAGTACCTGGCATCAGTTTTATGTTGAATTCAATCTCACGATACGGAGGTAGTCCTGGAATCTCATCCGGAAAAACGTCCGCAAATTCACTAACCACTGGCAAATCAGCCAGGTTTGGGCTAGCTTTCAAAATGTCCACTGCATAAACAAGAAATCCCTCTGCTCCTTTCTGCAAAAGTCGGGTCATAGATAATACAAAAATAAGAGGAATCTTCGCACGTGAACCCTTACCATAGAACTTCCATTCTCCAGCCATCTCGGGTCTGAATCTAACTACTTTCTGAAAGCAATCAATGGTAGCTCTGTACTTGTTTAGCATATCAATCCCGATAATGCAGTCAAAATCAGACAAACTAAGTACAAAACAATCAATCTCTATCTCATTATCATCGTACTGTAGCAAACAATTCTTAACTGTTTGAATCGATATAAGACTTTTCCCCAAAGGAGAAGAAACAGATACTACAACAGGTAATGTGTCGACAGGTAAAGCATGCAATGAAGCAAATCGTGCAGAGATAAACGTATGGGATGCACCTGTATCTATCAATACATATGCAGGATAACCATAAAGAGAACAGTTACCTGCAATCAAGTCATCTGGTGCTCCCTGCGCATGTTCCTCTGTCAATGCAAAGATGTGAGCCTGCTGTCTCTGAGTCCGACTGCCTGTCTGACTTCCTCCTGGTCGAGTCTGTTGTTGTGGATGTGCGGGTTGGAAGGAATGAACAGAAGAGGCTTGCCTTCCAGATTGAGCCACTGATCGTGATGACTCTACACCTCTTGATTGTCCAGCACCCCTCTGAGGACACACCCTCGCAAAATGGCCAGTCTTCTGGCATATATGGCACCTCCCAGATACACCTCGGCACTGATCAGTTGGATGACCTCCACCACAACTGTTGCAAAACACACCTGAATTCTGTTTCGTGCCACTGGAACTCGAAGAACTGCTCCCGGACTTTTTAAACTATTTCCCTCGTGCTTGCAAAAACCCTTTCTTACCACTGCTACTACCACTTTCAAATCGAGGAGGTTGTTGTGCAATTGGAGCTGAGGGTTGTGACTGTCTCGGAGGCTGAGCGGTATACGAAGCTCCTCGCTTCTGTATCAAGCCAGCTTCCACTCCTTTGGCACTGTTCAAGGCATGAGCAAAATTATTCGGTCGCCTTGTGTTCACCAAAGTAAAAACATCCGGACTCAGGCCATTGATGAACTGATCAGTCATAGCCTCGTCACTGTCAGCAACGTGTGGAGCAAACCGTAGCAATGTAGAGAATTTTGCAACATAGTCTTCAATATTCAAGTTCCCCTGCTTCAGATTAGCAAATTCTGCCCCTTTATCTTTACGATAAGACACAGGAAAGAAACGTTGGTAGAACTCGGTTTTGAAGACATTCCAATTCAGTACAGTTCCTCTACGCTCCAAGGCTTTCTTTGTCGTGAACCACCAGCTTTTCGCAACTTCATGCAATTGGTGCCCAATCAGTCGGACTCTCCGCTCATCACCGTAATCAAGTGAATCGAACAACATCTGTAACGCCCCGTTTTTATCTTAATTGATGTTATTCGAGATAATCAGTGATTTCAGAATTCGAGATCGGACTTTTTATTGATCAGGGTCCTTTTTGCAAATTTTGGAAATTTCAGGGACTAAAATGAAAATATGGATTTTGTTATATTATTTACTTGGACTTGGTCTTCTCTTTTCATCCTATCTTCTTCCCCAACCGTGCTCCATCCATTGAAGGCGACAAAGCTTCCTCCCAAGCTTTGTGATTTCATTTCTAGCTCAATCCGTCCGATAGAATTGATTTCTGACTGGATATCTTCGATCACAGCGTCGAGTGCTCCGTTTGAAAGTAAGTATATTGTAATTCTGAGAAGTTTGAATTTATTGTTGTCGTCAGAAATTGTTTATATTCGGAGAGGATGTTTATGAGTTAACATTGATCATATATCTAAGACGATTCGAAGATCTAACGACGAATGGAATTGATATAATTTTTCTTATGATTTTCGAAAATATTGATTTTGAGATATGTTGGGTTTGTGTTGGAATTGAGATTTGAGGATTGAAATGAGTCCTTTGAGTTGTTGTATTACTGTCTGCAATTCCGGTTTGATCAGTTATAGCCGTTATGCTGTCAGTTTGAAGTTTGAATTTCGGAGTTGATGTTTTGAGTTTGAGTTGAGTTTGATTGAGTTTTGATGTCGATATTGATCTTTGAATTCTTCTGTTAGATTGATTGAGAGTTCTTGGAGTTGCTAGAGTTGCAGCTGTGGTTCAGTTGGAAGATTTGAGCCGGTATTGTATCGATGTCTTTAGTAGTCGATTGATGAACTTGTTATTTGACTTGAGTTTGTATTGATTGAAGAATTGTTGTTTCAGATTGAAGAGATTGAAGCGACATAGAAGAGGTATAAGACGACTTCGAAATAGAATGGGCCGATGAACTTGAATCGAGATTGATTCGAGTGTCCTAGACGAAATCACATATTGCATGTTTTGATTCTTGATTGATTATATGATTGAATTGTTTTGAGTGCATTAGATTACATATGCATTCATATTGAGCCTTGATTTGTTCAATTTGAATTAGACGATCTAGGGATTGTAGTTGAGTAGCTTGGTAGGCGATTTACTACCTTGTTGAATAACTCACTATAATGCTCTTGAGTCTAGAGGTTTAAAGCATGTCATGTCCACCTCGAGAGGGAAGTCGGTGTGATTATAAATGATTTAGCCTCGGGATCCCAAACCGAAGAAAGAAAGAATAGAAGAAATTCATTGATTATCTGACTCTGATAATCCAGAAGTTTAAAGACATGCATATCATTTTAATTACAGTATTGGATTGAAATATGTGATTAAATGAAGTTTGATTTCATAATTGAATTGATATGTTTATTTGATTGCATGTCAGTCTCTTTTACTGGGAATATTATTCTCACCGGATTATCCGGCTGTTGTCTTTGTTTGTATGTGTACTTGGCAACAGGTGGGGCAGGAACGAATCAGAGACAACATGGCTAGAGAGGATTGAGGGAATAGAGTGAGGCTTGGAAGTTAGGAGTCTTTTTATATATTGAAATCCTTTTTGTATTGAATAAGTCCGAACTAGATGGACCTTTTTATGCATGTTATACTTTTGGAAGTTTGTATAACTTATTACTTTTAGATTGTATCTTGTTGAATGGGAGTTTATTGTTGAATTGTGTTTTGAGAGGAGATGGAAAAGTTGAGCAGAAAACCAGAATTTTTCTGGGCAACTGGTCTCGCTCGATCGGCAATTTATTGCGGATCGAGCGAGCACCCTGTGAGCGAGGCAGTGGAATCAAGATTTTGTTCTCGCTCGATCGGTAATATTTTACCGATCGAGCGAGGTACTTTTACCTCGGGCAATGGCTTTGGTTTTTATGGCCCGCTCGATCGGTAAGATTTTACCGATCGAGCGAGCACTGTTCCTTTAAAAAAAATTTATCCTTTAATCCTATCCCTTTAATTGAGTTGATTATCTTTAATTACTCTAAGATTGCATGATTAGAATATAGGCCTCACATTAAGTGGTATCAGAGAGACAAGTTCCTGGATTTGATTTTAGAAGCGAGCGGGGTAGATCAAGTTCGCTTGACTTTAAATTCTCGCATGTGATTGATTAATTCTATGATTACAGAATATGCGAGCATGCTTTATTGATTGAAATTTTTTGAATTACATGATTATGTGATTTAATTTATAAAGCATGATTTGATTGAGATATGAACTGTACTCATGCATTGAATCCGAGTTCCATCTTTTGGCTTGAGTAAGGAGATCAGAGGTTATGAGAAACTGGAATTGTGAGATTGAGATATCTGTTTCCCTAATCCCTTTTGTTCTAGATGGGTACTCGAAGAAGATTGAACATGACTACTCCACCTGGTATTGCTACGACTGAAACTCCGCCTATAGTGACTCCTCAGAATAACCAGGGCGATACAGTTGAGAATCAGATGGATGCCACCGCTACCCCTATGGAAACCTTACTGAAGAGGTTTCAGTCTTTCCGACCACCGATCTTGAGAGGTACGGAAAATCCCATGGAATGCGAGGGTTGGCTGGATGATATCGATGAACTTTTTGATTCTCTAGACTACTCCTATGACCGTCGAGTTAGATTGGTTGTTCATCAACTGCACGGAGTGGCTAAGAAATGGTGGATCTCAACTAAGAAGTCCATGGAGAACAGAGGTACTCTTATAAACTGGATTCTATTTAAGGCCGAGTTTTATAAACGATTCTTCCGAGTTTCTTACCGAAAGGATAAAAATGCCGAATTCGCCAATTTGAAGCAAGTCAATCTGAGTATCAAAGATTACGTGAACAAATTTGACAGTCTTTTGAGTTTTGCTCCACACGTTTCTGGAGATGATGAAGCAAAAGCTGACCACTTCATTAACGGTTTGAACCCTGAAATCTTTACTTTAGTCAATACCGGGAGGCCTAATAATTTCGCAGATGCTATGGATCATGCCAAAGGTGCAGAAGCCGGATTGATAAGGCAGAGAGGAAATAAGTATGAACCTCAGCACCAGCAGAGGCAGTTTCAGGCCCAACCACCCCAGTATCAGAATCAACCACCGAGGACTGAAGGTGGTAGCAGTGGAGGTAGTAAGAAGAATTACTTTCGTCCCAAGGGAAAGCAGTTTAAGAACTCTGGAAGCAGTTCTTCAAGTTCAGGTGGCTCGAAACAGAACAGTTACAGTCAAGGTTCAAGTTCCTCTGGCACTTCTTGTAACAAGTGTGGAGGCCGTCACTCCAGTGACCAGTGTAGAGGAATTTTTGGGAATTGCTACATTTGCCAGCAGACGGGGCATTATGCTAGACTTTGTCCTCAGCGGGGTTCCGAACAAGCACAAAGTGGAAATGCTTCTCGACCGTCATCTCAGCCTCAGAGGCAATTGAATGCAGTTCACTCTTTCCAACCTCAACAACAGAATCGTCAAGGAGGCAACCAAAATTTGAACCAACCTCCTAGGCAGCAGGCGAGAGTGTATGCTCTGAATGAAGATCAGGCACAGGCTGCACCTGATGATGTGATTGCAGGTAATTGTACGATCTTTGATTATCCTGCTATTATTTTGATAGATACAGGTGCTTCTCACTCTTTCATTTCTGAGAAATTTGTGTTGATACATTCCTTGCCTTTTGAGCCTTTACCTGCTGTAGTTTCTGTTACTTCACCGTTGGGTGGAGGAATTGTTTCGAGGAGCTTTGTTAGGAATTGTGGATTGAGTTTTGAAGGGAATTTGATTGAGTTCGACTGTATTGTACTTAGTATGTCTGACTTTTATTGTATAGTTGGCATAGATGTTTTGACTAAGTACAGGGCTTCAGTAGATTGTTTTCAGAAGATAGTCTGGTTCAGACCTGAGATGTCAAAAGAGTGAAAATTCCTTGGTAAGGGTTCTCGTTCCAAAATTCCTATGATATATGTCTTATCTATGACTAGATTATTACAGAGAGGAGCCGAAGGATTTCTTGTTTATGCCATCGATATTCTGAAGTCTAGCCCTAAGTTGAATGATATAACAGTGGTTAGGAAATTTCCTGATGTGTCTCGGATGAGATTCCGGGATTACCGCCTGTTCGTGAGATTGAATTTGGCATTGAACTGACGTCAGGTACTCAACCGATTTCTAAAGCTCCGTATAGAATGGCTCCAATCGAATTGAAAGAACTGAAGGAACAATTGGAAGAATTGATTGCCAAGGGATACATTAGACCGAGTGTGTCGCCTTGGGGTGCTCCTGTCTTGTTTGTTAGAAAGAAAGATGGTTCTATGCGTCTCTGCATTGACTACCGCCAGCTGAATCAGGCGACAGTTAAGAACAGGTATTCTTTACCTCGTATAGATGATCTTTTTGATCAATTGCAGGGTTCGTGTATTTACTCGAAGATAGATTTGAGGTCTGGTTATCACCAACTGAGAGTTCGTGAAGAGGATGTTCCTAAGACTGCGTTTCGAACTAGGTATGGCCACTTCGAATTTCTTGTCATGCCTTTCGGTTTGACGAACGCCCCAGCGGTCTTTATGGGGTTGATGAACCGAATCTTTCAATGTTTTCTTGATGAGTTCTTAATTATCTTCATTGACGATATCTTGATATATTCTAAGAACCGTACAGAGCACGCAGAGCATTTGAGAATTGTGTTGCAGATTTTGAGAACCGAACAGTTATTCGCCAAGCTTTCGAAGTGCGAGTTTTGGCTTGACAGAGTTGTCTTTCTGGGGCATATCATTTCTGGAGATGGAATTTCTGTCGATCCCAGTAAGATAGAAGCGGTGATGAATTGGCGCAGGCCGACTTTTGTGCCTGAGATCCGAAGTTTTATGGGTTTAGCGGGGTACTATTGCAGGTTTATTCAGGGTTTCTCTTCTATTACGAAGCCTATCACTCAACTGACTCAGAAGAATGCTCCTTTTCTTTGGACAGATGATTGTGAAGCCAGTTTTGTTGAGTTGAAGAAGAGATTAACCAGTGCTCCGATTCTTTATATTCCATCTGGTTCAGGAGACTTCACAGTTTATTGCGACGCTTCTCATCTTGGTCTTGGTTGTGTTCTTATGCAGAGGAAGCACGTGATAGCTTATGCGTCGAGACAGTTGAAACCGCACGAGACTCGCTATCCAGTTCATGATCTTGAACTCGCTGCTATTGTTTTTGCTTTGAAGATATGGCGGCACTACTTGTACGGTGAGTCTTTCGAGATCTTTTCGGATCATAAGAGTCTTAAGTACTTATTTTCACAGTCTGAGTTGAATATGAGGCAGAGGAGATGGTTAGATCTTTTGAAGGATTTCGACTGCGAGATTAAGTATTACCCAGGGAAGTCGAATGCAACTGCCGATGCTTTGAGTCGCAAGCTTTGTTCTTTATCTCTGTCGACGATTGGTGTTTCTCGGTTGATCGAAGACTGTTGCACTTCTGGGTTGGAGTTTGAATCAGATAGGAATCCGATCAGAATTTGTACGATTCAGGCCGAGCCAGAGTTGTTTGTATCGATCAGAGAAGCACAGAAATCAGATGAGAGTATTCAGAAGTCGATAGAGAAGGTACAGTCTGGACACCAGTCTGAGTTTCAGGTCAAGGATGATGTTTTGTTTGTGAATAACCGAATTGTTGTGCCTGATTTTTCTGAGTTGAGACAGCGTATATTGAGAGAAGCGCATTGCAGTCGGTTCAGTATTCATCCAGGAGGCCGGAAGATGTATAACGACTTGAAAGGTCAGTTTTGGTGGAAAAAGTTGAAGAATGATGTTACGAAATTTGTATCCCATTGTTTGAACTGTCAACAGGTTAAAGCTGAGAGAAAGAGGCCAGGCGGACTTCTGCACAGTCTGTCTATTCCGGAATGGAAGTGGGATCATATTTCGATGGATTTCTTCACAAAACTACCACGATCTGTTCGAGGATGCGATGCCATTTGGGTAGTGATTGACCGTTTGACGAAGTCTGCTTGTTTCATTCTGTATCGGATGACTTACCGACACGATCAGATAACAGAATTGTATGTTCGAGAGATTGTCAGATTGCACGGTGTGCCGAGATCGATTGTTTCTGACCGAGATCCTTGGTTTACTTCTCACTTCTGGCACAGCCTGTAAGAGGCTCTTGGTACTAGATTGCATCTAAGTACAGCGTATCATCCTCAGACGGACGGACAGTCAGAGAGGACGATTCAGATTCTAGAAGATATGCTACGAGCGGTAGTGCTTGACTTTGGCACTGCTTGGCAAGATACTTTGCCTCTCGTTGAGTTTTAGTACAACAACAGCTTCCAGACGAGTATAGGAATGGCACCTTTTGAAGCGTTGTATGGAAAGAAATGCAGATCTCCTTTGTATTGGGATGTTATGTCTGAGTCCCCAGACTTGGGACCAGATATAATTCATGATATGGCTGAGCAGGTGAAGACTATTTGTTTGAGAATGAAGACCGCTCAGGACCGACAAGCGAAGTATGCGAATATACGTCGTAGAACTCTATCCTTTGATCAGGGAGACCGTGTATTCTTGAAGATTTCTCCGTTTAGAGGTACTGTTAGATTCGGGAAGAGAGGAAAGTTGTCACCGAGGTTCATCGGTCCTTATGAGATTTTGCAGAAGATAGGCGATCTAGCCTACCGTTTAGCACTTCCTCCTTCTTTATCTGGTATTCACGGCGTCTTTCACGTCTCGATGTTGAGGAAATACCATCCCGATCTGTCTCATGTTCTTCAGCCTGACGAAGACGAACTTGATGAAACTCTGAGTTACTTTGAAAGACCGATTCAGATCCTTGACAGAAAGGAGAAACAGCTCAGAACCAAATCGATACCTTTGGTGAAAGTTCAGTGGAGTCGTCATGGAGTTGAAGAAGCGACTTGGGAGACAGAATCTGTCATGAGACAGAGATTTCCTGATTTATTCATCTGATGTGAGTTCTTATTTCTGTTCTTGAATTCTTAATTTTCTTCTTATGAGTTGATATCGATGATTTCGAGGACGAAATCTTGTCTTAGAGGGGGAGAATTGTAACGCCCCGTTTTTATCTTAATTGATGTTATTCAAGATAATCAGTGATTTCAGAATTCGAGATCGGACTTTTTATTGATCAGGGTCCTTTTTGCAAATTTTGGAAATTTCAGGGACTAAAATGCAAAAATGGATTTTGTTATATTATTTACTTGGACTTGGTCTTCTCTTTTCATCCTATCTTCTTCCCCAACCGTGCTCCATCCATTGAAGGCGACAAAGCTTCCTCCCAAGCTTTGTGATTTCATTTCTAGCTCAATCCGTCCGATAGAATTGATTTCTGACTGGATATCTGCGATCACAGCGATGAGTGCTCCGTTTGGAAGTAAGTATATTGTAATTCTGAGAAGTTTGAATTTATTTTTGTCGTCAGAAATTGTTTATATTCGGAGAGGATGTTTATGAGTTAACAGTGATCGTATATCTAAGACGATTCGAAGATCTAACGACGAATGGAATTGATATGATTTTTCTTATGATTTTCGAAAACATTGATTTTGAGATATGTTGGGTTTGTGTTGGAATTGAGATTTGAGGATTGAAATGAGTCCTTTGAGTTGTTGTATTACTGTCTGCAATTCCGGTTTGATCAGTTATAGCCGTTATGCTGTCAGTTTGAAGTTTGAATTTCGGAGTTGATGTTTTGAGTTTGAGTTGAGTTTGATTGAGTTTTGATGTCGATATTGATCTTTGAATTCTTCTGTTAGATTGATTGAGAGTTCTTGGAGTTGCTAGAGTTGCAGCTGTGGTTCAGTTGGAAGATTTGAGCCGGTATTGTATCGATGTCTTTAGTAGTCGATTGATGAACTTGTTATTTGACTTGAGTTTGTATTGATTGAAGAATTGTTGTTTCAGATTGAAGAGATTGAAGCGACATAGAAGAGGTATAAGACGACTTCGAAATAGAATGGGACGATGAACTTGAATCGAGATTGATTCGAGTGTCCTAGACGAAATCACATATTGCATGTTTTGATTCTTGATTGATTATATGATTGAATTGTTTTGAGTGCATTAGATTACATATGCATTCATATTGAGCCTTGATTTGTACAATTTGAATTAGACGATCTAGGGATTGTAGTTGAGTAGCTTGGTAGGCGATTTACTACCTTGTTGAATAACTCACTATAATGCTCTTGAGTCTAGAGGTTTAAAGCATGTCATGTCCACCTCGAGAGGGAAGTCGGTGTGATTATGAATGATTTAGCCTCGGGATCCCAAACCGAAGAAAGAAAGAATAGAAGAAATTCATTGATTATCTGACTCTGATAATCCAGAAGTTTAAAGACATGCATATCATTTTAATTACAGTATTGGATTGAAATATGTGATTAAATGAAGTTTGATTTCATAATTGAATTGATATGTTTATTTGATTGCATGTCAGTCTCTTTTACTGGGAATATTATTCTCACCGGATTATCCGGCTGTTGTCTTTGTTTGTATGTGTACTTGGCAACAGGTGGGGCAGGAACGAATCAGAGACAACATGGCTAGAGAGGATTGAGGGAATAGAGTGAGGCTTGGAAGTTAGGAGTCTTTTTATATATTGAAATCCTTTTTGTATTGAATAAGTCCGAACTAGATGGACCTTTTTATGCATGTTATACTTTTGGAAGTTTGTATAACTTATTACTTTTAGATTGTATCTTGTTGAATGGGAGTTTATTGTTGAATTGTGTTTTGAGAGGAGTTGGAAAAGTTGAGCAGAAAACCAGAATTTTTCTGGGCAACTGGTCTCGCTCGATCGACAATTTATTGCGGATCGAGCGAGCACCCTGTGAGCGAGGCAGTGGAATCAAGATTTTGTTCTCGCTCGATCGGTAATATTTTACCGATCGAGCGAGGTACTTTTACCTCGGGCAGTGGCTTTGGTTTTTATGGCCCGCTCGATCGGTAAGATTTTACCGATCGAGCGAGCACTGTTCCTTTAAAAAAAAATTTATCCTTTAATCCTATCCCTTTAATTGAGTTGATTATCTTTAATTACTCTAAGATTGCATGATTAGAATCTAGGCCTCACAACATCTCCATGTCATCAAGCCATCCTTCACATTCAACTGCATTTTCTGTACCTTTCAGGGTTGGCGGCTTGTAGGATTGAAAACGTTTCAGCAATGTTTCCATTGGAGTCGCAGTCATATCAGTCATGTCTCGAGATGTACTTCCCTGTTCATTACTCGGCCCTGCAGTAGCTTGAGGCACTATCGGTGTTACCACTGTCGGTGGCGTATGAACTGTCTGCTCTGGTATAAGAGTAGGAACCTGTGGTAGAGTAGGGACCTGAGGTCTAAGAGGAAGTCGTCCTGGTCTTCGAGACATATCTGATTATCAAAATGGTTAGGATACCAAATCATCAAATTATCTCAGTCCTCCTCTGATCATCTTACCTCTGATCAAGACTCGGTTCTGATTCAATCTTAAATAAATAATCGAAGTACACAACCAAGACATGCCTCCAATCAATTCCGATAATCAGGTAGCATATCATAATTAACAGACCACATGCCTCTAATCATTCCAGATATTCCAGTAAGCATGGGTCTTTAATCATCGTAAATCATACTTTCAAATAAAATAAATACAATACTGTAATAAATTACTTGAAAGTAGACCATGCTAGCATTTAAAACATGTAATTCAATCACGTAATTAAATCATATCATGATAAAATAAATAAGCAAGGCAGATGACTCGATCTACCCCACTCACTGTCTACTAAGTCCAGAATGTTCTTTCTCTGATACCACCTGTTGTGACGACCCGAGTTCTAATCTCTCGATAATCAAATCATCAAAAAGAATAGACAATAATCAATGTCTAAACAAATAACTAAATATTTTTTTTTAAAAAATTGAGCACCTCGCTCGATCGGTAAAAAGTTACCGATCGAGCGAGCAACAATTGCTCAACTCTCGGGTTCAACTATTGGTGGCCTCGCTCGATCCGCAATATATCACCGATCGAGCGAGCCACAATTCTTCAAGTTTCTGTTCAGGAACACATGGCCTCTCTCGATCGGTAAGAAATGCCCGATCGAGCGAGCACAGCTCCAAGGGAAAAACAGAAGCTACAATTTGCTGTCAAAACGAGTTCTTCATGCATTCTTCTTCCATATATAATTCATACATGAACTAATCCATAAAAATAGCTAACATACATACTAACATGCTGTGTAAGGGATTATTTTGGATCATAACAAGACCTTAAAAATATAAACAAGGCTCTCAAACATGCAAGAATCATTGCTATATAAACAAGATCAAGATACATCATGTTGTTACAAAGAATTTACACCTCTATCAAATCCTAAATACAATAACAAGACCACAACTTAATCATCAACAAGTCTTGGTACAAGTATCTATCACATGATCATGTTTAAGGCTCAACTCTACATCATGACAGCTCACTCTAACTCATCTAACTCGGATCATCACGCTGTGTTCATCTCATCCCTTGTTCTTTAGGTACGCCTTTGCCCGATTCCACTCCCTCCTATTGCAATGACACATACAACAAAACAATAGCCGGATAACTCCGGTGAGAAATAGATTTCTCAGTAAAAGCGACTAAACAAGCATACAAGCATATATCAAGATCATGATATAAAGAAAAGCAATGCATGCTTTAAAACAAGGTTCATCTTTTTATTCGTCGGTTGGGATCCCGAGAAGTAGATATCATAACTAATCCACCGACACACCCAATCGAGGTGGGGCTACTATCTTGCTTCTCTAGACTTTGAAGCCATTATATATGTAGATCAGACGCTAGGCTAAAACAACCACCCAAGCCATACATATACAATCCCTCAAATCGTCTAATCGAACGTTTCCGTTCATTTTGAAATCAAGGAATAAGTCTTGCAAGATGAATACAACATATAATCATAAAAGCATTTATAACAACTAAGACTCATTCAATAAAGCATAGAAGCACATATAAAGCAATTAAGCAAAGAAGTATGTGATTTAAGGGAACTCGATACAAACCATCTCGAGTTGTAATCCCAATCAAATCGTAGTCCACTTTTACCTTTCAAATATGATGTTTAGGATGTCTTCTAACTTGTCCAAATCTGTACAACATCAACCACCAAAACTCATCTCAAAATCTGCTCAAAATCAACCCAACTTCAACAAAACTTCAAGGCAAACTCTACCAACCTTGTTCTATCTTATATCGGTTTAGGAGTAGACTTCTAAAGTATATATACTCTGTTTATGAACTGAAAAAATAGCATTACAATCAAGGAATCATTAACCAATAGTTCAGCAACTTTGGAATCCAAAAGCAATAGCAAATCATTTCAATTCAAGAGTTCGACGGCATATCGGTATAAACTCGGCGATTCCGAACATATCAATAACAATTCTCACATATATATCAGCTGTTGAAGCTTCAAAACCAACATATAAGCAGGTATATCAATCAAATCATAGCTGGAAATCATAAGAACATGATATACAAATCAATCCTCAACCCAACTTTGAGAAAACACAAGATAGAAGCTTAACAACAACACTTTCATATCAACATCTGATCTCTGTCAAATTCTACTTCTCAAACCTTAATGAACTAATATAAAACTTACATCAAATCTAAGGTTTCGTTTCGAGGATTCCAAAACATCTTTCGGAATCGAATTCGGATAACCGTAGCTCAAGATATATGGATTGTAAGAAGAAGATTGAAAGTTGGAATTCTGCTCTCGGTTTCTTCCTTCTAACTTTGAGAAATCTGATGAAATCTAGTGAATCACACGTGCAATCCAATAAAAATAACAAGTGTCCCACTAAAGTTCAAGATTTTGCACTTTGGCCCCTCAAGACTTCCAAAATTGCAATTCAGTCCTCAATTTCTTATTGTATCCAATTTCAATCCTAAATAATTTAAGAATATTAGAATTTAAATCAAAACTCCAAATATTCCCAAATTAAATATACTCGGATTAAAATTAAATAATTCCGGGCGTTACATCTATAATTTCCATAGATTCTTAAATCCATGTTTACCCAAAATATGGAATTTAATTCTCAAATCCCATAATTAATACTTTAATATTTTTGGGCCTTACAATTCCTCCCCTATAAGACACGATTTCGTCCTCGAAATCTTATACAATCGAGTAATCCTTCCAATTTCATGAAAATTCCATTGAACTTCGATTAACTGATAATCTTGTGTCCTAGCTTTCTTTCCTTTCTGATCAAGTATTTGTATCGAATTCTCAACATACTTCAGAGTCTCATCAACTTCAACTTCATCATATTTACATATAGAGTTAACATTAGATGGATACTTCATAATATAATTACCTGAAAGATGTCATGTATTCTCAAAAGAAACAAAGCAGTGCAAGTCTCTAGATCAAATCATCTATCTTCTCGAGAATCTCATAAAACTAGCGAATTCTCGTATGCAGTTTTCCTCTTTGTCTCCTAATTAATCAATTTTCTGCAAGAAAAATCTTTGAAATATCGATCTTTCAGATCAATAATAAAGATTTGCATTAACAATTCAAATCTTTCATTTGTCCAACCAGAGTCGTCTTCGTTTTGATCAGAAAATTTCTTAACTACTCAATCATAATTCTAACATATCCAATTCCCATTCAACTGACTCAGAAAATCATCTTTACGCAAATGATATCTTCTTTCCTTCCCGTATAATTCTACAAAAATATCATGATGATATTCACATTATCGCTGTCACTGTTCAGAATTTTCGCAAGAATAAAAAACTTTGGCTAACTAGTGCCAAAATCGAGCACTAAAACCCCCTGTCATATCTTCTAACATCTAAAGCATCCGCTGTGACTGTAGATCGTTCAGATACATATAACCGAATCATAACCAGATCGAATAACAAAATCTCTGTAAAACTATGCCACAAACGGAAATGAATCCAAGATTTCTATTTAGCTTGACAGATTTCAACAATTCATAAATTCTGACACATATCAGAGGTAAGAATAATCACTTGATTAAAACTAACAATTCTTCTGTACAAACTCCAGTAATAGATGTCATCTATCAGTCAATCAATACTCAAATAACCTCTCGATATCAATTAATTGTTGTAATTTTGTACTTAAATTCATCAAAACATAATACTCATTCCATTCTGAATCAGAATATATGTAAAACCGATTACTAACTATTCTCTCTACTTTCAACTGTTGACGATTTAAAATATTCAAATACATTCCTCGGAACATCATTCTTCATTTGCTTCTCTAAGAATTAATTCTTCAAATCCTTAAGTATCTTTCAGGAATCTAAAATAATACTGAATAGATCGCAACAGTCAATCTCATACGATCTTATCATTCTGCAACCTTGGTACAAAATACTATCATTTACAAGCACAACAACTTTACTGACCTGAATTCACAGATTGGGGTCCTGATTTGACTTTTCTTCATAGATTTGTGTTAACCAATTGAATCATACTTCTGCGATTCATTAGTCTTCACAAACAATTCCGTTTTGCCTTGAGAGCAAACCAATTGAATCATACTTCTGCGATTCATTAGTCTTCACAAACAATTCCGTTTTGCCTTGAGAGCAAAATTTTAATAGACCTCCTATTTGTTTCAATTATAAATCATACGTGCAATAATCATGAATCATAAATCAACAGAAAATACTGATATTTTCTAAAATAAGAAGAGATCCTTCAGTTCATAGTAATATCTATTGCACTCCATTTCCTTAGATAGTACTAAATTCCACAGTCAAAGTCTTCATCACATCTCAATATCTTTTCAGCCTTATATTCATTGCAAACTGCAAATTTCATTACGTCAAATCCTACTATCAAGGAAGATATCAAAAATTTCTTTGCAAGAAAATAACATTAAATCCTTCAATCAATAAAATTGTTATAAGTTCCAATCAAAAATCAGAGATTGAGTTTCATACTTCTTCAGTTGTCTTGATGTTAAATCTATCACATGCTTCTTATAATTCACGATGCATCCAAACTTTTGATAAGACATAAGAAATGATACTATACTGCAACATCATTAATGTAGTATAGAATAAAGAATTTCTATATCACTGGACAATTTTTTCCTGGTTTGAACACGATACAACTTATATCATAAGATTTAATTCAGACAATTTGGCATTCTTAGAAATTAACTGAGAAAGTATCTCCACAAGAAAAAAAATTCTTGAATAATAATGCCACGACAAAATCTATAATCTTCTAATCTCAGTTACAGATATCAGTTTATGCCAATTCTTAATAGCTTCGGTCTTGCGACAATCAATAGAAATGTCATCTTCAAGATCATAGTTGCAAGAGATCACTTAATCTCATCATAATTCAAACTTCAATAAAATATCTTACCACTGTTCAACATACTCAAGCTGTAACAACTTTCATTTGCTCTGAATAATCAGTACTACTCTTCGAATGGATAAGAATCATCAATAAGAATAATCATAAACTCATCTAAATACCTTGAGAAGATTCTACTCATAGAGTCGTAAAGATTGTTATAGTATCAGCAAATCGACTGCATAACTATAATTTCAAGTGATCATATTTCATATGAAAAGCAATCTTAGAAACCTCTTTCTCTCGAATTTTCTGCTACAGATATTCTGATCTCAAATCAATCCTCGAATATACAAATGCAATTCTTCAAGCTATTCTTTCATTTCACAAGATGCCATTTAACACAGAGTTCAAGAAATGAGTGAAGTACCTGGCATCAATTCTATGCCGAATTCGATTTCACCATAACAACAATTCAGGAATCTCATCTGAAACATATCAGTAAATTCTCTAACTACTGATATATCAACAATTTCATGTCTAGGCTTCAGAACCTTCACGGCACAATCAAAAAGTCATCTTTTCCTTTATGTATTAATAGATCAAATACAGAACAATTATCAAGAGACTTCAAAATTTTGAATCTTTACTTTAGAATTCCTATCAACTTGCCATCTCCGGTCTGAATTTTCAAAACTTCACTAAACAGTCAATTGTTATCTGGTACTTGGTAAACATTTCTATTCTGATAATAAAAATTCAATTCAAACACCAAGCACAATACAATCTCTCCCATAGTCAATTTACTTCATACAGTTGTATACACTTCTTAACTGATTTCACCATACGATGTCTCTCCCCAGCGGTGAAGATATAAATACTATCGTAATAATGACTCAACAGATCATACATGAACAAGAGTAATTATTAAAATATGCAGATAAGTGATGTCTTTGTATCTCTCAATAAATAAGCTGAATAACTAAATATAAATCTGTTACCTGCTATGATTTCATCATATACTTTCTTCCCAGACTGAAGAACTGGTTGAGATGCACTTGCATCCGATGCTTTTTCAATCTCACGTAGAGAGCAAATTCTAGCAAAATGACCTACTTGCTTACAAATGTGGAAACTGCTCCAGATTCCTCTACAATTATCAGTATCATGTCTCCCTACACATTTGCTACAATAAAATTCAGCATATCCAGAACTCTGTCCCAGATTCATATTTTTTGGACCACTGGAACTAGCAGAACTTCTTCCCGGCTTCTTAAATTGTTTTGATTTATAAAAGAAAAATTTCCTTTTGCTACTACTGTTGCCAAAAGATTTCTGGAAAGGAATCTGCTGACGGAATTCAAATTTAAACAGACCCCACGAAATGGTCATACCTTGAGTTACTAAGGCTTTGTGCGTTGAATTCCACCAACGTTTTGCATTTCCCTGAAGTTGATGCACAACTAGCTGGATTCGACGATCATCGGAGTAATCCAGAGAATCAAATAACTGATCAATCTCATCTAGCCACCTTTCACATCCAACAACATTTTCATTATTCTTCAATGTCGGTGGGTTGAAAGACCGAAACCTCATCAGTAGGGTTTCCATTGGGGTCGGAGTGATATCCACTGAATCAGTCATACTACGAGATTGTTCAGTCATAGAGTACCACTGGTTGTTGTTTGATCACAATTCTTCAAGGATACAAATATGATATTCAAACAAATTAGTGTACCACTCAGCAATATTTCACAAACAACAGTTCAATCTCAGTCCTCCTTTCTGATTAGCATACATGAAGATGTTGCTTCTCAAAAGATCGAGTTCTGATTCAATCTAAATCAATACATACTTCAATTGATTCAGATATTCAAATAACATGAAATTCTGACAGTTGTGCGGCATAATCTTACCATATAATCACATCATCGTGCGATAATAAATTCAAAATAGTAAGACATAAAACATGCTCGCAATGAAATAATTACAGAAATCATAAAATAAAAAACTCGATCTACCCCGCTCATTCTAGATCAATCCAAGAACTTATGCTTTAATACCACCTGTTGTGGGGACCTCGGGTTGCTAATCTCATTCTAGGGCAATCAATGAACAATTAACATTCATTAAGCATCAAATAAATAAACCAAGATCAAAGTAAAAAAAAAAAATTTTAAAGATAAACGTCACCTCGCTCGATCGGGTGATTTCACCCGATCGAGCGAACAAGTTTGCCCTACTCTCGGGTTCCAAAACTTCAGGGCTGCGCTCGATTGGTAATAATCTTCCGATCGAGCGAGCCAAAAATCAGATCCTCTGTTTTGAAAATAATAAGGCCGCGCTCGATCGGTGATAATCACCCGATCGAGCGGGCATGTTTTCCAGCAAAACCAGCAGATAACATTTTGCTGTCAAACCCGATTCCTTTCATTCTAAATCATAAAAACATGATCCAATACATGATATATCAATTCCAAAACATGCATTTAGACATCAACAAACTCTCAAGCATCTACACAAATATTTATTACATCAAACAAGTCGTTAACAAAACAATAAACAACATAACTCTCCCGAGTTTCCAACATGAACTACAAACTAACATAGTTCTAGAAATTTTGATGTTTTTTTTAAAAGTTCTAAGTTCAGCAACAACCCGAGTCCTCACGTTCTAGACTCTCTCCCAGCTGTCAATAACATCGATGATCAGCTCCGGCCCGCTCTGTTGTCATGCACACATACAAAACAAAAACAGCCGGATAACTCCGGTGAGAATAAATTCCCAGTATAAACGATATATATAAAATCAGTTAGAACAATATCAAATCAAATCGAAACTTCTCAAGACTCAAGACTTAAATCAATCTAGCGCGCATATATCTAAAGAATTGATTCTTAACACTTCTTGTCCATCAAGATTCATAAATGATCTTGACATGGATATACATCTAACGAGTTTGCAAACGACTCGGAAATAAGGTTCGTAAACGACCTTGGCATCGAATCAATTCATATCTCATATCATATCGTAAGCAATAAAGATCCACTACCTGTGATGGATCGACACAACAATTCTAAATCAAGAATAACAATCAAATAGTATGTGATTTGCTTCGAGGTAACTCGAGATCATCAATCTCGAGTATCAAAAGTCCTCTTCGACGGATATCATTTTATACCTTTTTCTTCTCGATTCTGAATGCTTCAATGCTGAAATACAATATCAAATATTCATATCAAACTCTATTCAATCTCTATTCAACTCCATCAAGAAATAGATATCAAATTCAGCTCAAAAGCAAGACAATTCAAACGATCAAACGACTTCAAACCTTCAATCAAACGTCTTCGGTGCCAAGTCGGACTTCGTGAGCTGATCGTGCTTGAAACAAATCTGAAATATAACGATTATGATCAAGAAGCATCATTATAAAATCACAAGATCCTCAGCTCAATCATAGGCTATCAAAACGATTTCAACAATTAAGCCGACGGCGTAGCTGTAACACCCGGTATTTTTAATTACATAAATCCGCCTGCATAATTAGGATATTTAATTATTTAAATTTATGATTTATGGGTTAAATAATTATGTGAATTATTTATGCATGATTTAATTTATTTTTAAGCATTTAACCCATAATTAGTGATTTTTATGATTTTTTAGTATTTTTATTATTTGATCGCGTGGACGGGACCGTGGACGAACGAGATGACAACTTTCCACCCAAATTATTTTATGAGCCTTATTAGAGCCTTAAAATATTATTTTGAGTTTTATTATCTCAAAATTTTAAGTATTTAATTTTATATAATTTTAGGAGTCCTTTTTATTCAAAAATTAGCCAAAATATTGACTTTTTACTATTTTTAAAATTCCCCTAAAATTATATTTCGAGATTTTATTTTATGTTTCAGATTTTAAAGGTTTCTTTTAGAATTTTAATTAAGTTATATTTTATATATATGTTATATCCTTAATTATATAATTAATTACCCTATTTCCTAATTAAACTAAAACCTAAACCTACTAGCCGACCCCTTCCTCCTTCCCAAGCATCAGCCGACACCACCCCCATTCTCCATCTTCATCTTCATCTTCTTCCTCAAGCCAAGGTGACTCCATAGTTTTTTCGAAGGTTCCAAGCAGCCAAGACACCCCGTCGTCGTCCCGTCGTCCCGAAGTCCGTCGTACACGCTTCTAAACTCCATAAATCGGTGAAAGGCATGTTTCTTTCCCATTTTTCGTACGATATCAGTGGTATATTATATGGAATGTGTAGACATCGAATTTCTTTCATTACTTTTCAGAAAAAATCGGTTGAAGTTTTGTGGTTTGCGTGCATATCCATGGTTCACGATTTTGTTTGATGTCATGGACTGGTTCAGGGCTGAGGGTTCGGTCAAGAGGGTCCTAGGGAGCCTTAGGGTCGGTTGGAGTCGGACGGTTCAGGCTGGAAAGGGAGCTATGACCGAGCTACATCAAATCGGCCCCAGGAGGTCACAGTTTAGGGTTTCGGAAGGGGTGGCTTCGGGAACTTGGTTTGGTCGTGCATGGGGCTGGGGCCTGGTCAGGCTAGGTCCGCCCGGACGTGGGCTACGTCCGGGCGGCGGCGCTCCGGCCAGGGGCGGCCGGAGCCGGCCGGCAGCAGGCCAAGAGGGCCTGCTGCTCACGGCCGAGAGGCAATGGGAGAGGGGGGATCGGGTTGGGCTAGGTTAGGGGTCTGGGTCGGGTCTGAGTGGTCCGGGTTGGGTCGGCTAGGTAGTGGGTCGGGTTAGTGAGTCCGGGTCCGAGTTTGGTGGTCCGGGCTCGAGTATTTTATTTTTAAAGTATTTTACAAATTTATGTGTTTTTGAGTCAAATAAATTGAAATAAAATTATTTGGACTCCCAAATAATTTTATTTGGACTTTTAAAATTTTTAATTAAGTTAGTCCATTTATTTTATGGGATTTTGGGCCCATAAAAGTTAATGGGCCAGTCCTTGGGTTTTTGGGCCCATTGGGCCAGTTTAAGTTGTTATTGGGCTTAGTGTATTTTAATGGGCTTTATTAATTTAATTGGGCTTAGAATAATTATTTGGGCTTAAAGTTTAAGATATTGGGCTTAAGTATGTTAATGGACCAGATTTAAGTTAATGGGCTTGTGTGTAGGGCCAGCAGTCCAGGACCATCCATGAGAAAATTTGCATGTGTCCTGATTATATATTTAATTATTTTTATGCATTTGAGTTATTTTAATATTTATATGTTAATAAGAAATTAAATTAAATATATATGATGGACACACATTTTATTCAAGTACATGCATTCATGAAATAATATTTTATGCATGATTTAATGTTTAAGTTGAGCAATAAAAAATATTTTATGTTGGAAGTTGAAGTAGTGTGACAATTTAAGGGGGATTCGTCCCCATATGATTGAAGGGCAGTTTACTGCCAATTTAAGAGGTGATTCGTCACCGGCCACGTACGTAGGTTTCCACGCTGATCAGTATTTAATGTATGATTTAAGGTTACACTACGGATACAACCATGCTATGTTAGAAAATAAATTGCTCAATATGGTTATGTATTATGTTATGTATTATGTTTATTTAAGTAAGTTATGTTATGTAAATTTTTAAGCATGCTCATTCATGTATATGTATGTATTAGTATTAAATTGGTTTAAATTATTTTAAACCCTTGTTATGTTAGTATGTTGGGCCTCTAGGCTCACTACACTGGTATGGTGCAGGTGAGTACGTTGAGGATGACATTGTACCCACCGGAGGCGAGGACGTATGAGCATGCATGCAGTGGCCCCGTGACCGTGAAATATTCTGAGTCGCTATGCATGTTATTGTTTTTGTCAGCATGATACATTTTTATTATTTTCAGTGATTGAGGGTCTAGAATATTTATTTAATATTTTCAGTGCATGCAAACTTTTATTTACTTATGCAGTATATTTTTAATTAATGTTTGACTCAGATATTTATTATATTTTTAAGAATGCATTTTTATTTAAGTATTTAATTGTTTATTCATTTTAAATATTTTTATTCTGTGCATATATGTATGGGCATATATGTACATATTTTATTTAGTAAGTATAAAAAAAAAAAAAAAAAAAATTTCCGCATATTTATTTATTATAGAGTTAGGGTCGTTTCAGTTGGTATCAGAGCACGGTCCTCGGAGGGGTCCTCACTGCTATGCGAGCTCAGAAATCCACGCTACCGGTCTGTAAGTTTTAAATGTTTATAGCATGATTTAATTTCTAGAATTTAAGTTAGCATTAATTTTAAAACACTTAGTTATCATGGCGATTTACGTAAATAAATATGTGGTGGTGCAGAATGCCTCCCAGACAGGTGAATCGACGTGGGAGACCTCCACATCCACCTCCACCTCCACCGCCACCTCAGCAGCACCCCATGACAGCACTGGAGCAGGCCAGTGCCACGATGATGGCGGGTATTACTGCCTTGCTGGAGCAGCAGGCAGCCCGTCCCAGACTGTCCCACGAGGAGGACGTCGCCGAGAGGTTCCAGAAGAAGGGGCCTAAGGAGTTCTTGGGGACCACCGATCCGTTGGTGGCTGAGGGATGGATTCGCTCACTTGAGTCCATCTTTGACTATATGGGGATCACAGACGCCGACAGGGTGAGCTGTGCTACATACATGATGCGAGGCGATGCAGCCTCATGGTGGGAGGGTGCAGTACGAGGAGTCCATCTACCTACTCTGACATGGGCTGAGTTTAGGCGTATCTTCTACGCCAAATATTTCACTGAGGATGTGCGCAGTCGCATGATCCGGGAGTTCATGAGTCTCCGTCAGGGGGACAGATCTGTGGTGGAGTACATAAGCCAGTTTGAGAGGGGCTGTCGTTTTGTGCCCATGATTGCCGATAGTCCGCAGGAGAAGCTGCGTCAGTTTGTTGAGGGCCTGAAGGCTGAGATCAGGCACGACGTGCGCATGGCAGACGTTTTTACATATGAGTCTGCAGTCAGCAGGGCTTTGCGTTCTGAGGAGGGTCGGAGAGCGATCCAGAGAGAGCAACAGAGTAAGAGGCAGTTTGTACAGACAGGTTATCAGCGACCATCTTCGCAGCCTCCTGCGAAGAAGCAGTATACAGGGCCGGCTAAGGGCCCGAATCAGCAGCAGAGGCCGCAGCAGCAGCAGAGGGGCGGGGCCCCTAATGCCATAGCTCATCCCACTTGCCCGAAGTGCCAGAAGATGCATTCGGGACCTTGCCTATTGGGAGCAGGAGTTTGCTTCCACTGCAGAGAGCCGGGGCATCAGATTGCTAACTGCCCCAGGAAGAAGAACACCGCTGGTAGGGTGTTCGTGATGCAGGCTGAGGAGGTCGATCCAGACACCTCCTTGATCACCGGTACATCCTATCCCTAGTATTTTAATAAATTCTCCTTTGGTTAAAGATTTAGTATTTAATTTGAAATTCTTGTTATTTGGGTCATTTAACTGCATGTTAGAATAGGAAGCATGTTTTACTTGTGATTAGAATTAAGAACTTGTAGTGACTCGTTTGGGAAAATTTAGAAGTGGTATGAAACTGTTGGGAATTTTCTGCGTGCAGGGAGAATTCTAGTTGGAGGCAACTCCACGTTTGCGTTGCTAGATTCAGGAGCTACGCATTCGTTTATCTCCCTGGAGTTTATCAGGCGGGTAGGCATCACACCTGAGAGTAGTGACAGCGGGTATGATGTTACTATGCCGTCAGGGCAGATTATGTCTACCTCGAAGGTTATTCGAGGACTGGAGTTAGAGCTGCAGGGACACTCCATTCGAGCAGATGTAGTAGTCTTGCCTTTGAGTGGTTTTGATCTTATTTTGGGTATGGACTGGTTGACAGTCAATGGAGCTTCGATTGATTTTCGTCGGAGATCAGTGTCAGTGAGACCTACAGGGGGCGACCCGTTCACTTTTCATGCATCTCAGAGCAGTGATATTCCTCAGGTGATATCCTATATTCAGGCGAGGAAGTTGTTGAGACGGGGTTGCCAGGGGTTTCTAGCGAGTATTGTCACGACTTCAGAGCCATCTAGCAGATCATTATCAGAGTTAGAGGTGGTTCGTGACTTTCCGGATGTCTTTCCGGAGGATGTGGCAGGAATTCCACCAGTAAGAGAGGTGGAGTTCAGTATTGACTTAGTGCCAGACACCGTGCCTATCTCTAAGGCACCGTACAGGCTTGCTCCTACCGAGATGAAAGAGTTGAAGGAGCAGATTCAGGAGTTGTTAGAGAAAGGCTTTGTTCGACCTAGCTTTTCTCCTTGGGGAGCTCCGGTGTTGTTTGTGAAGAAGAAGGATGGCAGTATGAGACTGTGCATCGATTACCGAGAGCTTAACAGAGTCACAGTGAAGAACAAGTATCCGCTGCCGAGGATAGAGGACTTGTTTGACCAGTTGCAGGGAGCTTCAGTGTTCTCCAAGATCGATCTGCGATCTGGTTACCATCAGTTGCGTGTTAGGGATGCAGATGTGTCCAAGACTGCTTTCCGGACACGATATGGGCATTACGAGCTCTTGGTGATGCCATTTGGGTTGACCAATGCTCCAGCGGTTTTCATGGATCTCATGAACCGAGTCTTTCAGCCATATCTGGATCAGTTCATCATAGTCTTTATTGATGATATTTTGATCTATTCTAGGAGCATCGAGGAGCATAGACAGCACCTTCAGACCGCATTGCAGACTTTGAGGGAGCATCGGTTGTATGCCAAGTTCAGCAAGTGCGAGTTTTGGCTTGAGCAGGTGGCATTTCTTGGCCACATTATTTCGAGAGATGGAGTTGCAGTCGATCAGTCTAAGGTGGAGGCAGTGCAGAATTGGGGTATTCCGAAGAATGCTTCAGAGATTCGCAGTTTCTTGGGTTTGGCGGGGTATTATAGGAAGTTCATCAAGGGTTTTTCCTCTATTGCAGTACCCTTGACTTCCTTGACCAAGAAGAATGCGAAGTTTATCTGGAGTTCAGACTGTCAGAGGAGCTTCGATCAGCTGAAGGAAGCACTCACTACAGCACCAGTGTTAGCGATGACAGTACCACATGAGGAGTTAGTGGTTTACACCGACGCGTCTAAACTTGGTTTAGGCGCAGTGCTTATGCAGTGTGGTAAGGTTATTGCGTATGCGTCGAGACAGTTGAAGATTCATGAGCAGAACTACCCGACGCATGACTTGGAGTTGGCAGCAGTGGTCTTCGCTTTGAAAATCTGGAGGCACTATCTTTACGGCGAGAAGTGCAAGATTTTCACCGATCACAAGAGCCTCAAGTACTTCTTCACCCAGAAGGAGTTGAACATGAGACAGCGCAGATGGTTGGAGTTGGTGAAGGACTATGATTGTGACATTAGCTACCATCCGGGTAAAGCTAATGTAGTGGCAGATGCTTTGAGTCGGAAGTCGTCTGTGGTATCATGTTTGACTGTGCAGTTACCACTACAGACCGAGATTCAGAGATTTGGTTTGGAGTGCTATCCGAGCGGCCATGCACCGAGCTTGTCAGTGTTGACGGTGCAGCCAGTTTTGAGAGATCGGATTAGAGAGGGACAGTCCACTGATGAGGAGTTACAGCGATGGAGACAGAGAGATGAGGCTAGAGGTAATCTCTTGTATACAGTGGAGGATGGCATCGTTCAGTACCGTGGTAGGATGTGGGTACCGAACGTCGATCAGTTGCGAGCTGAGATTTTGACAGAGGCTCACGCATCTCCGTACTCCATTCACCCCGGAAGTACGAAGATGTACAAAGACTTGCAGCTATTGTATTGGTGGCCCGGTATGAAGAGTGACATCGGGAGAGTGGTGTCAGAGTGCTTGACTTGTCAGCAAGTCAAAGCAGAGCATCAGCGTCCAGCAGGACTTCTTAGACCTCTCCCTATTCCGGAATGGAAATGGGAGAATATTACGATGGACTTTGTAGTTGGCTTACCGAGGAGTGCCAGAGGATGTACAGCGATTTGGGTGATTGTGGATAGACTCACCAAGTCAGCTCATTTCTTGCCGGTGAGGACTACTTATACTTTGACACAGTATGCAGAGCTTTACATCAGAGAGATTGTTAGACTGCATGGCATACCAGTGTCTATTGTGTCAGACAGAGATCCGAGATTCACATCAGCATTTTGGAAGAGTCTGCACACAGCTTTGGGGACTAGGCTTTTGTTCAGTACAACTTTTCATCCCCAGACAGATGGTCAGTCCGAGAGAGTGATCCAGGTTCTCGAGGATCTTCTGAGAGCTTGTGTTATCGATTTTCGAGGATCTTGGGAGACTAGACTGCCATTAGTGGAGTTTACCTATAACAACAGCTTTCAGTCGTCTATAGGTATGGCTCCATATGCAGCGCTCTATGGGAGGAGATGCAGATCTCCGGTGCATTGGGATGAGGTTGGAGAGAGGATTTTGTTGGGTCCAGAGATTGTGCAGCAGACAGCTGACATTGTGACGCAGATTCGAGATAGGATGAGGACTGCGCAGAGTCGGCAGAAGAGTTATGCGGATGCCAGACGACGCGATTTGGAGTTCGCGGTAGGCGATCACGTATTCTTGAAGGTGTCACCTATGAAGGGAGTAGCGCGTTTTGGGCGGAGAGGCAAGCTTAATCCGAGATACATAGGGCCATTCGAGATCTTGGAGCGAGTTGGCACGTTGGCCTATCGTTTAGCTCTACCTCCAGGGCTAGCGGCAGTGCACAACGTATTCCATGTATCCATGCTTCGGAGATATGTTTCCAACCCGTCGCATGTGTTGGATTTTGAGCCCTTACAGTTGCCGCCAGATCTTGTTTACGAGGAGAGACCCGTGCGGATTTTGGCTAGAGAGGAGCGGAGGCTTAGGACGCGGGTCATACCGATGGTCAGAGTCCAGTGGCTGAATCACTCGGAGGAGGAAGCTACTTGGGAGACCGAGGAGGATATGAGGACTCGCTACCCGGAGTTGTTCGGGTAAGTACTTTAATTTCGAGGACGAAATTCAATTTAAGGGGGGGAGAATTGTAACACCCGGTATTTTTAATTACATAAATCCGCCTGCATAATTAGGATATTTAATTATTTAAATTTATGATTTATGGGTTAAATAATTATGTGAATTATTTATGCATGATTTAATTTATTTTTAAGCATTTAACCCATAATTAGTGATTTTTATGATTTTTTAGTATTTTTATTATTTGATCGCGTGGACGGGACCGTGGACGAACGAGATGACAACTTTCCACCCAAATTATTTTATGAGCCTTATTAGAGCCTTAAAATATTATTTTGAGTTTTATTATCTCAAAATTTTAAGTATTTAATTTTATAATTTTAGGAGTCCTTTTTATTCAAAAATTAGCCAAAATATTGACTTTTTACTATTTTTAAAATTCCCCTAAAATTATATTTCGAGATTTTATTTTATGTTTCAGATTTTAAAGGTTTCTTTTAGAATTTTAATTAAGTTATATTTTATATATGTTATATCCTTAATTATATAATTAATTACCCTATTTCCTAATTAAACTAAAACCTAAACCTACTAGCCGACCCCTTCCTCCTTCCCAAGCATCAGCCGACACCACCCCCATTCTCCATCTTCATCTTCATCTTCTTCCTCAAGCCAAGGTGACTCCATAGTTTTTTCGAAGGTTCCAAGCAGCCAAGACACCCCGTCGTCGTCCCGTCGTCCCGAAGTCCGTCGTACACGCTTCTAAACTCCATAAATCGGTGAAAGGCATGTTTCTTTCCCATTTTTCGTACGATATCAGTGGTATATTATATGGAATGTGTAGACATCGAATTTCTTTCATTACTTTTCAGAAAAAATCGGTTGAAGTTTTGTGGTTTGCGTGCATATCCATGGTTCACGATTTTGTTTGATGTCATGGACTGGTTCAGGGCTGAGGGTTCGGTCAAGAGGGTCCTAGGGAGCCTTAGGGTCGGTTGGAGTCGGACGGTTCAGGCTGGAAAGGGAGCTATGACCGAGCTACATCAAATCGGCCCCAGGAGGTCACAGTTTAGGGTTTCGGAAGGGGTGGCTTCGGGAACTTGGTTTGGTCGTGCATGGGGCTGGGGCCTGGTCAGGCTAGGTCCGCCCGGACGTGGGCTACGTCCGGGCGGTGGCGCTCCGGCCAGGGGCGGCCGGAGCCGGCCGGCAGCAGGCCAAGAGGGCCTGCTGCTCACGGCCGAGAGGCAATGGGAGAGGGGGGATCGGGTTGGGCTAGGTTAGGGGTCTGGGTCGGGTCTGAGTGGTCCGGGTCGGGTCGGCTAGGTAGTGGGTCGGGTTAGTGAGTCCGGGTCCGAGTTTGGTGGGCCGGGCTCGAGTATTTTATTTTTAAAGTATTTTACAAATTTATGTGTTTTTGAGTCAAATAAATTGAAATAAAATTATTTGGACTCCCAAATAATTTTATTTGGACTTTTAAAATTTTTAATTAAGTTAGTCCATTTATTTTATGGGATTTTGGGCCCATAAAAGTTAATGGGCCAGTCCTTGGGTTTTTGGGCCCATTGGGCCAGTTTAAGTTGTTATTGGGCTTAGTGTATTTTAATGGGCTTTATTAATTTAATTGGGCTTAGAATAATTATTTGGGCTTAAAGTTTAAGATATTGGGTTTAAGTATGTTAATGGACCAGATTTAAGTTAATGGGCTTGTGTGTAGGGCCAGCAGTCCAGGACCATCCATGAGAAAATTTGCATGTGTCCTGATTATATATTTAATTATTTTTATGCATTTGAGTTATTTTAATATTTATATGTTAATAAGAAATTAAATTAAATATATATGATGGACACACATTTTATTCAAGTACATGCATTCATGAAATAATATTTTATGCATGATTTAATGTTTAAGTTGAGCAATAAAAAATATTTTATGTTGGAAGTTGAAGTAGTGTGACAATTTAAGGGGGATTCGTCCCCATATGATTGAAGGGCAGTTTACTGCCAATTTAAGAGGTGATTCGTCACCGGCCACGTACGTAGGTTTCCACGCTGATCAGTATTTAATGTATGATTTAAGGTTACACTACGGATACAACCATGCTATGTTAGAAAATAAATTGCTCAATATGGTTATGTATTATGTTATGTATTATGTTTATTTAAGTAAGTTATGTTATGTAAATTTTTAAGCATGCTCATTCATGTATATGTATGTATTAGTATTAAATTGGTTTAAATTATTTTAAACCCTTGTTATGTTAGTATGTTGGGCCTCTAGGCTCACTACACTGGTATGGTGCAGGTGAGTACGTTGAGGATGACATTGTACCCACCGGAGGCGAGGACGTATGAGCATGCATGCAGTGGCCCCGTGACCGTGAAATATTCTGAGTCGCTATGCATGTTATTGTTTTTGTCAGCATGATACATTTTTATTATTTTCAGTGATTGAGGGTCTAGAATATTTATTTAATATTTTCAGTGCATGCAAACTTTTATTTACTTATGCAGTATATTTTTAATTAATGTTTGACTCAGATATTTATTATATTTTTAAGAATGCATTTTTATTTAAGTATTTAATTGTTTATTCATTTTAAATATTTTTATTCTGTGCATATATGTATGGGCATATATGTACATATTTTATTTAGTAAGTATAAAAAAAAAAAAAAAAAATTTCCGCATATTTATTTATTATAGAGTTAGGGTCGTTTCAGTAGCGATTGAAAATCGGTAACCGACAAAACATCGAAATCAATTCTCAACTCATATCGACATATATCTTCTAAAACCAGCAACCTCTCATCATAATATCAAATATCAGCAGGTATATAATTCGAATCATAAGCTGGAAATCATAAGAACACAATCGATAGCCGTTTGTTGATTCAGTTTTTGAAAAGAAACGATACAACACTTCAAGAACATGATCATATGCAAACGTACTGATTTCTGCCATACACTGATTTTGAATTCCATTAAAAACATCAAAAAACTTACACGAGATCTAAGCCCTCGTTTCAAGGATTCCAGAACAATTTACGGAATCGAAATCGGATAACCGGAGCAAAAGTTATAAAGATTTGAAGAACAAACTTTCCAAAAGAAAAGAAAGGGTCTCGACTTTCAGCTTCAAAAATCTGATTTCATATGCAAAGTGCACGTATCCAATTCTGAATAATATATTAGAATGGATATGTTCAGGTATAATTGCAATTTAGTCCTTGAAACTTCGTAAATTGCAATTCAGTCCTCGACCTTCTTTTTAATTCAATTTCAATCCTAAATAATTTAAGAATATTAGAATTTGAATCGAAACTCTAAATATTCTCAAATTAAATATACTCGGATTAAAATTAAATAAATTCGGATTAATAAATAATCCCGGCCTTCTGCACTTTAGTTCTTCAAACTTCAATATTTACAAACCAGTCTCTGATCGGATTACATCTTCGAAATACATCTTCTTTAATTTCCGAAAGTTGGAATTAAATCTTAAATTCCATAAATATTCAAATCAAATATTTATTCTTTTAATTTAAGAATTCTCGGAATTTAATTCTCAAAATCCGTAAATTCTCAAATTAAATATTTCCGGCTCGGAAAGTACATATATAATTTCCATAGATTCTTAAATCCATGTTTACCCAAAATATGGAATTTAATTTTCAAATTCCATAATTAATACTTTAATATTTCTGGGCCTTACAATTGGATTACTTAACCTCTACTCCACCTCCCATGTTTGAGACGTGTTCTTGTGATATTGGGCATGTTGCTCGGAATTATTCTATAAATAGGGCAATCATCAGATGAACTTTATCACTTTTAAAACTTTTATTTTCATATGGTTTGAGAGTTTGAAGATTGTTCTTCTTCATGGTGAGAAAAAGAGGATAAAAAAAGTGTTTTTAGTCACAAAAGAGGGAAAATATCAAACTTTGTCAAAAAATTCCCAAAATTTCACACAACACTCCTTTATTACCCAGAACTCGGGGTGTACTAGAGGTGTACAATATCCCGATCCAAATCTTTCCAAAAAATTCAAATTTATGAAAACAATTTTTGGAAAATTTTTCAGAAAAACAGCTTCAAGATAGCAAGTTCTTGCTTTTTTTCTCATTTTTATTGGATGCATTTCACTTCGATTCCAACACAAACATTGTTAAAATGTTTACTACTTTCAAAATATTTCAGCCTATCATCCAGAATGTTGCCGGAAGCACTGTTTTCAGACGACCAGAACAAGCATGATCACCTTCTTTGTTTTTAAAAAACTGCGCAAACTTCGTCATGAATTTTAAAATGTGTTCAACATAAAAGTTGTAGATCGTCATGAGAAGAAGTTGCTTTAAAAATTCCGGCCGTGCGTGGTGGCTTGAGCTCAGCCACGCGTCGGCGGCATGGCGCGTGTACTCCACACGTCGTCACGTTTCTCGTTTTTCGATAGTTCCGACGTTTTCTGCACTTGGTTTAGACTTATATTTCATGTTTCACAATTTTTAGACAGGTGTATGAATTGTTATGAATTTTCTAATGAATCCTTAAATCTATAGAACTTGATTTTTAAAGTGGTCAATCTACTTAGAAAAACAGTTTGGAAATGTTAAATCTAGGAAACAATCAACCTGGAATTCTGGCACATTTTAAATACAAAATTGTATAAATTTATGAGTTATACTTACTGTCAATATTTCAAAAATTTTGGAACTACTTTAAAATTATTATGAATTTTCTTGTAAATTAACAAAGAGGTACACACTTAGAGATGACAATGGGTCGGGTCCGCATCAAATCCGCCATGGCAGGGCAGGTATAGACCCGCCTAAGCGGGTCCATAAACGGATTTGGGGCGGCACGAGCCCTGCCATAATATATATGTATATAAATTTAAAATATGTATTTATATATATACATATAAAATATATATGTAATATTAATAATATATTATAATTATATTTTTATACCAAATAATATTTTATCCATAATTTGAGTGTATAATATTATTGGATTGAAATGAATTTATTTTATTATGATATGTTTAGTATAAAAATATATAATTATAATATTTTTTTGCTAATAATTATTAATTAATTATAGTTGATAAATTTTAACTTGTGAGAATATTTTTTGTCTTAAATATTATCAATATATATTTGAAATTAAATTTAATGATTTTTGTTAATTTTTAAATTATTTAATTTAATAAATTTAAAAATATTTAATTTTTGGCGGGTCCAACGGGTTTAACCCGGATTGGACCCCCCGGGTTTGCAGGACAGGGCGAGTCCAAAGAAAGGCGTGAAGGGTCCCGGGTTTAGCCAAACCCGCCCATGACCCGCTCTGTTGCCATCCTTATCCACACTTGTTTGAGTACGAATTTTGATCATGAACTAGTCTAGCATCCGGTAGTATTACTAACATATGATATATCCAAAAATTATAGGAATCTGAAGTTATCTACTCATTCAGAGAGTAAGTATTGAGGTGAGGTTTTCTCTCCATAAGGTTTCATTCTGTGAGAAATATTATCTTTTTTGTACAACCTTTTTGGCATTCGGCCTGAAAATTATAATGAGACATCATCTCAAATATTGTTCATCCTAGTTTCTTGATTTGTTTTTGCTTATACATGATTATTGCATTTATCTAAATGAAATAATATCTTGGTTGATCATCGATCGAATGAATGTATGATCGAAAGATCAAAATATAGAATGAATAAAAATCATTAACCAAAGACAGAGCCCTGGACAATGAACTTCGGCCTGGAGATTGAGTCCACTGGACAACGAACTTTGGTTTGGATATTGAGTCCAATGAACAACATGTTAAATCCGGTTAAATGGTTCATCTGAACAATGTGACTTATGTCCAGAGATGTGAGTTCACTTTGGCTCGTATCATTCCGTGTAGTGAAAAAAAAATACTCACGTGATGCTTAGTACGATGTTATTAAATGTGATGTCTTATCATATCAGAACGACTATATATATTTCCGAAGCTTGCTTATCGATTCTGCATACTTGTAAGTCTATTGGTTCTGTTCTATTGGTTCTGATATGTTTAAAAACTATTACGCTTAAGTGATGCTATATGGAATATCTACTGGTTTTCTTCCAGATTACTGTTTTTAGACAAATGGTATTTTCTAAAATTCTATGATTTTCTCTACGGTTAAGTTTCTACTGGTTTTGTTCTGGTCTTGTTCACCAGTCTAATGAGTTATTTTATTTTCTAAGTTTTTATCATTCTACTGCTACAGGTGCAACATGTGTCCGCCAAAACTAAAATCCTTAACAAGAGATGATAAATCATGTTGAAGTTGCTGGTTCTGTACAGGTTGCTGACATAGTTCAATATTGTACAAAGTCTGTTTTTTCTCTCATACAAACTCAAAATAGAGTGATTCTTGATTCTATGGAAAGATAAGAGAAACTGCTACAACATTTATGTCTATCCATTTGCCCAGAAATCTACGAATCAAGAGATTAAATCACTCGAACAGAACATATGCGCTCGCCTGCTTTGTCCTCGATTTTTTTTGGAGCAGACCTGATATTTCAAGCATATCTCTCTCATATGAAATCCAAATTGAGTAATTCTTGATGCGTTGGAAAGCAAGAACAAGGGCTACAACTTTTTATGCTTATCATTTTGCCCAGAAATCAACACATCATGATCTATAAAACTTCGATCGCTCAACATCTCCTCGACCGCTTCGAGCAGATCTGGTATTTTGATCATAAATTTCTCATATAAACAACAAATTGAGTGATTGTTGTGGAGTTGGAAATTCAAGATCAAGAGTTACAAGACAACATTTGCTCAAGCAGTCGAGATTTTATCACTTGGTCTCTCAACAAGTCGAGGTGTTGTCACCTGCTCTCACTCGACCGCTCAATAAGCTTGTAACCTGCTCTCACTCGATCGCTCACCTAGCTTGTCACATGCTCTCTCCATTTGACTGGTCCACTTCCAGATTTTGTCAATCTGTCAAAGGTACTTTCCAAAAGTGAAAATATGATCGTTATGTTATTTTTCAACAGTCATATTCTTGTGTCTAACGTCTATATCATTCTTGGATGCTATAAATTCAAGATCTAAAGATTGAAGAAAAGAGAGAGTGAACAACCAAAATATTAATCAGCTAAGTTAGAGCTTTTTCACATGAAGATGGCGTCAAAACAGATCCATTCGGCTAGTTGAGAGCTTGCACTTGGTGTGAAAAACACAAAAGAATTATTGAGCTCTCACAGTCAAGTTGTTCACACCCCAACTTACTCACACACATTTTTTAGATTTGTATAGATTAGTTGAGTGAAAATATTTGCACAAAGACGTTAAAGATGTGTAAACTTTGTATCTTTAGTTTTATTTCATTGGAGAGAACTAATAATCTAGGAGTTCCGACTTAGGCGGTGGGGTAAGTCCTAAGGTTTAAGTGGGTGTATTACAAGACGTTGTAATAACCAAAGTCTTCTAGTGTATCATTCCCTATGAGGAAGAATGTGTGGCGTAGGAGATTGAGCTCCGAACATCCTAAAAAAAAATTCGTGCATCTTTACTTTATCACATTTACTTATTTCTTGTTGTTTTTGGATGATTTGCAAGAAATTTATGTGTTCTCTCTAAAACACCAAAATGTTGCATTCAAAGTGTTTGATGAAATGCTTCAACCAAAATGCTTTTACTGTATTAACTTGCAATATTTTCAAATGATTTTCGAAGTGCTTAATTAGTTTTTAGATGAATTATTTTTAGTGTTCCACTTTATTTTGTAACCAAACTCGATATAATTTATCGGTGCTCGATTCATATTTGAACATTTCAAGAACGAGCTATTTTTAAAGTGTGTATTCACCCTTACTACACACATCTGATCTCCAACATTATTTATAATTAAAAATGAAAAAAAAATTTGTTGTGACGTAAATTAACTTGTCATTAAGTGCCAAAAACATTGAAAAGAATGATTATAAAATAAAAATAAATGTATAAATGTATAAAATTAAATTCAATAATAAAATTAATTCGAAGATAGTTACTGAAAACTAAAACTTAAAACTTAATCCACATTTATAGAAAAAACTTAAGATCCGGAAATAAGATTTTAGCTACTATTAGAAAAATAATATATCTCAAAATAAATATAAATAAATAGATTATTTGATTGTTACTTAGTTATTTAGATTATAAATTTGATTAAATTTAAGTATTATTTAATGTTATATTATATCTAATATAAACCGTCTCACGAATTAGTTTGGTGAAACTGATCTCTTGCTCGATCTATTCCATGAAAAATGACTTTTTATGCCAAAATATTGTTTTTCAATCTATATACGGATCAGATCAACCCATTTTATGAATAAATATAATACGAGACCTACACAAAATTTAAAAAATTGAAATGAAATTAAGAATAAAATAATATATAATGATAATAAAAGTTAGTGGATTATTTAGTATTTTGTTATTAATTACTTTATATATAATAAAAATCATTTATTTGTTTTACTAGTTACTACTACTACTATTACGAACAACAATAATAACAACAACACTAGCGATTTTAGTGATATTTGTTATTATGTAATTAGTTTTCATCAAAAGTTTTTGTAAAAGAACATTGTTTATTATAATATATATCATATTATTAATATAATGGATTAAGTGACATATATATCACGTTGAGTATTGAAATACAATTTCATATAATTTTGAAGGTTTTTAGTGCGATTAAATTGAGTGATAAATTAATAAATCAATATATATTGATTATTATTTATGTACTTTATGACTCTGACTAATTCTTATAGAAAACGATGAAGTGATAATATATAAAAAAAATTAAAATTAAAATTATAGTACTTTAAGCTATTAGAAAAATAATATATACTAGTATTTCGCTGCACGCGTTGCATGCTAGTACATTTCGTTTTTTTAACGAATACATTAAATAATAAATTGTAAAATTAAAAAATAATAAAAATATAACGTTTTCCTAAACAAATATTCAAAATATATATATATATATATATCTTATAAAGTGAGTGTCATTTTTGTAAATAAAGGAATATAAAAGGGCACAAAGTGAGCATCTTATGGCTAGAAAATAGAAAACCGTAAAAAATGACTATTTTGCCAAATAATTTTGGTTTTATTGAAAATTAAGTTATGAGATAATGGTAATTTCAAATCATACTTCACCAATTAATTGAAAGTTTGTTAATTATAGGGTATCTACTTTAATAAGATATATATATATATATATATATTAGATGAGAGTTGGAAAATTTCAAATAAAAAATAAAATAATAAACTAACATGACAAAAAATTAACGACTTAAAATTTTAGCTATTATGTTATTTGTTAATTAAAAATGCTAACTTCAATATCTAAATATTAATTATTACAATGATTTAGTATGTTTTGTTTTTCATTGTTTATACACTTGTCAAAATGGGCTTAGTCCGCCGGACCAGCCTGCCCCGCCATAGAAATGGGTTGGGTTGGGTTGGGCAAATCTTAGCCCATTTGGAGGCGGGCCGCGGGTTAGGGCGGGCTGGCCCGCCAATTTTTTTTTTTATTAATTTTTTTTTTTGCAAAATTGTATTTTTTAGTGCTTTTATACATATTTTTTAGTTTTATTGAACTTATTTTGAATGAATTTTGATGATACTTAAATATTTATTATTTTTTTAATTTTTTCATATTTTATTTTACTAATTAAATTTATATATTATTAATTTTTTATAGTAATACTTTCTAATATTGATTAAACTATTTGATTAAATTTTATTTTTGATTTTCTTAAAATTTCAAGTGTTTTATAATTTTTTTAATTAAAAAAATAACATTTATTTTTAAAAAAATTAATAAAAAATTAGCGGGCCGACCTACCCAACCCGCGGCCCAAGGCGGGTTGGGTTGGGTTGAGCATTTGGAGGTCCGCCCAAATGATGAGCCGCCCCGCCCCGCCCCGCCCCGCCTAAAGGCGGGTTGAGGCGGGTTGCGGGTCGGCCCGCCCGTTTTGACATGTATAATTGTTTATTCTCATTTAATATTGAGTCAATGTTTTAGAGTATTTTTATTTATCTCTTTATATTTCCATCTATATATCACTTTGTACCAAATGTGCTAAATGTATTTCTAAACAATTTGATTTTTATGCTTATGATATATTCATGTTTCAAAGTTATATATAAAGTATTGAGTCAATAGTTTTTTTCTTGAATTGGACAGTGAAGTAGATCATTATATATTTCATTATTAGTACTCTCTCCGTCTTGATTATATGATCTTAATTTTTTTTCCCACACAGATTAAGAAAAATAATTGAGAAACAAATTATGTAAACACTTTCTATTGTAATCCTATATATTTAATGTATTAAAAAATTGTTGTGTAATCAATGGCGGAGCCCAAAATTTCTACCCGGGCAACAGTTTTTATCCCTTGACTCCTTCAATATTTTGGAATAAAATATCTGGGCTATCATTAAATTAATCCAAAATCCTTAAAATTAATATATTTAATTTTTTTAAAAAAATTTGTGCCACCCGGGCGGGTGGCAATAAGTGTGGCTCCGCCACTGTGCGTAATTGTCAAGATGTAGTTAATATGAGTATATTGGTAAAAAAATGTGAAAAAAACTATCATAAAATATGGTATATGTCTATATATTTGAGAAAAGAAAAAACGTGTCTTGTATTATTGAGATGGAGGGAGAATCATTTTTAGTTCAATCATATAACTTCTTGGTAATAAAATAATTGATTTTATGTGCGGACCACATATTTTCTAATAATATTTATATAAAAAAATCTTATGATTTAGTATCTCGTAGACTTGTGCACTTTCCATTGATTTTTTTCCCCAATAATTTATGTTCCACACCTCAGAGATGCTAAGACTCTTTCACTGCATTTTGCTTTTGAATTATTTACTATTTGGGAGTCGTTTCGTGTCTTCTATTTCGTGATTATGTATGCTATTGGTATCACCTAAATTAATGGGTGACAATATTGGGACATTTCGTCAATAAAGATATTATTAAATTTTTTTTATAACGTGGGAATCCGCAACCGCTATTTTTGATGCGTACTGGATAAATCGCCGGATTAACGCAATAGTCTGCAAACTACGTTAGTCAAGTAAACCACATTAGACAAACCCGGTGTGACAGACTAGTCCAAAAAGGTGTTGGTAGGGAGAATCAAACTTCTGACCTCTGGCGTAGAGTTCACCTATTCCACCGACTTGAACACCCTCTGGGAGCCAAAAATCTTATTAAATTGTTTGTTCTGTTATTGGTTACTTAATTCTTAGCATTAATCTGTTATTCTGTTATGGCAATTTGTAATACTATTTTATTATAAATAGTCAAAAGCCGATTGAATAAGATATATTAGCCTTCCTCCGTTTTCAGCTCCTTATTAGATTACTCCATAAGAGCATCCCCAAGGGGGCGATCAAGTTCCACCCCAACTTGATCGCCCCCATCACTCACCCCTCCAAGGGGCAAGGAACATCCGCGTGCGATCAAGTGTTGGGCCCCGCGCGGAGCCTCTCCGCGCAGTCAAGCCCATCAATTAATAAATTTTTTTTTAAATCAATGGCCAGAAAGATCTGGTCGTTGATAAATAAAGGGCCAGAAAAATCTGGCCCTTTTATTTAAAAAAAAAATGAACAAAAAAAAGAAGGGCCGAGATGATTTTTCCGTTGAAGATCAACGGCCATATCAATTTCAGACTGATTTTTTTCAAAAAAATTATTAATAATTCAAAAAAAAATTTAAAAAAATTCCGAATTTTTTTAAAAATATTCTAAAAAGTACAAACAGCCATAATTTTCAAAATTCATGAAATTTCCTATAAATATACTCATTTCCATTTCATTTTACACATTTCCACTTTTTTTTTTGCATATTCACACACTTAATTTTCAATATTTTTCATGGCACACATGAGTTCTTCATCATCGGACGATAAAATTATGTCACATGATCCGATGATGGACGACTTTATCTCCCCACCACATTCAATAACCCAGAAACTAATAATGAACGTTTGTACGCTTCAATCAGGGAGTCAAGTCGCGTACGTGGCTACAAACGGAAATCAAAAAATCGAGAATGTGTTGCCGGGGCTCGAAAATTATTTAAAGATTATTTCGCCGACAGCCCCGTCTACAACGAGCATGATTTTCGAAGGCGATTCCGTATGAGAATACCTTTGATTTTTAGAATTGTGGAAGCTTTACAGACCAATGTGTCTTACTTTGTCTAGGGAGGGACGAAACCGATAAACTCGGGTTGTCATCACTACAAAAGGTTACGGCTGTTGTTCGGATGCTTGCATATGATGTTGCAGGCGATGCTGTTAATGAATATTTGAGGATTGGTGCATCGACATCGTTGGAGTGTTTGAAAACATTTTGCAAGGGGATGAATGAGATATTTTCTGAACAATATTTGAGGCAACCAACATCTGAGGACGTTGCTCGGCTAAATGCTGAAAATTCTAGAAGAGGATTTTCCGGGATGCTTGGAAGCATTGATTGCATGCATTGGGCTTGTAAAAATTATCCGGCAGCTTGGGCAGGGCAATATCAAAGTGGACATCAAAAAGAACCTTCAATCATACTACAAGCGGTTGCATCAAAAAATTTATGGATTTGGCATGCATATTTCGGCGTATCAGGATGCAAAAACGACATCAACGTACCAGAGAGGTCCAACTTGTTCTTAAATCTTGCAAAGGAAGAAGCCCCTCCAGTGCAATTTGAGGTGAACGAGAATGAATACAACATGGGAGACTATCTTGCCGACGACATTTATCCATCTTGGGCTGCCTTTGTCAAAACTATCCCCCGACCCCTCTCGCAAAAACAAAGGATTTTTGCACAATATCAAGAGGGGGTGAGAAAAGATGTAGAACGAGCCTTTGGTGTACTCCAAGCACGCTGGCATATAGTGAGAGGTTCATCTCGCTTGTGAGATCCATTTGATCTAGATTATATAATGAAAATATGTATCATTCTACATAACATGATTGTGAAGGACGAAAGGGAGGATATACTCGAAGATCACGATTTTCCAACTATAGATGATGAACATGTGTCACCAAACGTTGTCCCTTCAAGAGATCCTACTGTAGAGTTCAACGCCTTTTTAGAACGACATGTCAGTATTCGAAACCGAGAAATGCACCACAATCTTCAAAAAGACCTAATCGAACATATTTGAAATTTACATAGGGATGCATAGTGAAACTTGTCCACTTTTATTTACTTGTGTAAATTTTAATTGATGTACCTATTTCAACATCACCACTACAACATCACCACACCACTGTAGAAACGTACAATGAAGTTATCAACGCTGACATCATCATGCGATCAAGTTACTAACTTGACCACACCAATTTTCTCACATCTTTGTACATGCTCTAACATTAAAGTACCAAGACTGGCTTTACTCAAGAATGGAGCAGCCAAGAGAATGTACACATTCATATGCTCAACAAGACATTTATCACAGTCGCGGAACGAACTTTGCTGACTTTATCATTGAAAAAACCAAATGAACTAAAAGTGTTTGAGATTGTTCATCTACTACCTTCTATTCTGCAACAATCTGGACAACATCATATATCGGCGTACGATAGCCTTCAACAGTGGAAGGGCTAAAAAATGTGGGAATCTTTGCAAGATCAACAAACGAATTAAACGTATAGATATTAGCAATAAACAAATGAGTTGCATCAAACATGAGACCAGCAAGGAAAAGAGCACATAAAATCTGATGAGATGCAATCGAAGAGCGAACAAAGGCTGCAGGTAACACAAACATGATGCTGGACAAATACATAACAATGAAAAGACATCAAATGACGGCATTGAAGGTGAAGCAATACAGAAAACAGATTAATAATGTAGTTTACAAATTACATGAATTGTCTAGTACCCCAGCTCACAGGAACCTGGACCAGAAGGTCATAATTTCCGAGGTTTTGTTGTTCCTCTTGTATCTTCTTTGCAGAAGAATAGGCTGAATCACTACAGAGTGCTAATGAAATCGTTCGAAGTGTTGGTATTTCTCCAATACCTTCTGGGATTTCCTGTAAGCATCTAAGACACCGAAGTTCCAATTTCTCAAGGCTAGGGAAATGAGAGCTTTCTGCTATCCACTCCACAAGATCCGTAAGTTCAATTCGTAAGGACTTCAATTCAAGGAATTGTCCTTCCACAGGGTTCCACGCAAGCCCTTTTGCTGCATAATGTGCCAAATCAAGAACTTCGAGATGAGGCAGCGTGCCAACCACCGTCAAATCTTCCCAAGGCACTCCGCACCTTTCCAAAGTCAACTTCTTGAGTGATTGTGGAAAGCGGAGATTTCGCAGCACATTCTCATAACTGTCAAAGATAAGTGATTCGAGATTATGTAAATTGGAAAGATTGAAAACTTCATGGTAATCCCATCCAATGCCCCTGGAGAATCGCTGGTAAGTAATTCCCAGTTTTTTTAAGTTTGGGATTCTTTGAACGACCTCATCCGTACACCTGAAATTCCTTATCTTGTAGAGTGTTTGCAGGTTTTTCAGAACAATAATATCACCCCTGCCATTTTCTATGTTGGTGCTCGGTGGATCAGGCAAATGAAAGACTCCTACTTCCCTTTTTAAATGCCTGAGTTGTAGCATTTCCCATATTTCAGCAGGTAGATTTATTGGCATCAAACCAGAAATGGTGACAGTCTGCAAATTCCATAGTAGGGAGAGAGATTCTAAGGTATTCAACAGACTTGAAAAAATTCCAGCGTCGTAATCTATGAATCTAGAGTTAACTAATCGCACAATTTCTTCATTAGAGAAGGTATAATCCCTTTTTTGTATTGTTCGCAGTCCATGCAGCTTTGCCAACGTGGATTTTAACTCCTCTTCGTCGGAGCTTCGCTTACTAATAAGCCGACGATTATTATCAATGATTGTGCTATGACTGTTGAGGCTATGCATCATAGTGACACGAACAAATTTCTCCTTTTGAGCTTCCCTGAGGCATAGGTCTTTGAAGAGATCATGGATGGTGCAAGTTTTGATTTTGTTTCTAGACCCATAATCATGAACCTGAACAAGATTTCTATCAATTAGATCTTTTAAATTATCCTTTGCAATTTCCTCAAAACTTCTAGATCTTATTGGTTTCAGAATCCCCTCCGCTATCCATAGTTTAACGACCCTTGAAATTCTAATCTTATGGTCTTCCGGAAATATGGCCACGTAAAGGAAACATGGTTTTAGATGAATAGGCAAGTGCTTATAACTTAAAGAAAATACCTCAGAACAGAGCCCATTACCTCCCATATTTAATGACTCATATGTGTTTTGAGCAACATACTCCCAATAATGAACATTTAGGCTAGACTTTGCAAGAAGTCCACCGATGGCAACAATGGCTAGAGGAAGTCCTCTACAATTTCGCACGATTCTCTGTCCTAAATCCTCTAACTCAGGAGGGCAACTTTCTTTACCAAACACCTTGTCACAAAACAAAACCCAACTTTGATCCTTGTCCAGAAAATGTAGTTGATGCGAGGTACACGATACAAAATAGTCAGCAACATTTGATAGTCTCGTGGTGACCATGACTCGACTACCATTGTTATTATCCGGTAAAAACCTCTTTATGCCATCCCAAACCTTGACACTCCACATGTCATCCATCACAATGAAATATCTTCTATCAAACAAACTTCTATGTAGAGATGATCCTAATTCATCATCATTCTCTTGAGTGATTTCTTCAACTCCCATCTCTTTTAATAGGCCTAAAAGTATTTTGTGCACACTATATCGTTGAGATATTGTAACCCAAGCACGAAGATCGAAGTGGTTCACAATCGATGGATCATGGAGAACCTTTTTAGCGAGGGTAGTCTTGCCGATGCCACCCATCCCGACGATGGGGAGAATCTGGAGACTTGATTCGTCCCCAGTGAGTGTGTCCATTATTTGAATCAAATTTTTATCAAATCCCACCATAGTATTCTTGCTTTTGGAAGCAACTCGTACGAAAGAACCAAAAGTGGCATCTTTTCTTGGCTGCTGCACGATTTTGATCCCTTCGAGTCTCTTAATCTTCATCGCATCTTTATTCAGAGAACGGAATTCTTCTAGAACCTTTTGCAAATGTCGACTGAACAGAGTGGAGCTCCACAATATATTGGAGAGTGTCATTTTCTTTAAAAAAAGGTTGAAATGACTAAACATCCCTCCTCTTGTACTTTCGACATTAGAATTTCGAAGAATTTGCAAATTTTGACGGAACAGAGTACTTCCAGCTTCCGAATCTTCAAGAATTTGATCCACCAGACGACCTTCGATGATATCTTCTGCTGCATATGCTGAGATTACAATTTTTGCCTCCAGTGCCTGAATCTCATCCCCCCTCGTCAGCGAAAACTCTTCCAGAAATTCTTGCAAGAAAGTGATATTTTGAAGCAGAGAACGGATCTGGGCTTTGTCAAGAACAGCCATTTGGCGCGGTGGGTGTTGCAGTAACTGGTCAAGAATATGTCCGAGGGACAGAAGAGATGCATAAGCTGCCATTGTTGATTTGAGGTTCCAAAATCAATCAATCTGTGATTTCTTTGTATTAGCATTGACTTTAAGGCTAATTGCAGTAACTCGTTTGAATTTTATATTTCTTTGTCACAATTTTTAGGGTTTTTGAATCGAATGACACGAATTCTTAAAACATATTTCTTAAAACATATTTCAATCACATTGAACGTGGGCCGTGGCCGCCAGCTTGTCTGAATGTAATATAAAAAGACTTGTGGTCTTTCACATTCTAACAATCTTTCTGGAACATATATAATATATATATATATATATGTATATATATTTTTGAGAATTTTTTGGAACATATTTTAAAACTATTACAACATGAGAAAATTTATATTTATTTTATTAATTATTGAGATTTATTTTATTTTGTAAAATTTAATATCCAATTCCTTACAGCTTATGTAAAACGTGACATTGGATGCTTGTATTATGTTAGTGTTGTTTCAAAAAAAAAATTATTGTTTTCTCAACAAAACCAATGGTGTTTTTAAGGCAACGGTGCGGGTATGGGTATGAGACGAGTTTGGCTAAACTTGGGACTCATTCTGCGAATTCCACGGGTCCAATTCGGGTTAGACCCGTTGGACTCGCTAGAAATTAAATAATTTTAAATTTATTAAATTTAAAAATTAATTGACAACGCACTAGAAAAACCGGCTATGGTAACACTATGCAGATTCCATATATAGTGGTGATAGAGATTTTAAAGGTTTCAACAGATTTTTTTTTAAAAAAAATACATTGTTGAAATCAATGTATGATCTAGAGCTAACTATTTGCACAGTTTCTTTGTAAGAAAAGATATAGAGAGTGTTTACAATAGATTGTGATTTTTGTAGAAGTGATTAATTTATAGATTATAAAAAAAGTTAAGAAAAATCAAAAGTTGGTAGTGTTTGGAAACAAATGTGAAAATCTAAAAATCAAAGTTGGGTAGTATTTGATAAATAAGTGATTAGAGTGATTTTAGCAATGACCTTCTTATTAAAATCACTTTTCGAGAATCATAATCACCACATGACTAGCTTTTGAATTTCAATTAAGTTAAACATAAGCTAACACATAATCTAAGTTTAAGAAACACACAAAAATGATTTTTTTAAGCCAAAAGCTAACAATCACTTTTTTTAGTGATTGCAAACACTTCAATAACCCATGTTGAGTGATCTTAGCAGTTTAGGCAGCGCGTTTTGAAGATGTGGATTTTAATTCACTACATTCCAATGAACGAATGTCAAAGACCTTTTTTGCCATTCCTCTTCGCTGGAGATTGGCAGAAGAATAAGCCGACGCGAGTGTTTTGAAGAGCTTTTACTTATTTAAAAATGATTCTTGTAAAGATTATTTTGAAGTTGGTGAGAAGCTAAATCATGAAGTGTTTGGAAATAGAAGTTGAAAGCTAATACAAGCTAAAGTTTAGTGTTTGAAGAATAATTGCTTTCAAGCTTAATTTTTTAACTAAATGACAATCATACCCTTATTTAATTATTTAATTTTTGATACTTACACTATAAAAAATGACTTTATATATTATTATTACATTATTAATTTTATATCAAAAATATTTTATTTTTATAATAATTGAAAAAATATACAAGATTAATAAAAATAAAAATATAAAAAATGACAAAATTTGTATAAATATACAAGATATGTACAAAAAATTTATGAAAATGCAATATATACATATATTTAAATAAATTATTGTAATAATAATGTAAAATTAAAAAATATATTTTTCTAAAAAAATGCTTGTAATAATAATGTAAAATTAAAAAAAATTTAAAATAAAAGAATATGTAATATGATAATTTTATTAAGTATAAATGTCAACTTGTAATTTTATACCTTAAACAAAAAAGCAGAAGCCAAAAAAATCATCAAAATTTTGCTTCATGTTTTGGGTAAAAGTTGTAGAAGCTAAAGCAGAAGTTAACATTCACAAACACTCAAAAACACTTTTATGTAGCTAGTAGCTAGAAGCTAAGAAGCACTTTGTAGAAACTCTACCAAACACTCTTTTATAATAGACTCTGCTATGATTGTTGAGGTCATGCATCATAGTAACACAACAAAATTTCTCCTTTTGAGCTTCCCTCAGGCATAGGCGCCGACTGTGCACTGGACTCATGAGAAAATAAACTCGCCAAGAAAGCTTTCAGAGCTTTTTGATTTTTCTTTCGTCTCTTTTAGAGAGTGTTTTGGAGAGCTTTTACTTATTTAAAAGTGATTTTAGTAGAGATTATTTTGAAGTTGGTGAGAAGCTAACGTATGGAGTGTTTAAAAATAGAAGTTGAAAGTTAATACAAGCTAAAGTTTAGTGTTTGGAGAATAATTACTTCCAAGCTTATTTTAACTAAATGACAACTATACCCTTATTTGATTATTTAATTTTTGATACTCACACTATAAAAAATGAGTTTATATATTATTATTACATTATGAATTTTGTATCAAAAATATTTTATTTTTTATAAGATTAATACTTGAAAAATATATAATATTAATAAAAATAAAGATAAAAAAACTTGTATAAATGTACAAGATATGTACAAAAATTTATGAAAATGCAATATATATATGTATATTTAAATAAATTCTTGTAATAATAATGTAAAATTTTAAAAAATATTTTTTTAAAAATGCTTGTAATAATAATGTAAAATTTAAAATTATTTTTTTTAAAAAATACTTGTAATAATAATGTAAAATTAAAAAATATTTAAAAAATAATAATAAAAGCATATGTAATATGATAAGTTTATTAAGAGCTATATATGTCAACTTGTAATTTTATACCTTAACCAAAAAGACAGAAGCAAAAAAATAATTCAAATTTTAGCTTCTTGCTTTTGGGTAAAAATTGTAGATGCTAAAACAAAATTTAACATTCACAAACACTCAAAAACACTTCTATGCAGCTAGCTAGAAGCTAAGAAATACTTTGTAGAAGCTCTACCAAACACTCTCTTAGTCTGCCACGAAGATCTTCTTAAATATGCAGTTCTTATAAATTCCCTATTCTCCGTTTTTTTCCGATTTTTTCTTGCAAATAAATTTTTTTTTTTTGGTGTGTAAATAAATATATGCTGCGATTACATTTAATTTGAAAACGTAAATAAAACTTCCATACCACACTACAAAAAGTAAAAAAAAAATGATATAATAAGAATAAAGAAGTTGTGATATAGTGATATGAAATATTCCTCTCCCCAGGATTAATGTAGTTAATTCCTGTTTGGTAGCGCTTAATTGTGTCACGCCCAAATTATGCGACTCAATCAGATAAACAAATAATGCAGTAGTCTGAGTAGGGATCGTTTCCACGAGGAAAATTAAATTTAAGGTGTTCTAAATAAACTAAATGGGGTTTTGAGATTGGGATTAACTACTGAAAATTTAAGCAATTAATATTTAATATTATCACTAGCATGCAAGATCGAAAATTAAACTGGAGAAATCAATAAGAGACGAAACTTGGTATCGGTCCACTAAACCCTTGATATTTATTCATTCAATCATCGATTCCCTAAAAATAATTAATCCTATCAAATATTCATCATTGGAAAACTAATTCATGTTTCACCTTAATTTTAGTTAATTAGACACCAGCGTTCTAGATTAACCCTTACCCCATAAATTAACCCAATACCAACGATCAGATTTAAATCCACGGTAGCATTCAAACTAAGGATGTAAACGAGCCGAACCGAGCCGAACTATAGCAAAATTTTAGTGTTCGAGTTCGAGCTCGAGTTCGAATTGAGATATTCGAAGTTCGGCTCGAAGCTCGAAACTTTTTTTATTTTCGGCTCAAGTTTGATTCGATAGAGAATTCGAGTTCGAGTTCGAGTTTGAGTTCGGTTCGAATATATTATATAATATTTATATAATATTATCTATATATAATATAATACATATAATATTATTTATAATATATATTATATAAATGTTCGCGAGCCGGCTCGCGAATATTCGAACATAATATATTAGGCTCGAGTTCGGCTCGTATAATAGTTCGAGTTCGGCTCGAGTTCGGCTAGAGTTCGAAAAATTCGAATTCGAATCGAATATTTTTTCGAGCCGGCTCGAAAATTTTGCGAGCCGGTTCGGCTCGTTTACAGCCCTAATTCAAACGAGTAAAACTGATGAATCTAGACAACACATGCACCAGCGGATGTATTTAGCCTAGTCAATAGTTGATCCTACGATTTAATAAATTCAACAGCAGAAAACATCAAACGTAGTTGCTTCGCAAATTTCTTGATTCAAAAAATTACGGATTTGAATTCTAATTTAGCTATAGTTTGCATAGCAAAATCCTAAGATGGCAAATCCTAAAATCTCACACACAAACATGAAATAAAACAGATAAAAAATCGATAGTCAATAAGAATTAAACAGTGAAAATCGAATCTCATGAATAAATAATATCAAGGTTTCGTCTTCCTCAACCAAGTATAAAAGTTAGTTACAACGATTCATCAAAAACTCAAGAAAAATTCAAAAGAAGAGAAGAAAACTTGATAGAGCGATGGAAAATAAAAACTAGCCGTCTTAGAGATCTCCAAAAGTCTGATAATAATCTCTAAAAATCGGAATAAAAGCCTAATAAAAGCTAGAGTCCAAAATAACAAAGTTTCCAAAATTACAAAATATTTCCCGAACAGTCTAGCGCGCTCGATCGCATGAGTACGTCCGATCGAGCGCATGAAAAATTGTGTTCCTACTGTATTGACTTTCCTCGGCCGCGCTCGATCGCGTGAGTTCCTTGGATCGAGCGCATGAAAAATTCTTTGCCCACTGCCTTGAATCTTCAGATGTCGCGCTCGATCCTAGGAGTATATCCGATCGAGCGCATGAGACTTTGCAAAAATCCAATTTCTTCTTGAATTTTGATAATTTCTATACATTAAACCCGGGAGTATATTATGTAGCTAAATGCATGCATAAAACAAAACTAAGATAAAACATGAACAAAGACATATGAATGTATGCAAACTACTAACAAAATAACATTAAAATATGCAAACAAAACACGACTATCAAATACCCCCACACTTAATCCTTACTCGCCCTCGAGTAAGTCATACAACAACAGAATGAAACACATAAGTAAGGACGATCATGCATAAAATAGCCTCAAAAAAGAATCTTCTCACAAAAGTAAAAAACAAGTGCACATGTACTCTCGATCATCAATGATACACCTTCAGTCGAATGCGAATGTGTGTGTGTGACATGTTACCCCAGTTACGTGCAACTTCAAAAGACAAAGTGTCAAGACTGTTCGCCGACCTAAAAACAATTCAGTGCAAGTCTCACAATCAAGAACTCTCCTCCCAACAATCCATCAACAAAACATAAACTCTCTTAAGCATATTACGCATCAATTATTTTACTTCTTTTTACAGTCCCAATAATTACCCGCATTCTTTGCTATGAAATAGTGAATAGGATTTCATTCACATTCCAAGCCCGGATGAAGCTGATGTCTTACTAAGTTTTTTTTCAAGGCTTAACCCCATTTTTTTTTTCCGCAAACTTAGCCACAAACAAGATGAGTAGGGTTTCAAACATCTCTCTCGCAACCCGGATGGAGTCGATTGCTCATAAACATGTTATAAAGTTTATTTATTTTCTATTCTAAAAGTACCCAGAGAGTAAATGCTAAATCAACAAGATCATCGAGACTCAAGAACCATCAAGTTTCACAAACACCTATTGTTGTGCAATGGTCCAACAGACATTCACAATATCAAATACATCACTACACTTCACTGGTTAAACAAGCGTGCTTAATATTCAACAATCAACCTACTGTTTCTCAAATCCAATCAAGAGTAAAAATTTTCAAAATTTTCATTTTTTTTACTTTCATCATCATAGGCTAACAATCATCATCCTACTTATGCATACGAAACAAACAAAAACAAAATGAATGCAATGAATGTAATGAATGCACCCCCCACACTTAAATGAAGCATTGCCCTCAATGCCTCAAACACAAGAAACAACAAAAAACTAAACAAAATGCAAAGCAAGAATGTAAAACAAAAATCCCCTGGTTTAAGTGTTGGCACTGTCCTCTTCATCATCTGACAGCATCACGGAAGAATCATATTGAAACTTTGACTGCGGAGGTGGCGGCATTCGGTTTCTGAAATCAACAAAAATAAAACGCAAAAACAAAATGAAAGATAAAAACTAACTAAAAGAAAATAACACTGGGTTGCCTCCTAGTCAGCGCCTCTTTTTACAGTCGTCGGCCCGACTGCATTTTCCTTTTACTCATGGTGGTTCATATCTAGTTTTCCTAACCACCTTCACCCACTTGCGCAGTTTTTCAGTAATGTTTGTTCTTTGCTTCCTCTGCTTTGATTTCTGGGAAATTACTCTTGATCAATCCGGAGGAAGTTTCGGCTCAGCTTTAGATGCCTGCAAATCAGAAGAAAAATTTTTAGCATTAAAATTCTCAGCGGGTCTTACAATGATCTCCTAACTTTATCCCTATTCACAAACTTCTTGTGTTTTTGCGAAAAGTGTTTAATGACATCAAAATTATTAACAATAATTTCACAATCAAGAATTTGAAGGGTATAAAAAATATGAAACTTAACAATCTACCTATCAAACTCCATAGTGAGAGTACCATTATTCACATCTATAACAGACTTTGAAGTTTTCAAAAATGGTCTTTCAAGCAAAATAGGACTATTCAAATCATTATTTTTCATATCAAGCACATAGAAATCAGCAGGAAAAACCAAATTACCAACTTGCACAAGCACATATTCTAACAGACCCCTAGGATAAAAAGTAGATCTATCAGCCATTTGGATAACGATTGTAGTTTCAGTCAAAGGCCCAAGATTTAAGGAAACATAAATAGAGTATGTCATGACATTAATCGATGCTCCTAAATCTAGCATGGTCATGTCAAGCTGAACATCTCCTATTTTACAATGAATAGAAAACATACTTGGGTCCTTGCATTTTGTAAGTATTTTTCTTTGAATTACAGCAGAAACCTGTTCTCCCAATTCAACTTTCTGACACTACATCAGTTTGTATTTTCGCTTCACAGTACACAACTCTTTTAAAAATTTAGCATAGCAAGGTACTTGTTTGATAACATCTAACAAAGGAATATTTACCTCACATCTACGAAAAACTTCATACAACCCCTTAATTTCTTCCTCCTTCCTAGACTCTTTCAATGCTAAGGGAAAAGGGGCAAAAATCTTATACTCAGAAAGGGGAGGAAACTTATCTCTTGGTGCTTCTTGAATTTTTTTATTCTCCTCCACCTTAGATTCCTTGTCATCTTCGTCCTCTACCGGTTCTTTCACCACTTCTTTATTAACCTTCAACTCCTTTCCACTCCTCAAGGTAATTGCACTCATATTCTCCTTTGGATTCACCACAGTCTGTGATGGTAAGTTGTTCGAATTCAATTCCTCCAACTGCGGTTTCCAATTGCCCCATTTGATTATTCAACTTTTGGATACTTGCTCGAGTTTCCTGTTGAAAAGCTACAGTATTAGTAGCAAGATCCTTAACAATGTTCTCTAGAAACTCACCAGGCGTGGGAATTTAAGGATGCTGTTGTTGTGGATGATATGGTGGCCTATAATCTTGATTATTCGGCTGCACATGAGGTGCAGGCTGATTCACCGAAGGGTTTTCCATATCTGAGGTTGGGATGATCCTTCCAACCTGGATTGTATGTGTTCGAATAAGGATCATACTTCTGTTGTGGTGGTCCGGGAAATCCTCCTGATGCATTGACTTGCTCAGCATATCCCTCTTGAAGCGTGAGACACATGTCAGTTGCGTGTCCCCTTGTAGTGAAAATTTCACAAACCTTCATATTTTGTCCATTACCTACAGTCATTTGACGCACAAGAGACGTCAGATCAATCAGTTGTTGTTCAAGGGAAGAAACATATACCTCATTGTTCCTTCTGGGTGCTGGATCACTCCTGTTGGTGCCAAATTGTTGAGAATTGGCAGCCATATTCTCGATTAAATTCCTTGCTTGAACTGGAGTTTTGTCCACAAAGACTCCTCCACTGACCGCATCTAGCATATTCCTGTCATGAGACAACAAACCTTCATAGCAGTATTGGATTAAAATATTTTCACTTATCTGATGTTGCGGACAGCTAGCACAAAGCTTCTTGAACCGCTCCCAGTATTCATGTAGTGATTCCCCCGAGTATTGCTTGATTCCATAGATTTCCTTCCGGATGTTCGCGGCTCTAGAGGCTGGGAAGTATTTCTCCAGAAAGATTCTTTTCATCTCTGTCCAAGTTGTGATAGAACCATAGGGCAAGTAATATAGTCAATCCTTAGCAGCACTCTTCAAAGAGAAAGAAAAATCTCTCAGCTGGATCTGCTCCTCTGTCACTCCATGGGGTTTCATACTTGTGCAAACCACGTGGAATTCCATCAAGTGTTTATTCGGGTCCTCACCTGCAAGACCATTAAAGGAAGGTAATAAGTGAATCAATTCAGATTTAAGCTCGAAAGTTGCATTATTTTCTAAAGTAGGAAAATTAATGCATAAAAGTTGTTGATTGGGATCAGGAGTGCCCAATTGTCTAAGACTCAGATTCGCGTTAGCAACCATCTCTTATTCTGGAAAAGCAGCTCGAGCAGCTTCCTCTTGTTGTTTTCTACGAAGTTCTCTCCTTCGCCTATGCAAAGTCCTTTCAATTTTCGGGTCGTAGAGAAAGTCTTCTTCAGCAAAATCACTTGCAAGCATGAACGAGAGAGAACTAGAAACAAAGAAAAGAGAAGAGAGTAAGATTAATCAAAATAAAATAAAAATAAAAAAACACAATAAATTAAACACTGTTCCCCGGCAACGGCGCCAAAATTTGGTAGCGCTTAATCGTGTCACGCCCAAATTACCCAACTAAATCAGATAAACAAATAATGAAGTAGTGTGAGTAGGGATCGTTCCCACGAGAAAAAGGTAAATTTAATGTGTTCTAAATAAACTAAAGGGGGTTTTGAGATTGGGATTAACTACTAAAATTTAAGCAATTAACATTTAATATTATCACTAGCATGCAAGATCAAAAATTAAACTGGAAAAATCAATAAGAGACGAGACTTGATATCGGTCGACTACACCCTTGATATTTATTCATTCAATCATCGATTCCCTAAAAATAATTAATCATATCAAATATTCATCATTGGAAAACTAATTCTTGTTTCACCTTAATTTTAGTTAATTAGACACCAGCATTCTAGATTAACTCTTACCCCATAAATTAAACCAATACCAGCGATCAGATTTAAATACGGTAGCATTCAAACGAGTAAAACTGATGAATCTAGACAACACATGCACCAGCGAATGTATTTAGCCTAGTAAATAGTTGATCCTACGGTTTAATAAATTCAACAACAGAAAATATCAAACGTAGTTGCTTCGCAAATTAATTGATTCAAACAATTACGGATTTGAATTCTAATTTAGCTATAGTTTTCATAGCAAAATCCTAAGATGGCCAATGCTAAAATCTCACACACAAACATGAAATAAAACAGATCAAAAATCGATAGTCAATAAGAATTAAACAGTGAAAATTGAATCTCATGAATAAATTATATCAAGGTTTTGTCTCTCTCAACCAAGTATAAAAGTTAGTTACAACGATTCATCAAAAACTCAAGAAAAATTCAAAAGAAGAGAAGAAAACTTGAGAGAGCGATGGAAAATAAAATATAGCCGCCTTAGAGATCTCCAAAAGTATGATAATAATCTCTAAAAATCGGAATTAAAGCCTAATAAAAGCTAGAGTCCAAAATAACAAAGTTTCCAAAATTACAAAATATTTCCCGAACAGACTAGCGCGCTCGATCGCATGAGTACGTCCGATCGAGCTCATGAAAAATTGCGTTCTTACTTTTTTGACTTTCCTCGGCCGCACTCGATCGCGTGAGTTCCTTGGATCGCGCACTTGAAAAATGCTTTGCCCACTGCCTTGAATCTTCAGATGTCGCGCTCGATCCTAGGAGTATATCCGATCGAGCGCATGAGTCTTTGCAAAAATCCAATTTCTTCTTAAAGTTTGATAATTTCTACACATTAAACCCGGAATTATATTATGTAGCTAAATGCATGCATAAAACAAAACTAAGATAAAACATGAACACATACATATGAATGTATGCAAACTACTAACAAAATAACATTAAAATATGCAAACAAAACACGACTATCATTGTTCGTTATATAATGTTTGATACGATTTTAATAATAGTGATTAAATTTATATATTGGCTTGTAATGAAGAAATTAACCTTACCATAATAAATGTTATTTTTCATTGTTATTCAAGATCTTGCACATAGACCTGGCCACGGTCCGGGTCCGCCGGTTTCGGGTTGGTTTTTTACCAACCCTTAACCGGCCCGCCCATGGTCGGTTCTGGTCCGGATTGGTGAACCGGCTGTTTCGGTCCGGTTAACCAACAGTTCAGGGTCCGGTTCAAACCTTGTAATTTAAAAAAAAACTCCATTTTCTTTTGAATGCGCAGGGGTGGCGCGGCTGCGCCTATCACCTGCGCCGTTGCGCAGCTGCTGCGCATTAATTTCAGCAAAGCGGCCGCGTCTCTCACCTGCGCGGGCGCGCCAATGCTGGCGCAATCCTGCGCAGCAGCCGCGCGGCCGCGCAGGTGAGAGGCGTGGGCGCGCCTCTTGGGCGGTGAAGGCCTGAAACTGAATTTTGCATTCAAATTTTTTTAAAATTTTTTTATAAGACATATGCGCAGCATTGGCGCGCCCGCGCCGCGATGAAGGCCTGAAACTGAATTTTTCATTTCAAACTTTTTTTAAAAAAAAATTTATAAGACATATTCTTTAAATAAACTCAATCAAATAGTTCATATCTCTATAAAAATATCTATTATATTTATTAAATAAATATATATTAGAATTTTAACATCTTATATTACCAATCTATAACATTTTATTCTGCTTCACTCGCATTTTATCCCGTCGTAGTTTCGGATATTCCTTCGATATCATCTTGGTCTTCTTCATCACTTTGAATATGTTGTGTTCGAGTAGCGGCTTTTGATCAACCATTGAGCAAACATTGGGCTTCCAAATTTTCCATATATTGTATACTACAATTGTCTACTAATGTACTACGAGTTAGTACAGCTAGTATTAAATTTTTTAATACACACCAACACCACCATGGTAAAAATTATGGAAGATATACCAAATTTAACATAATATTATACCACAATAAGTCTCTATCATACTATCTTTTCCATCTATTGTACTACTGTTCAATATAATCGATACTGCGTTTTTGCCCACGAACCAACACCACCATGATAAACATGTATGAAAGATGTACCAAATTTAACATAAACTCATACCGTAAATAATCTCTATTGTACTTACTTTTTTCATCTATTGTACTACTGATTAAAATAACTAGTACTACGTTTCTGACTACAAACCAACACCACTATGGTAACCATGTTGGAAGATGTACCAAATTTAACAACATATAATACCGTAAATAGCATCTATTATACCTCATTTTCCATATATTGTACTACTGGACAATATAACTAGTGCTGCGTTTCTGACCGCACACCAACACCATCATGGTAAATATGCATAGAACATGTACCAAATTTAACATAAACTCATACAGTAAATAGTCTATATTATACTTCATTTTCCATTTATTGTACGACTGATTGATATAACTAGTACCGTGTTTCTTACCACGAGCCAACACCACCATGGTAAACATGTATGGATGATGTGCCAAATTTAACAATACATATTACCTCAAATAGCCTTTATTATACCTCATTTTCCATATATTGTACTACCGGACAATATAACCAGTATTGCGTTTTTGACCACGCACCCACACCACCATGGTTAACATGTATAGAAGATGTACCAAATTTAACAACACATCATACCACAAATAGCCTCTATATATACCACATTTTCCCTATATTATACTACTAGACTCTTAAACCAAATATGCGTTTCTGGTCGCGCGCCAATACCACCATGGTAAACATGTATAGAAGATGTACCAAATGTAACAAACCATCATATCGCAAATAGTCTCCATTATACTTCATTTTCGATCTATTGTACTAATGGTCAATATAACCGGTACTGCGTCTGACCACCCACCTACATCACCATTGATGTTACAAAATCAGGTCATTGGATGCATGTAGTGACCCGTATTCGTAATTTACCATTATTGAGTAATTAATCATGTAATCATGCTTGGATTAAGTAAAACATGATTAAGGATATTCCTAAGGAGTTAACGGAGTCCAGAAATGGATCCAGAACACTCGAAAATGGCCGAAAGGGTCCAAGACTCGAGTGGGATCGGAACCACCGATCCAGGATCGGAGCCTCCGATATTGGTGAGTTCGGAACCACATCGAAAGCACGGAGATCGGAACGTCCGATCAGGATCGGAGCTTCCGATCAGCTGTCGGTGACAGGTGTGTGGTTGCATGTGGACCGAATTGACATGTGGCGATCGGAGCGTCCGATCGGAGAACGGAGCTTCCGATCTGCCGGAACGGAACGTCCGATCGAGGAACGGAGCTTCCGATCGACGTCTATAAATATGAGGTCCGAGCTCCTCATTTGGTGCCAATTCCGAATTCCTCTCCTCCGCCCTAGTAGCTCTATTTTGGGCTTTGGGTACTCTTATTTTAGAGTTGGAGTAGGAAATATATATTAGTATAGTCAGGCAGTGTCTGACATAGTAGCGAGGCAGTGCTCGCGTAGCGGAGCAGTGCTCGAGGCTGTGGAGCTGCAGCAGGGGTGTGCCCCTAGTTGCAAGGTAGTCGCCATCAGTGGGGTGACGACGGACGTAGGTATAGCTATGGTCTCCTTAAATTATTTAGGAGTATGCAGTAGCTTAGTTAAGGCTTTTAGAGCTTTATTATTGATGCATGGGTAATTGCATTGTAGTAGCAGTAGATGGACTAGTAGGCTTGGAGTCTAGGTCAGCGGAGCTAGGTTTGACCAGCAATTGTAGAGGTACGTAAGTACTGACTGAGATGGCCAGCATGATATATATTATATGTGTTGTATGAGTATGTGCTATATGATTTACCATGTTTTACGGTTTTAGCACATGCATATGTTTTTACGGAGACTGCATCGGGATGATGTGAGTCATGATAGTTTCCATCAGTCGAGGCGATTCTTCCTGAGGATTCGTGTCTTAGGAATATACGAGTACCCCGCAGAGTCGCTCTCTAGCCGGTACTGTGTATTCCCGGCGCCCAGAGAAAGTGATTTAACCATTGATTTTAAAGTCATTTATGTGTTGCATATATTATATATATCATTGCTTCCGTATTGAGCTTAGAGCTCACGTCCAGTATTTCTGTATGGACACCCCATTCGACGAGGCAGTTGTAGGTGCAGGTTGAGCACCAGGGGCTTGGAGTAGCCAGAGACCAGTGAAGACGGCAAGATTAGCTGTAGGTCTTTACCTTTAGGTTATTTATTCGATTTGGTTGTATAAATCGAATTTGTTTAACCGGTTGTATTCTGCCGGTTTGTTTATTTAAGTCTTCCGCAGCGACTTATTTTAATGCATGTTTAATTATGCTCATAATCTCTGATTAGGTAGTGGATCCGGGTTGGGTTGCTACATTTATTGGTATCAGAGCATATGCATGCAAGAGACTTGGGATATAGTAATGAGACTTTGGGTTATCCTTATAGGATTGACGAGACCTTGGAAGAGGTGTTGATGCGGCGATCTGATTGCCCCAAGACTATCATAATCGGAAGGATTTCTGAAGATTTGGCTTATGGGATTCTAGCAAGAGCGGGCATGAGAGATGGATTGTGTCCGAGTTTTCAAGACTTCTACTCATGTGGATCCTAGCTTTGGATCGAGTACCGGATGCCAGAGGCAGTGGTATAGGATTGGTGAGGACTTACTTGATGCTTGCATCTGTACAGTCATTACCATGATTACACTACTCTGAAGATTCTCCATTCGTAGTTGGAGAGATTGTCAGATAGATCTTCACCAGAGAATGCCTCGAGTGCCTAAAGCATGACAGGTTTCGAGAGTGAGATCTTTAAACTCATGCAGAACATAGTTTTGCCGGTATGTTTGTATCGACGCTTTTGGTACACGTACGGGAAACTTCATGTTCCAAAGCATGATGTGGTTACAAGAAGAAGGCTGATGATAGATCGAGAGCAGAAGATGTCGACTGACATGTACTGACGCAGAGCATAGCTGGTTAGCTATCATGTGCCATTTCTCCGGAGTTCTTTGTAGGAGGACATGTAGAGAGACTTGGACGAGGAGTATGCTTGCATAGATGCATGTGTCGATGAGAAGCTTCATGCTCAAGGAACAAGACTTGTACGATGATTTAAATACTGTATCATTGTAGTTGTAAACAGTATTTTCAGTTGTAAAGAATCATCATACTTTGGTTGTATCATTTTAAGTTGGTTGTACATTTCATTGTATTTTGAATACTGTATATATTACATGGGATTGTAATAAAGAAATTGTACATAACTTGAAGCAATGATACGTGTGTTATTTATTCAGCAATTGTGGATGATTGCATGATTTTGCTAAGATTGGCATTGTTCTAGTTGATTTGTGTTCGACTATTGTAGCTCATGAGATTTGAGTTGGCCGACTGTGACAGTTTGACTTGTGATTAGTCTAGGCGTTATCCTAGGATTGATCTAGTTAGTCAGTGGACTAAGTTAGTGCCAGCGATGAGTGGACTCATCTGGGGGCAGTAAGGATTATTCGGTTTGGAACCTTTGGGCTTTGTTCTAGGTTGTTTCCTTAGATCAGTAGGTTGTCTGACCTTCGTTAGGTTGAGAATTGTGATGATGGGATTTCATCAGGGTTGCCAGGTCAAGTATATGCCGAGAGTTGTGGACTATGACCATGACTAGACGTGATGGGGCGCGACCCTATGCCAGTGTTACTCTGGAGTCCTTGTACTTCAGAGGTTGCCTGGGAGCCTTTGTGCTTCAGGATATGGCGGTGGGAAGGCTACTCAGTCTAGGGATTTGGCGACAGTCCCAACAGGGTATGACCTTGGATTAGATATCAGGTTTGATATCGATGGTTTGATATCTTCTAGCGTGCCAGAGATATAGTTGGAATATTCTGTTGTGAGAACCAGTCTTGGAGGGATTCCTTGACGAGTGTGTACCTAGAACAGATAGGTTTTGACCTTTGGGATTACTGCTAGGCGTGTGGATCTAGTAGGTGGACGGATTCTACCAGCGATGACTAAGGGTTGTCATCAGAGTATGGTTGGAATTTTCCTGTGATAGGAATTATCCAAGAACTTGGTTAGGATGTTGTTTTCAACGCGTATGCGAGGACTACTCCATGATGAATGACTTCATCAGTATCGGATTATATCAAGTGTTGAGGATTGGACATGACTATTGAGATGTGAGGGAAGCGTGGCCTATGACCGGGAAACCTTGTTGATTGTCCAGGAGGGTTATCATGGTGAGCTACCTTGGTCTTGTATAGTCGTACAATCTTAACAAGAGATATGATCAGGAGCGTGTCCGAAGATTGTTGAAATCTTTGGGATTCTTTAATTATTCTTCTTGGACTTGACGAACCGTGGTGTTCATTCCGAATGAACGAGGTAAGGATAGTGAGTCCAGTGGTTGCGCTAGTACTGTCTGATGTTTTTCAGAAGTTGAGCGTATGATTTTCCATGGGATGGAAATGGGCTTAGTTCATCTCGATGTTTGCCTTGGGTGAACAAAGCAGCGGTTAGTAGTGCTGGGATGGCGCAGGATTTGTGCTAATGACTACTAGTGATTTTTGGCTAACTCCGTCAGAGTTAGATGGATTAAGTCATGTATACGAGGTAGCTGTCAATAGAAAGACACGAGATTGTGTCATGAGATTTCTAATAGCTATAGTGCGGTTACCAAGCGTTGGTTTGTTAAAACCAGAGAGTTTTTGGTAATCCAGTGTTTGAAATGGTAGACTTGGGACAGTCAAGTCAAGAGAAATTGATCAAACCACTTAGGTGTTGATGGTCAGGAGTTATCCGATTGATAGATTTGAGTATCAATCAGTAAATCGACGAGGTCGATGAGTAAGGTCCAATCAGTAAAGAATTGGATGTAGCAACAAAGAAATACTTGGGATAGTATTTCGTCGCTTTATGCTTAGGAGATTAGTACTTGGTACAATCTGAGAGCATTCGACATTTCGAATGATTTAGAGTCTCTAGGTTTGCCAGAGATGAATCTATCGAAAGATTACAATTGACTTGTATGGTCAAGTTAAGTGATAACTTGATGTTAAGAACAAACGAAGAAATTTGTAACTCACAAGATAGTGTTTCTGTGACGATGACTTAAGTATGCCGTTGGGTTTAGGATCCAATGAGGATTGGATGTTTCTATGGACATTAGTTGTTTGATTTTGGGATGTGACTCTAACCAGGATCTAGTACTCTAGGTCTGGCAGGGGGTGACGTTAATTTTCAGCGTGTGGTGCGCGAGATCATTGAAATGATCGAGTCAGTAGTTGATCGACTAGGAAATCGACGAACTAATTCGTTCAGTGATGAGACTGATGCGTTCAGCAAGGAAGCGATTTGACTATTGAGATCTGTCGGGATTTAGTCCCAGGATCAGAATGTCAACCTGGGTAGGTTGGGACGAGCGATGATGATATCATCAGGAACTCCGAGTTGAGTTATACCAGGCGCATGTAACTGTTGAGTTTCGAGACGGAACAGGAAGCGTTTCCATATGTCTGTGTACTGTGGAATGTCCCAGTCGAGCATATTGGTGGGAGCTTGCCTTAGTCTTGTGTACAGTGATTGCGAGTATGTATAACTGTTGGGAGAATATCCATTGATTTGGAATTCAGGGGTGAATAACCTATGGCTGAGATGATGTTGATCGTCAGAGGCTAGGAAATGACTTAGCGTCATTGTTGGAAAATGATGATGGTTTTCATCATAGCAGGGTGCTGAGATACCCTAAGAAACATGAACTGTGATTGTTACTAGACTGGATGGTCTGAGTTCCCAGTATTGCCTTGTCTGTATGGCATGAGAAGGATAATCAGTCTATGGAATTGTGTTAAGCAGTTATGTTGTAGTTTGACCCTGTGTCAACTAGATTCTCCTGAAGAGAATTAGGGCTTGTTGTGTCAGCACAGTGTTGGGATTGTTTCCTAACTAAAGGTGTTGATCACTATTGACTTTGGAACCATTGGATGGTTAGTTTCAGTCAGGTTATGACTTGGACTTCGACAGTATAAGATCTTTACTTGGAGTGATAATCTTGATCAGTCAGATGATTGCATCCTTTGCGAATCAATGAGATCATGGTTTCGACGAAGGACGTATCAGTGCCACGATACGTTGTTGACAAGGAAGATCGATTGCCATCGAGTAGCGCATTGGTTTCCAGTTAGGACAATGCTGTTGTGGTTTAGAGTTTATGCAGCTTGCATATAATTAGACAACAGTCTGAGTATGTCGGAGGCTATTTCGACTAAGACACTCGGGCAAGAATCTGTTTTACGTTCTCGAGGTGTTACCCTAGATTTCGAGGACGAAATCTTTTAAGGGGGGGAGAATGTAGTGACCCGTATTCGTAATTTACCATTATTGAGTAATTAATCTTGTAATCATGCTTGGATTAAGTAAAACATGATTAAGGATATTCCTAAGGAGTTAACGGAGTCCAGAAATGGATCCAGAACACTCGAAAATGGCCGAAAGGGTCCAAGACTCGAGTGGGATCGGAACCACCGATCCAGGATCGGAGCCTCCGATCTTGGTGAGTTCGGAACCACATCGGAAGCACGGAGATCGGAACGTCCGATCAGGATCGGAGCTTCCGATCAGCTGTCGATGACAGGTGTGTGGTTGCATGTGGACCGAATTGACACGTGGCGATCGGAGCGTCCGATCGGAGAATGGAGCTTCCGATCTGCCGGAACGGAACGTTCGATCGAGGAACGGAGCTTCCGATCGACGTCTATAAATATGAGGTCCGAGCTCCTCATTTGGTGCCAATTCCGAATTCCTCTCCTCCGCCCTAGTAGCTCTATTTTGGGCTTTGGGTACTCTTATTTTAGAGTTGGAGTAGGAAATATATATTAGTATAGTCAGGCAGTGTCTGACATAGTAGCGAGGCAGTGCTCGCGTAGCGGAGCAGTGCTCGAGGCTGTGGAGCTGCAACAGGGGTGTGCCCCTAGTTGCAAGGTAGTCGCCATCAGTGGGGTGACGACGGACGCAGGTATAGCTGTGGTCTCCTTAAATTATTTAGGAGTATGCAGTAGCTTAGTTAAGGCTTTTAGAGCTTTATTATTGATGCATGGGTAATTGCATTGTAGTAGCAGTAGCTGGACTAGTAGGCTTGGAGTCTAGGTCAGCGGAGCTAGGTTTGACCAGCAATTGTAGAGGTACGTAAGTACTGACTGAGATGGCCAGCATGATATATATTATATGTGTTGTATGAGTATGTGCTATATGATTTACCATGTTTTACGGTTTTAGCACATGCATATGTTTTTACGGAGACTGCATCGGGATGATGTGAGTCATGACAGTTTCCATCAGTCGAGGCGATTCTTCCTGAGGATTCGTGTCTTAGGAATATACGAGTACCCCGCAGAGTTGCTCTCTAGCCGGTACTGTGTATTCCCGATGCCCAGAGAAAGTGATTTAACCATTGATTTTAAATTCATTTATGTGTTGCATATATTATATATATCATTGCTTCCGTATTGAGCTTAGAGCTCACATCCAGTATTTCTGTATGGACACCCCATTCGACGAGGCAGTTGTAGGTGCAGGTTGAGCACCAGGGGCTTGGAGTAGCCAGAGACCAGTGAAGACGGCAAGATTAGCTGTAGGTCTTTACCTTTAGGTTATTTATTCGATTTGGTTGTATAAATCGAATTTGTTTAACCGGTTGTATTCTGCCGGTCTGTTTATTTAAGTCTTCCGCAGCGACTTATTTTAATGCATGTTTAATTATGCTCATAATCTCTGATTAGGTAGTGGATCCGGGTTGGGTTGCTACAATGCATGCATAAGGTTGTTTTAACCATAGATGTTACAAACATATACAATGGATACATATATATGTTTTTGTTAATCATCATACATGCTACCAAATTAGACATTAGAATGCATAAACATGTGATAATCATTATAGATGCCACAAAATTAGACATTTGATGTGTAAACATGTGTTATGTATGCATCCAATGTCCTAATTTTGTAGCATCAATGATTACTAACACATGTTTACACATTAAATGTCTAATTTTTTAGAATCAATAATGATTATCATATGTTTATGCATTATAATGTCTAATTGGTAGCATATATGGTAATTAACAAACAAATGTATATGTATCTATTGTATATGTTTGTAACATCTATGGTTAAAACCTTATGTATGCATCCAATGTCCTAATTTTGTAAATCAATAGTCATAAACATGTGTTTACACATCAAATATCTAATTTTGTAGAATCAATACTGATTATCACATGTTTATGCATTCTATCGTCTAATTTTATAGCATATTTGGTGATTAATAAACACATGTATATGTATTCATTGTATATGTTTGTAACATCTATGGTTAAAACAACTTTATGTATGCATCGATTGTCCCAATTTTGTAACATCAATGGTGGCGTTGGTGCGTAGTCATAAATGCAGTACTAGGTATATTAATAAGTAGTACCATGGATGGAATATTTGGTATAATAGATATTATTTGCGGTATGTTGTCCTATTAAATTTGGTAAATATTCCATATATGTTTGCCATAGTGGTGTTGGTGTGTGATCAAAAACGTGGTACCGATTATATTTTCCAGTAGTACAATAGATGAAACATGTGGTACAATAAATACTATTTGTGGTATGATGTGTTGTTAAATTTGGTACAACTTTCATACATGTTTACCATGGTGGTGTTGGTGCGTGTCAAAAATGCAGTACCGATTTTATTGATCTGTAGTACAATAAATGAAAAACAAAGTATAATAAACATTATTTGCGATATGATTTTTTGTTAAACTTCCATACATTTTTACCATGATAGTGTTGGTGCTTGGTAATAAATACAGTACCGATTATATTAATAGGTAGTACAATAGATTGGAATATGAGATATAATAGGGGTTATTTGCAGTATGATGTACTATTAAATTTGGTACATCTTCCATACATTATCATGGTGGTGTTGGTGCGTGGTCAGAAATGCAGTACCGGTTTGATTGAGCAGTAGTACAATAGATGGAAAGGTTAGTATAATCAAGACTATTTACGGGATGATGTTTTGTTGAATTTGATACATCTTCTATACATGTTTACCATGGTGGTGTTGGTGCATCGACAGAAACACAGTATTGTTTATATTAATCGGTAGTACATTAGCCGACAAATAAATTACAATACGGTCTTATTGTTGTATAATCTTATGTTAAATTTGGCACATCTTCCATACATTTTTACCATGGTGGTGTGAATTTAAAAAACTCAGTACCAGCTGAATTTACTTGTAGTACATTAGTAGACAAATGTAGTAAAAAATTGGTTTTACTTGGTATAATATTTTTGTGCTTGATCAAAAACTTAGTACCAGTTGTATTGACTCGTGATACATTAACAGATAAATGTGGTTACAAATTGATTGTTTGTCAAATTTTGTACAATCAATAATGATTATCACATTATATCATAATAATAATGTCCTTCTACGTCCTGGCTACGATCGGACATCCACCGATCTAATTACATCACCATTAGAATGTGATAAATCTGTATTAATGTCAAATGTAGGGATTGGATCGACAACTTCCAAATAAGCTCTGCGATAATTTTTAACTTTTTAGCAAGAGTCACAAAAGTTATATATTGATAAACCCTTTGATTTAATCGCAGCATAAGCATGGTTTCAAGGGATCCCATTAATACCCCAATAACAAATTCTGCAGCCCTACCTCGTTCTCTCGCATGATACAGTTAATATTTGTTTCTTTTTAAAAGAAAACCCTAAAGCTAGATTTCTTCCTATTGCCTTCTCTATCCGTGGGTTTTCGCGGGAAGGTATTGTCGAATTCACCGGTGGTTGTCTACGTCGGTAGCTTCGGTGGTTATGGATTTATTTTTTCACAAATTGAGATTGAAGAAATGAGAGAAAATAGATCGGGAGAAAATGTCAAAATAAAGCAATAATAAATTACTTTTCCAACAATCGAAAGTTCTTACTCATTTTGAAGTATAACCACTAACAAACAATATGATTTTAAAATCAATCAAAAATAAGTATCCCTTTACACAAATATAAATCAACAATTAAACTAATAAAACTAGAAGAAATTATCAACATAAATATAAATATATAATTACCATAAATCGACACAAAATAAAACAATCACCACAAATTGGAGAAATAATTGGAGAAATCGAACCAAAATATCAAAACTTGGAGAGACACCCTGTGACGCCCGGGGCAGAAGAGGCAAGGAGTGATCGTCGGTGCCAAGAGGTTGCACGGACAATGAGCGGCTCCTGGTAGGCTTCTAGGCGGAGGGAGACATGAATGAACCGATCCCTTACCGGAATGAGAGGGATTCTGAGATTGTGTAGGTATGGGACTGCATAGTTGAGGAGGGTTTAAAAGATTTCATATGTAGTACTCATATCAAGAAGGTGCATCTTCTTTTCGGTAGCTCATCACATAAGAACTCCAAAGTTAAGCATGCTTGACTTGAGGCAATTTTAGGATAGGTGACCCCCTGGGAAGTTTCTCAGGGTGCGTGTGAGTGAGGACATAAGCACGCTGGAAAGACCCGTCTTGATAAGTGGGACGTTACAAATGGTATCAGAGCCGACCTCTCTTAGTACGGTATGGTTCGGGGACGAACCAAGCGGAAGCTGGTGGGCATGTGACGCCCGGGGCTGAAGAGGCAAGGAGTGATCGCCGGTGCCAAGAGGTTGCACGGAAAATGAGCGGCTCCTGGTAGGCTTCTAGGCGGAGGGAGACATGAATGAACCGATCCCGTACCGGAATGAGAGGGATTCTGAGACTGTGTAGGTATGAGACTGCATAGTTGAGGAGGGCTTAAAAGATTTCATATGTAGTACTCATATCAAGAAGGTGCATCTTCTTTTCGGTAGCTCATCACATAAGAACTCCAAAGTTAAACGTGCTTGACTTGGGGAAATTTTAGGATGGGTAACCCCCTGGAAAGTTTCTTAGGGTGCGTGTGAGTGAGGACATAAGCACGCTGGAAAGACCCGTCTTGATAAGTGGGACGTTACACACCCACTGTCTTCATCTCCTCCATTGCTTCTGCTTGTTTCTTGTCACGGCTCGCTTCAAAACATTCATTCTTCGTATGGCAATGGCCAGTGGTCGGTTCCATCGGTTGTCATTTTTTGCTAGAGTTTTCTAATTGACACTTGAGGGGGCATGAGACCTCAAATATGAAAAAAGAAGCATGAATTTTGGAAGAAAGAAAAAGCATAAAGAAAAGAAGGAAAACATTTGGTAATTTGGTAAAATAATAAAATTAACCATTTTGATCTAAAAATGCTGCTAATGGAATCATAACAAGATTAGAAGGCCAAAATAAATACGATGTAATTACTTTCGTGATACTTCTGCTAGTAAAACTTTGATCATTTCAACGAATGATACTGCAAATATAAACGTACAATGGAAGGTACCGAAAAAATTTTGCCACGAAAATGCAGGTCTTAGATAAGATCAATCACGTGGGCATTGGAGCAAAGAATGACAGTAATACTCCAAAGATTATACCACTAATACATTATACATCTCTACTAACATGAACAGTAAGAAGAAAATAGAGGGAAAATTACTCATATTGAATTAAATTATTGAAACAAAAAAGATTGCACTCATTTTGTGAGTATCATAATCACCTAAATATACATCGTTTTATTCAAACAAATCGTTCACTAAATCTGGTTTGAACTATCAAACTTACAAATAAATTTTCAGAACCGGACATACGATTGATTTCCAAGAATTTGAGAAGATTAAAACATTCCGGCACAGATCGCATGAAAATTGACCAAATTAAAAAACAAATAAGAAAAAAATCACTTTCTCGTTTACTTTGCAGCTCGTTTTCACCCATAGTTGATTGGTTCCTATGGACCCTGGATTTTTTGTGGGTTCTCGACGTTGAGGAGAAGAGAGGAGGAAGAGATTTAACTATCTCAACGGAATCGAAGAATGAGAGAAGAGATGAAATTGGGTAGAGTTGGGTGGCTAGGGATTTACGTTAGAATGAAAATTGGGGAAGGGGAAAGGGAAGTAAAGTGAATAAAAGGAAAGTAAAATTAAGAAGGTAAATAAAATAAAATAAATTATAAAGGGAAAATCTGATAAAATGTGGAATAGGGAGTAGAAACAAAGATTTTGTTGTGTTGGGGATTGCAGAATACAATTTTATGACATGGAGACTGATCATTAACTTGAGTTTTGGATTGGGGATTTATCTCCAAATTCCCGTTATATCAACCTAATATTACTCACTTTTTATTGGCTAATAACATTGTTTATTATTTTTAAAATTTAATAATTTAAAATATCATTGTATATATAATTACTAATATAATTGATCTAACATTTCATTCACACAATAAAAAAATATCATCTTCATAAATTTCATATCATGAATAAATTTTTATGAAAACAAATTAAATGAAATCGACATGTTAAGTAACGGGAAGTAAAGGGGGTCTTGTCCTAAATTTGATTTTTTATTGATACTTGTTTTTACTATTAAAATATCATTCCTTCTAAACCTATTTTATGGTTATTGTTATTATTATTTAAACATAACATTGTTTATTATTTTTGGAATTTAATAATTTAAAATATCATTGTATAAATAATTAATAATATAATTGATCTAATATTTCATTCACACAATCAAAAAATAATCATCTTCATAAATTGCATACCATGAATAAATTTTTATGAAAACAAATTAAATGAAATCGTCATGTTAAGTATTGGGGGTCTTGTACTAATTTTGTTTTTTTTATTGATACTTGTTTTTATTATTAAAATATCATTTCTTTTAAACCCATTTTATAGGTATTGTTATTATTATTTAAACATAGCATTGTTTATTATTTTTGGAATTTAATAATTTAAAATATCATTGTATATATAATTACTAATATAATTAATCTAATATTTTATTCACACATTCAAAAAAACATCATCCTCATAAATTGCATACCATGAATATTTTATGAAAATAAATTAAATGAAATCTTCATGTTAAGTAACGGTAGCCTTATCCTAAATTTTATTTTTTTTATTGATGCTTTTTTTTACTATTAAATAAATCATTTCTTCTAAACTCGTTTTATGGTTATTGTTATTATTATTTAAACATGGCATTTTATATTTTTAGAATTTAATAGTTTAAAATATCATTGTATATAATTCATATTTTAATTACTAATATAATTGATCTAATATTTCATTCACACAATCAAAAAAATTTCTTTGTATATGTTATTCATATTTTAGTTGTAGAAGACACCATTTTGACCAATTAAATGTCAATAATAAATGTCTAATAAAAAGATATATGAAACCATTATGAGGCACTAATTAATGCCCTATAAAAATTTACTTATATGTCCTTACACAAAATGTACTATGTGTGTTGTATATTACTTTTATATCCCTATGTATATTTATTAGGAATACATGGGCAAGAGAATAAAAGGGCAAAGTCGATAATTCACAATCGTAAAACTTTGCCATTTTATTAACTATTTTAGATAGGTATAAATATAAATAGATAGATAATAGATAATAGGTAATAGTAAATAGAGATCTTTGATAATATAGTATTTGTACTTAACCTATGGAAGAGGGCAAACATTGTAGAAAAAGTGATTCAAGATTGAATATATAAATGGACAAGTTAGTTAACTTCATGGTATTGCCATCCATCCTCTGGCAAAATTCGAGTAATTATCATCAATGCAATTGTGTTATTATTTGGATATCAACTATAATGTATATGAACGATAGTGCTATGGAAGAAAACGAATTTGGTCTCTCGAGGTAAGAGTAAATCTCTCTTTCCGTAAGACTAAACTGTCTTGTATCTATGTGATTTAACGGTGTAGACAATCATCTTTAATACTGTCGGATTTAATAGCACAGTGACATGTTTTCTTGAACTAGTCAACCTTTATGTAAAGCAATTCAATATTATTTACATAATAGTAACCTTAACATATTTAGTTCTCATGTTGTGTCCTGGACCATATCTTAGATTTATAAGTATTCCCATCAAAGCGACCATCACTTTGAACTTATATAGGTGATCTCCTATCTAGAGTAACCTGATGTAATCTACTTTTTAGATATCAGTAATATTCATTAAAAGATAACTTAACCTCACCACATGTTGCAGGTCTATCCTACTTGGTTGTTCTAGGAATGAGATATTGTAAATTCTAAGTACTTGAACTAATATTTATAACTCAGTTGCCCCATTGAACCAAGATTTTGGGATCTCCAATTCACAAGATTGGATTACTGCTTTAAACATTTATTGTGGGTTTTAAAGCTCATCCCTTTTAACAATTTGTACATTTGATCTTTGATTTTTTGCATTGCTTGAGTTTGTCCCTCGGTTGTTACTTCTCCGGTGATCCCATTGTTGCCCTTCATCGACAGTGAGTGTTTTATGATTTGTTCATGCGTTTGGACAGATTTTGGTTCATGGATTGTGTCAGTTTGAATAGTCAAATGAGCTGGAAGGCAAATGGCAGCAAGTGGCATATTCAATCGAGGACAACAAGGAGACATGCATTAAATTCATGCAAAGAAAATTCAATTGTGAATTTGTTTTGCATGTCCACACCGAAGATGAAGGTCTATAAATAGATGCATTCCGCGATACTTTCAGAGCATCCCATTCTCAAGTTCTCTCATCTGATTCTTGAGTGTTCTTCATCTCCCATATTTATTTTTATATATATTTGTGAGATAATTTTTTCTCCTGTATAAAAGAGTGAGTGTCTTTTTGGAAACACAGAGAGAGGTTGTAATTCTCCAAATATTATAGTGGAATCTTTTGGTCTTGCCCGTGGTTTTTACCCTAATGATTTTGGGGTTTTCCACGTAAATCTTGGTGTCTATTTTATTCTTCAATTTCCATAATTTTTATCTCGTGATGCCGCACCTGGGACCAACAAGTGGTATCAGAGCCTTGGCATAACATTTCTTAAAATTTTGAGTATGCTATATGGTTGCAGCTTTGACTGATCTTCCACATCAGAAAAGATTTTTTGAAGATTTTATAAGGCAGGATTCTTGTAGTCAAGATGACGAAAAAATACGAGATAGAAAAGTTCAATGGGAGCAATTTTTGCTGTGGAAATTGAAGGTGAAAACAATTCTAACAAAGGAGCGTTGTTTGGAAGCTATTGGAGATAGACCGACGGACATCACGGATGCTCAAAAGTGGAATGAGATGAATCACAATGCTGTTGCCAATTTGTACTTGACAATAGCGGATTAAGTCTTGTCAAGTATCTCTGAAATAAAGAGCGCAAAAGTTATTTGGGATACTTTGGCAAAACTGTACGAGGTCAAGTCACTACACAACAATATTTTCTTAAAGAGAAAGATTTATACTCTTCGGATGGCGGAATCATCATTGATGACCGACTATATCAACACACTGAATACTCTATTTTCCCGGCTCACCTCTATGGGGCATAAAATAGAGGAAAAAGAACTGTGGAGCTTCTACTTCAAAGTCTACAGATTCATACGATCAGCTCATCATCAATGTTACCAACAATGTTCTTTCAGATAATTTAAATTTTGACGACGTATTAATTGCGGTTCTTGGAGAAGAGAGTCGTCGAAGGAACAAGGAAGATAGGTTGGCAACATCGAAGCAAGCAGAGGCTTTATCGATGACGAGAGGAAGATTGACGGAGCGTGACTCCAGTGGGAGCCACAAATATGGTAGAAGTAAGAAGAAGAATATTTACTGCTTTATATGTGGCGGTAAATGGAAATTCAAGAGAGAATGTACGAAGAGCATCGAGAAGGGATCTCAAGGAAATGTGGCCAGTACTTCAGGCGGTGGTGAAATATTATTCAGCAAAGCAGCAACGGTTGCGGAAGGCAGACACAAATTTTGTGATGCATGGATTATGGATTCAGGAGCGATGTGGCATATGACATCAAGGAGAGAATGGTTCGACCAGTATGAACCAGTCTCGGGAGGATCTGTATTCATGGGAAATGATCATGCCTTGGAAATCTCTGGGGTCGGTACCATAAAAATCAAAATGTTTGATGGTACTATTCATACCATACATGAGGTACGACATGTGAAGGGTCTGACAAAAAATCTTTTGTCTTTAAGGCAATTGGATGATATTGTGTGCAAAACCCGTGTCGAGAAAGGGATCATGAAGAATGTAAAAGGCGCGCTTGTGGTTATGAAGGCGAAAAAGGTTGCTGCAAATCTATATGTATTGTTGGGGGAAACACACAAAGAGGCGGAAATAGCTGTTGCATCACTTGGTTCGGGGGAAGAATCAACAGTGTTGTGGCATAGAAAGCTTGGGCATATGTCAGAACGAGGAATGAAGATTCTATCAGAACGTAAGCTGTTGTCGGGGCTTACAAAAGTGACTCTACCCTTTTGTGAGCATTTTGTTACCAGTAAACAACACAGATTGAAGTTTGGCACGTCTACTGCCAAGAACAAAGGAATATTGGAGCTGATTTATTCTGATGTTTGGCAAGCACCGGTGGTATCCCTAGGATGAGCGAGATATTTTGTCTCGTTTATTGATGATTTCTCTATGAGATGTTGGGTGTATCCAATCAAGAAAAAATCAGATGTATTTTAAGTCTTCAAAGTTTTCAAAGCGCGGGTTGAACTTGATTCTGACAAGAAAATCAAGTGTTTGAGGACTGACAATGGAGGAGAATATACCAGTGATGAGTTTGATGCATTTTTTCATCACGAGGGCATCAAAAGACAGTTCAAAATGGCATACACGCCTCAGCAGAATGGAGTGGCAAATCGGATGAACATAACTTTTTTGGACAGAACAAGGGCCATGTTGAGTACTGCGGGTCTATCAAAGTCATTTTGGGCAGAAGCAGTCAAAACCGCTTCTTACATCATCAATCGTTCTCCTTCAGTGGCGATTGATTTGAAGACTCCAATGAAGGTGTGGACTGGCAAGCCAGCTGATTATTCTCGGTTACATACATTTGAAACTCCGGTGTACGTTATGTACAATGAACAAGAAATATCAAAGTTGGATTCCAAATCTAGAAAGTGTATTTTCTTGGGCTATGCTGATGGAGTAAAGGGGTTTCGCTTGTGGGATCCTACTGTCCACAAGCTTATCATCAGCAGAGATGTTATCTTCGAGGAAGATAAAGTGAAGGGAGACAAAGGCACACTGAATTCAGAAACTACTATCATTCAAGTGGAAAATAAGACAGACGAAGATCAAGTTTCTTGTGAAGCGGTACCAGAGCACGAGGTACAAGAACCAGTTGATTCAGAAGTTTCCAAAGTGAGACAGTCAACTCGAGAGAGAAGACCACCAGGTTGGCTTTCAGATTATGTCACTGAAAGCAACATTGTATATTGTCTATTAACAGAGGATGGTGAGCCATCGAGTTTCCATGAGGCTACTCAAAGCTCGGATGTATCCCTGTGGATGACAGCGATGCAGGAAGAATTGGAAGCATTGGACATGAATAAAACTTGGGATCTTGTTGCACTACCACGAGGAAGGAAATCTATCGGTAACAGATGGGTCTATAAGATCAAGCGTGATGGCAATAACCAAGTGGAGCGGTATCGTGCAAGATTGGTTGTCAAAGGGTATGCTCAGAAAGAAGGTATTGACTTCAATGAAATATTTTCTCCTGTGGTTCGACTTTCAACAGTCAGAGTAGTATTGGCAATGTGTGCGGTGTTTGACCTACATCTAGAACAATTATATGTGAAAACGGAATTTCTTCATGGCGATCTTGAAAAAGAAATCTATATGCTCCAGCCAGAAGGTTTTGCAGAAAAGGGCAAAGAGAACTTGGTTTTCAGGTTGAACAAATCTCTGTACGGTCTCAAATAGGAGCCGAGGTGTTGGTACAAGAGATTTGATTCCTATATCATGAGCCTTGGGTACAACAGACTCAGTTCAGACCCTTGTACGTTGTGGGGATCTCGGGTTGCTAATCTCGTTTTAGGGCAACTAATGATTAATTAAACAATTAATCAAACAATTAAAGAATAATAAATCAAGAGCAGAATATTTTTTTTAAAAAAATCCCGAGCCTCGCTCGATCGGTTAAAGTCAGCCGATCGAGCGAGCAAGAAAAAGCAAATCCTCGGGTATGTTCACATTTTGGCCTCGCTCGATCGGCCAAAACCTACCGATCGAGCGGGCAATAAAAATCAAGATCTCTGCCCGAGAAATACAAGTCTCGCTCGATCGGTAACATTTACCCGATCGAGCAAGCCGCCTTTTGCTCGAATTCTGCTGCTGACTTTTGCTGTCAAAACTTTGAACAAGGTATATATTATCATACAAATCAGTTCTAAGCATGTTATAAAATCTGAGAACATGCATACATTTATATACCAAGTTCCTATCAACAACTCATATAATATAATACATCCAATGAATAGCATAAAAGACATAAATCAATAAGCTACACTAATTCTCAAAAGTGAGCTTCTAAACAAGATTTCAATGTCAAGTTCAATGCTATTTAACTATCATTCTTCAACTTAACCCGAGTCCACACTTGCTACATCACTCTCCCGAGCTATCAATTTACTCTCAAGCAAGCTCCTGCCCCATCTGTTGCAATGCACACATACAAAACAAAGACAACAGCCGGATAAACTCCGGTGAGAAATCATTCTCAGTATAATCGACATATAAATGCGTTAAATAAATTCATATCAACTCTAAACATGTCAACTCAAGAATAGAGTAAACATAACGCAATATCGACTCAAACTTCAAATCAAGACTTCAATTTATATAGCGCGCTTACCTCAAGAATTGATTCTTATCACTTCATTTCCATCAAGAATCGTAAACGATCTTGACATGGATATCCATCTATCGTAGCCATTTCGGGCTAGAAAATAAGGTTAACCGCAACCTTGGCATAGAATCAATTCAATATACAATCATATCAAAAGTAATAAAGATCCACTACCTATGATGGATCGACAAAAACAATAACAAGTTCTCAATCAAAAGTAAAACATAACAAGTATGTGATTTGGCGGACTACTCAAGATTCATCAATCTCGAGTATCAGAGTCCTGACTCTCGATGTCATCTTATACCTTTCATTCTTGAGTTTGTCATGTTCCACATCTGGATAGGAAGTACCACAACTCCTACAAAATCTGATCATCCAAACATCAATCAATCTTCAATCATTTTCACTTCAATCTTGATCACTTCTTCTTCGGTTTCAAGTTGAGGTTCTTGAGTCAATAGTCTCCTATTAAACTCTGAAACATATAATCAAAACATGTATATCAAACCTCATTCTATTCAATCATTTTAGAATTGAATCAAAATCATCAATATAGATTCAATCAACATCATTTCAAACTTTAACTTCTTCTTATTCGATACAACTCGGAGTTGTGAATCGTTAGCCTTCGAAACTCAATTGAAATCGAGAAATACAAATGCCATAACATTCATAACATCTAAACAACTATCTCAACTCAGTTATAAGCTATCAAAACGATGTCAAAACATCAATCGGCGGCGTAGCGATTGAAAATCGGGAACCGACTTAATATCGACTTCGAAGCTAACTTATTTAACTTCATATGAAAATCATACGTGCATCTAAATCATTAATACATCATTCTAATCCTCATAACAGCAGCTAAATATATCAAATACAAGCCGGGAATCATAACAAGTTCGTTCCTTAGTTCATTTTCAATCCGACTTCGATATTGCACGGCATACGAACTCAAAACACAAACATACATTCATAATATGATCTTTGCCACATTTCAATCTTCAAAACATTCCGAGATAATAAAATACTTACATCAAATCTAAGGCCTCATCGTAAGGATTCCAGAACATCTTTCGGAATTGAAATCGGACGACCGACGCAAAAGTTACGGCGATTTGAAAATCGAAAAGAAAAGGAAATGGAAGAGGGTTCGAGCTCCTCTGTTCTCATTTCTGAATTTGATATTGACAGACACGTATCAAGTCTGAGTAAGCTTCAGAAAATCGGATATGTATTGCATATTTGAAATTTAGTCCCTCAAGTCTTCATTAATTGCAATTCAGTCCTCGGCCTTCTTTTTAATTCAATTTCAATCCTAAATAATTTAAGAATGTTAGAATTTAAATCGAAACTCTAAATATTCCCAAATTAAATATACTCGGATTAAAATAAATTAAATTCGGATTAATTAAATAATCCCGGCCGTTTGCACTTTAGCCCTTGCAACTTCGATATTTGCAAATCAGTCTCTGATCGGGTTGTATCTTCAAAATTCATCCTCTTTAATTCCCGAAACATGGAATTTAATCTTAAATCCCATAAATATTCAAATCGAATATTTATTCGTTTAATTTAAGAATTCTCGGAATTTAATTCTCAAAATCCGTAAATTCTCAAATTAAATATTTTCGGTTCGGAAATTTAAATCTATCCTTTCTTTAACTTCTCAAATCAATATTAGCCCATAAGATGGAATTAAATTCTAAAATCTCATAATTAATAATTTAATATTTTAGGGCCTTACATACGTATTTCAAGAGGTCTGGTGATGATGATTATATCATTTTGTTGTTGTACGTGGACGAAATGTTGGTAGCAGGCCCCAACAAAGATCGGGTCCAAGAATTGAAGGCACAGTTGGCTAGGGAATTTGATATGAAGGACTTGGGACCAGCAAACAAGATTCTAGGGAAGCAAGTTCACCGAGACAGAAGCAACAATAAGATTTGGCTTTCCCAGAAAAATTATTTGAAGAAAGTCTTGCAACGCTTTAACATGCAAGATAGTAAGCCAGTTTCAACCCCTCTTCCTATTAACTTCAAGTTATCCTCTGAGATGTGCCCTAGCAGTGAAGCAGAGAGGATGGATATGTCTCTAGTACCTTATGCATCAGCAGTGGGAAGTTTAATGTTCGCCATGATTTGTACAAGACCAGACATTGCACAAGCAGTGGGAACAGCCAGTCGGTATATGGCGAATCTTGGACAAGAGCATTGGAGCACGGTTAAGAGGATCCTTAGATACATTAAGGGTACCTCAAATGCTGCATTATGTTTTGGAGGATCAGATTTTACGCTTAAGGGCTATGTGGATTCAGATTACGCAGATGATCCAGATAAGAGAAAATCTACTACAGGTTATGTGTTTACAGTTGCAGGAGGTGCAGTCAGCTGGGTTTCAAAACTGCAAATAGTTGTGGCATTATCTACAACGGAGGCAGAATACATGGCAGCTACTCAAGCTTGCAAGTAGGCAATATGGATTAAAATGTTATTGGAAGAGCTTGGGCACAAACAAGAAAAGATTCCTTTGTTTTGTGACAGTCAAAGTGTCTTGCACATTGCAAGGAATCCAGCCTTTCATTCTAGGACTAAACATATTGGAGTGCAATTTCACTTTGTACGGGAAGTAGTAGAGGAAGAAAGTGTGGACATGCTGAAGATCCATACAAAGGATAACATAGCTGATATTCTGACCAAGCCAGTTAGCACAGAGAAGTTTGAGTGGTGTAGATCCTCAAGTGGCCTCGCAAAAACGTAAGCAGCGGGAATGGCAAGATTTAAAGGATGTGTGAAGATGTGTTTGATTCTCAATCAAATCTCCAAGTGGGAGAAATGTCAGTTTGAATAGTCAAATGAGCTGGAAGGCAAATGGCAGCAAGTGACATATTCAACCGAGGACAGCAAGGAGACATGCATTAAATTCATGCAAAGAAAATTCAATTGTGAATTTGTTTTGCATGTCCACACCGAAGATGAAGTCCTATAAATAGATGCATTCCGCGATACTTTCAGAGCATCCCTTCTCAAGTTCTCTCATCTGATCCGTGAGTGTTCTTCATCTCCCTTGTTTATTTCTATATATATTTGTGAGATAAGTTTTTCTCATGTATAAAAGAGTGAATGTCTTTTTGAAAACACAGAGAGAGGTTGTAATTCTTCAAATATTATAGTGGAATCTTTTGGTCTTGCCCGTGGTTTTTACCCAATGATTTTGGGGTTTTCCACGTAAATCTTGGTGTCTATTTTATTCTTCAATTTCCATAGTTTTTATCTCGTGATGCCGCACCAGGGACCAATAGATTGCTGCACCAACTGGCTGTGGTTTGATTATCATGTGCATTTTCTTAGTTGTTTGGATACTTGGTGATTGTCACGAAATGAAGCTGAATGAGGTGAAAATCGAGTCATTAAAGTATTCAACAAATCATAATTGTCTAAAATGATAAAAAAAAATAAATAAATTATATAACACTTTGTGATATTAAAAAGATGTTAAATAAATAAATTATATGCCTATATTTATTTAAATATTTTACGGTTATTCGTTGTGCATTCATGTTTACCCACGTGTGATGCACATATATCATACTAGTTGGTAAAAAATGTAAAAAAATAAGTATTATTAAATATGATATATATAAATATATATATATATTTTTGTGACAAACAAATAAAAAATGTGTTTTATATAATTGAGACGGAGGGAGTAACATTTTTAGTTCAATCATATAACTTCTTGGTTATAAAACATGTTTTTTACTAGTATTTCTAAAAGAATCTTGTGATTTAGTATCTCGTAGATTTGGACTTGTGGACTTTCCATTGAACTTTTTTTTTATTATTATTTTTTATTTTTTTATCAAGTGTAATTATTTTATAATTTATGTCACGCACCTCAGAGATGCTAGACTCTTTCGTTGCCTTTTGCTTTTGAATTTTTTACTCTTTGGGAGTCGTTTCTTGTCTTCTATTTCTTGATTATGTATGTTATTGGTATCACCTAAATTAATGGGTTAAAATGGGAGATTTCGTCAATAAAGATCTTATTAAATTGTTTGTTCTGTTAATTGGTTTCTTAATTCTTAGCATTAATCGTGTTATTCTGTTATTGCAATTTGTAAGACTATTTTATTATAAATAGTCCAAAGTGTATTGAATAAGATATATAAGGGGGTGTTTGCAATCACTAAAAAAAGTGATTGCTTTTGACTTGAAAAAATTATTTTTGTGTGTTTTTTAAACCTAGATTATGTGTTAGTTTATGCTTAATTTAATTGAAATTCAAAAGCTAGTCATGTGGTGATTATGATTCTACAAAAGTGATTCTTATAAAAAGGTCATTGTTAAAATCACTCTAATCATTTATTTATCAAACACAACCCAACTTTGATTTTTAGATTTTCACATTTGTTTTCAAACACTACCAACTTTTGATTTTTCTTAACTTTTTTATAATCTATAAATTAATCACTTATACAAAATCATAATCTATTGCAAAAACTCCCTTAGTCTTCCGCTTTCAGCTCCGTATTAGATTAGTCCATAACACTAAAGTACGAAGATTGGTTTTTACTCAAGAATGGAGCAGCCAAGAGAATGTGCACATTCATGCTCAACAAGACATTTATCGCGGTGCAGTCACAGAACGAACTTTGCTGTTTTTATCAATGAAAAAACCCAATGAACGAGAAGTTTTTGAGATTGTTCATCTACTATCTTCTATTCTGCAACAATCTGGACAACATCACATATCTAGGAACTACGAGTTTTCAGTGTACGATAGGATCACATGAAAGGGCTAAAAAATGTGGGATTCCTTGCAAGATCAACAAACGAAGGAAACATATAGATATTAATAATAAACAAACGAGTTGAATCAAACACAACCGGCACAGCAGAAATAGGATCACATGAGACCAGCAAGGAAAAGAGCACATAAAATCAGATGAGATGCAATCAAAGAACGAACAAAGGCTGCAGGTAACACAAACATGATGCTGGACAAATACATACCGATTAAAATACATCAAATGACGGCATTGAAGGTGAAGCAATACAGAAAACGAATTAATAATGTAGTTTACAAATTACATCAATTGTCTAGTACCCCAGCTCACTGGAACCTGGACCAGAAGGTCATAATTTCCAAGGTCTTGTTGTTCCTCTTGTATCTTCTTTGCAGAAGAATAGGCTGAATCCCTACAGAGTGCTAATGAAATCGATCGAAGTGTTGGTATTTCTCCAATACCTTCTGGGATTTCCTGTAAGCATCTAAGACACCGAAGTTCCAGTTTCTCAAGGCTAGGGAAATGAGAGCTGTCTGCTATCCACTCCACAAGATCCGTAAGTTCAATTCGTAAGGACTTCAATTCAAGGAATTGTCCTTCCACAGGGTTCCACTCACGCCCTTTTGCTGCATAATGTGCCAAATCCAGAACTTCAAGACGAGGCAGTGTGCCAACCACCGTCAAATCTTCCCAAGGCACTCCGCACCTTTCCAAAGTCAACTTCTTGAGTGATTGTGGAAAGCGGAGATTTCGCAGCACGTTCTCATAACTGTCAAAGATAAGTGATTCGAGATTGTGTAAAATGGAAAGATTGTATACTTCATGGTAATCCCATCCAATGCCCCTGGAGAATCGCTGGTAAGTAATTCCCAGTTTTTTTAAGTTTGGGATTCTATCAACGACCTCATCTGTACACTTGAAGTTCCTTATCTTGTAGAGTGTTTGCAGGTTTTTCAGAACAATGATATCTCCCCTGCCATTTTCTATGTTGGTGCTCGGTGGATCAGGCAAATGAAAGACTCCTACTTCCCTTTTCAGATGCCTGAGTTGTGGCATTTCCCATATTTCGGCGGGTAGATTTATTGGCATCATACCAGAAATGGTGACAGTCTGCAGATTCCATAGTAGGGATAGGGATTCTAAAGTATTCAACAGACTTGAAAAAATTCCAGCGTCGTAATCTATGAATCTAGAGTTAACTAATCGCACGATGTCTTCGGTAGAGAAGATATAATCCCTTTTCTGTATTGTTGGAAGTTCATGCAGCTTTGCCAACGTGGATTTTAACTCCTCTTCGTCGGAGCTTCGCTTACTAATAATCCGACGATTATTATCAATGACTGTGCTATGATTGTTGAGGCTATGCATCATAGTGACACGAGCAAATTTCTCATTTTGAGCTTCCCTGAGGCATAGGTCTTTGAAGAGATCATGGATGGTGCAAGTTTTGATTTTGTTTCTAGACCCATAGTCATGAACCTGAACAAGATTTCTATCAATTAGATCTTGTAAATTATCCTTTGCAATTTCCTCCAAACTTCTAGATCTTATCGGTTTAAGAATCCCCTCCGCTATCCATAGTTTAACGACCCTTGAAATTCTAATCTTATGGTCTTCCGGAAATATCGCCATGTAAAGGAAACATGGTTTTAGATGAATAGGTAAGTGCTTATAACTTAAAGAAAATACCTCAGAACAGAGCCCATTACCTCCCATATTTAATGACTCATATGTGTTTTGAGCAACATACTCCCAATAATGAACATTTAGGCTAGACTTTGCAAGAAGTCCACCGATGGCAACAATAGCTAGAGGAAGTCCTCTACAATTTCGCACGATTCTCTGTCCTAAATCCTCTAACTCAGGAGGGCAACTTTCTTTACCAAACGCCTTGTCACAAAACAAAACCCAACTTTGATCCTTGTCCAGAAAATGTAGTTGATGCGAGGTACACGATACACAATAGTCAGCAACATTTGATAGTCTCGTGGTGACCATGACTCGACTACCATTGTTATTATCCGGTAAAAACCTGTTTATGCCATCCCAAACCTTGACATTCCACATGTCATCCATCACAATGAAATATCTTCTATCAAACAAACTTCTATGTAGAGTTGATTCTAATTCATCATCATTCTCTTGAGTGATTTCTTCAACTCCCATCTCTTTTAATAGGTCTAAAAGGATTTTGTGCACGCTATATCGTTGAGATATTGTAACCCAAGCACAAAGATCAAAGTGGTTCACAATCAAGGGATCGTGGATAACCTTTTTAGCGAGGGTAGTCTTGCCGATGCCACCCATCCCGACGATGGAGAGAATCTGGAGACTTGATTGGTCCCCAGTGAGTGTGTCCATTATTTGAATCAAATCTTTATCAAATCCCACCATAGTATTATTGCTACTGGATGCAACTCGTACGAAAGAACCAACAGTGGCATCTTTTCCGATTTTGATCCCTTCGGTTCTCTTAATCTTCATCGCATCGTTCCTCAGAGAACGGAATTCTTCTAGAACATTCTGCAAATGTCGACTGAACAGAGTGGAGCTCCACAATATATTGGGGAGTGACATTATCTTTAAAAAAAGGTTAATTTTGCTAACAATGAATATCTGCTTCAAAATATCACTTTTGAGTTTAGAATTTTGACGAATTTGCAACTTTTGACGGAACAGAGTACTTCTAGCTTCAGAATCTTCAAGAATTTGATCCACCAGACGACCTTCGATCATATCTTCTGCTGCATATGCTAAGATTACAATTTTTTCCTCCAGTGCCCGAATCTCATCCCCCCTCGTCAGCGAAAACTCTTCCAGAAATTCTTGCAAGAAAATGATATTTGGAAGTAGAGAACGGATCTGAGCTTTGTCAAGAACAACCATTTGGCGCGGTGGGTGTTGCGATAACTGATCGAGAATATGCGTGAGAGAGAGAAGAGATGCATAAGCTGCTGCCATTGTTGATTTCTGATTTCACTGTGCCCAAAGCTGGGCTAATTGCATTTACACCCCAATGAAAAGTCTAAAAGGCATAAAACTCCTTGTGTAAAATTAATAGGCTAATGCATCCCTCATTTTTTTAAAATGTAGCATATTTCACCCCTATGTTATACAAAATCGGGTACATTTATACCCTCTCATAGGGGTTTTTATGCTAATTTTTTTAAAACATAGGGTCTAACATGTTATTAATTTTACACATGGGGTTTTATGTCTTTTAGACTTTTCACAGGGAATGTAAATGCAATTAGCCCCAAACCTGTGATATCTTTGTATTTAGACTTTTCACAGGGAATGTAAATGCAATTAGCCCAAACCTGTGATATCTTTGTATTAGCGTTGACTTTATTTCCATCGTGTTCAGCACAATTAATTTAATTCCCGTTTGGATCATTTCAAGGAATATTTCTGTGTATAAGCTGCGTTGACTTTACTTTCATTGACCTTGAATCATTATGTTATATGTTAAAAAAAAATTAGATGTTTTGTGAAAGGAGACGGGAGTTTTGAGACAAGTTAATTTTATTTATATTTATAATAAAAAATAATATTTTTGTAAAAAAATTTTATAAAACGGTCTAAATGGTCATTTTATTTAGACGAATTTTTTATATGAGTTATCCATTAAAATTATTATATTTTATGTCAAATATATTATTTATTATTATAAATATGAATACGGTTGACACGTCTTACGAATGAGACCGTCACACAGTAGTGTTACTCATACGTTTTAGCAAATAAAGGTAGGGTTGGTCTAAAAATTAAATAATATTTTTTAAAAAAATATTAATTTTTATTATAAATATGAAGAAGGTTGATGTGTCTCAATAATAAATAATATTTTTTATGGATAACGTAAATAAGATATCTGTCTCACAAAATTAATTTATAAGACCGTCCCACGAAAGTTTTTGTCATTAATTTAATTCCCGTTTTGGATCATTTCAAGGAATGTTTTTTTTCCTAATTAAATATTACTAATTTAATTTTTATTTTTATTTTTAAAAATTTTAATAATACGAAATTGAAAGCAAAATTTCAAACTAATAGTAATATATGCTTTTGGAGGTGACATAAAACGTGGCCACCAGCTTGTTAAAAATGATAATAAATAAATAAACTTGTGGTCTTTGGCACGCAGAGCAACGTTTTTTACTAATTTTTTTTTTCTAGTTGTAAAATATTTTAATTATTATTGAAATATGATCAAATTCAATATCTATTGAATTTTTTTGTGAAAATATATTGTATATATTATTGAAATATATTTTATTTTGTGAAATTTAATTAATGTCTAGTTTTTAATATTGTTAATTTTAGGGGTGGGATCGGGTTGGGACCCGTCCCGTAACTCCATTACCCGATTCCTGCTCCGATAAAAATCGAGATATTTTTTCTCTCGATCTCGCACCCAAAAAGTGTCGGGACCCGAATGTTCGGGATCCCGTCGGGTGGAAAAAGGGTAATCCCGAAAAATAATTTTTAAAAAAACTTTCTATGAAAATATTTTTTTAAAAAAATAATGAAAAAACTAAAACAATTTCTTAGTACATTACAAATAAATTAAAATTTCTTTATATATAACCATTAAAAACTAAAACATCTTATTAGTAAATTATAAATAAACTAAAACAACAATTTGATTATTACAATAAAAATATTTAAATAATTCAAGAGTAGACTATTGGAAAATAGTCAATTACGTATTATGTAATTTACAGAAAATAAAGAATTATATGCTCACATATTAGATGTCAGATCGGTTTTGAGATCATTTGGTATACCGACTCTGATTTAAGGGATGCCTAGGTAGTGTGAAAACTATGTTGGACTATTTAAATCTACTGTCAAGGTGTCATCTCACAAAAGAGTACTAAAAAGTCACTTGTTATAGTCTTATTTGACATGACGGTAGATTTTATAGTGTGTTATAAGACATCCAATCAAGTTTCATATTATTTAAGTAAGATTTCAGAGTGAATAATGACTATAAAGCACATCAGTAGTGGATCCATTTGCTAAGGGACTATCACCCAAAAGGTATTGTGTGCACATTATTTGTATGAGTGTTTTGTCAATTAAGGATATTCGGTTTTTGTGGGAGTTTGTAGTTTTAAATGCTTTTATAGACATGTTTCAGTTATTCGGTTTTTGGTTTATGGATACATAAGAGAAGGTTATTTCTGCAGAAATAAAGGTTTTGATTTATTCACACTCTGAATCTGTTATGGTTGATCTCACTAAAGTTTAAGGGTGGACCAGTTGGAAATAGGCATGTTAAGATCACGTTACATGAAATTTCCATGTTACACATCCACGTCATAATCCATGTCGTTCAACTATATGACATATGTGACCATTGATGGGTCGAGTTACGATAAATGTGATGAATGCCTCTTTGATCCTATGTTAGTATGATTGATGGACCGGATTAGCAGTAGATACATTGCGGTAATGACAGTGAAGTTGAGCTCATTTGGTAATTTTTGCAAAACATAATTATAAAGTTTCACATATACCCCAGTGGGAGATTGTTGGATCATAAATCCAACTTTGGGCTTATATGTAAATAATTATGTGTTGTGGACTTTCAAATAAAGTTAGCCCATAAAAGTGATCTAAATAAGTTTTGGTTTATTCGGGTTTTAATGTATCTAATAGGTTGTGACCTTTAATGTGTAAATAATAGTGAGCTTTTTTATTTGATTGATGGGCTTAAATAGAATCTCAAATATAAATAAAGGGATATGATCCCCAGATCACACGACGATGTAACAATCATTCTATTCTATTTTCATCGATAGTTAGAGAACATGAGAGAATTGAAGGAACTCTCAAGGCAAATCGTGTTGATCTGGAAGACCAAACCATGCAGATCTACATGAGTATCTATTGTTATGAATTAAGGTACGCTTCCGCTTAAGTTTACAGTTTTAATCTTGATGATTTAACGTGATGATTCTGGATTTAAGTTTATATGGAATTTTTCCCAACACAACATACTCCCAATAATGAACATTTCGGCTAGACTTTGTGTAACGCCCCATTTTTATCTTAAATGAGTTTATTTGATTTAATCAGAGATTTCAGAGTTCTCGAGCCGACTTGATTTTGATCAGGGTCTATTTTGCAAATTTCGGTTTTTCCAGGGACTAAAACACAATTTTGGACTTTGTTAGATATTTAAGCAAGTGTTGACTAATCTTTTTCACTCCATCTCTCCCCCATCACGCCTAGACTCCATTGAAGCCGCCTCCAACGCCTCCCAAGCTTTCAGATTTCTCCCCGAGCTCGATCCGTCCGTTAGAATTTATTTCTGAAGGCAGATTAGCGATCACGGCTGCGAGAGCTCCGTTATATCGTAAGTTTTTCTACGATCAGATACATTCTAGTTTTTGGGTGTTGTTAGAATCGTTCGAGATTCGAGTATGTTGTTCTTGACAGAGTTCTGACCGTTTATTATCTATCGGTTTTGAAATAGAGCGACGTTCGAAATTGTTATGATTTTTGGAAGCTATTTTCGAAAATGAAGTTTTGAGATGTGTTGGGTTTGACTCATTATTGTTGTCTTAGCATTGATATGAGTTGATATCGTTATTGAACTGATGTCTGCGTTTTTGGTTTGTTCAGTAATAGTCGTTATTCCGCCGGTTTGAGTTTTTGGGATTTCGAACCATTTTTGAGTTGTTGAACTTTGGCTTGTGAGTGATCGTTGTTTTTGATCATCTCTTGTCTTCGTACAGATTCGTTGGAGTTTTTCGAGCCCCGTGTTAACAGCATTTGATCGTCAAGAGATTGGACGAAGAACGGTAAAGAGATTTACCTTGAACCGTAGTTGTTGTTTAGATTGTATAGTCTTTGATACAACCTTTTATTGTAGCGTTTCTAGAGTTGGAGCTACTGCATTGAAAGGTAAAAGCAGTGATCGTTAGCGGGATAGCATACTCGGGACAGCTGGTTTTCGAGTTTTCCCTTAAAAATCACATATTGCATCAATACTTGTTCTAGCATGTGAAACTAGTATTTTGTTGATTGATTGAGCTTTCGTTATGTGGCTTATGTTTTATGTTTTGGTATGCATTCATTTTGAGCCAGCTTTGATTTCAACGGGCAGAACAGCCCTTTTTGTTTAGACTTTTTGGGAGCTATACTGTGATTGGCCTGGGTGTAGAGGTTTACCTAGTGTTAGCATTGTAACGTCCCGTTTTTATCTTAAATGAGTTTATTTCAGTTAATCGGAGATTTCAGAGTTCACGAGACGACTTGATTTTGATCAGGGTCCTTTTTGTAAATTTTGGAAATTTCAGGGACTAAAACGCAAATATGGATTTTTATATATTATCTACTCATTTGTTTGACTTGTGAATCACTTCCTCTTCTTCCCTAAACCGAGTTCCACCATTGTAGACGCCCCAAATCCTTTCCAAGTTTTGGGATTTCAGTCCGAGCTCGATCCGGTCGTTGGAATTTATTTCTGAAGGCAGATTAGCTATTACTGCAGCGAGAGCTCCGTTATATCGTAAGTTTTTCTACGATCGGATACATTCTAGTTTTTGGATGTTTTTAGAATCGTTCTAGATTCGAGTATGTTGTTCTTGACAGAGTTCTGATCGTTTATTATCTGTCGGTTTTGAAATAGAGCGAAGTTCGGATTTGTTATGATTTTTGGAAGCCATTTTCGAAAATCATGGTTTTGAGATTTGTTTGGTTTGTCTTGTTGTTGTTGTATTAGCATTGAATTGAGTTGATATCGGTATTGAACTGCTGTCTGCGTTGCTGGTTTGTTCAGTTATAGCCGTTATGCCGTCGGTTTGAGTTTTTGGAGTTTCGAACCGTTTTGAGAGTCATGAACTTGGCTTGTAAGTTGATCGTGGTTATTGATCAATCATATTTTGTATCTGAACATATTCGTTTGGAGTTGTCAAGCCCTGAGTTAGTAGCTGTTTGATCGTTTCAGAGATTTGAACGAAGAACGGTATAAAGAGTTTACCTTGAACCATTTCCATGTTGTTGTATAGATTGGTTAGACTTTGATACAATCTCTTTTGTAGCGTATCCAGAGTTGGGAGCTACTGTATTTAAAGGTAACAGCATTCATCGTAGCGGGATAGCATACTCGGGACTGTGGTTCTTGAGTTTTCCCTTTGAAATCACATACTTGCATATACCCTTGTTCTACCATGAGGAACTTGTTTCTTGTTTGATTGTATTGGATTTTGTTAAATGGCTTATGTGTTATGTTTATGTTATGCATTCATCTTGAGCCAATCTTGTTTTCAGCGGGCAGAACCGGCCATTTTGTTTAGACGTTTGGGAACTATGATTGAGTGGCCTGGGACGTAGCCGTTTCTCCTAGTGCTAGCATACTCATCACAGTTGCTCAAAGTCTAGAGGAGCGAGATACGTGGCACCACCTCGATTGGGAGAGTCGGTGAGTTGTTACGTGATCTTCTCCTCGGGATCCCAAAAGCACTGCAGCAATCCCTCGTTTATCAGTTTTGATATCCTGGTTTAAAGACATGCATTTCATTACGTTGTTATTGAATTTCTTGTTGCATCGAAAGCATGTTTATTGTTGTATTACTTGTTATGTTGCTTTTACTGGGAATGTCGTTCTCACCGGTTATCCGGCTGTTGCTTTGTTTTGTATGTGTACTTGGCAACAGGTGGGGCAGGAACCAGTCAGAAGAGGCATGGTTAGCTTCGAGGGAAAGTAGTAGAAGTGAGACTCGGTCTAGAAGTCGTATCAGCATGTACAACTAGTTGTATTGGAACATGTTTAGATATCGAACTTTGTCGTTATGTTATTGTTGTATGTCCTCTACTTCTGAACAGCTGTTGAACTCTTTTTATTTAATGTATTTATGATGTTTGGATCTTGATTGCCTTTGGTATTGTATACGGAACTTGGAAAGGAGTTTTGTAGTAAAAAATGCCAAAATTCGAAGGGGCAGCGCGGGCGCGCGCTCTGGGAGTTTTTATTTTTTTGGTGCGTGAACACTGCGCGGGCGCGCGTGAGTTTGTGCGAAGGCTCTGCGCGGGCGCGGGCGCAAAGTGCTCTTCTTTTAAAAAAAAAAAATTTCTTACTTTGGTCTTGGATCTTGTATGCTTAATTGTATGCTTAATTGTTGTTTATATACGAGATTAGTTGTTTAGAACCGAGGTCTCACAAGCATACTCCTTATAGTTGCACCAAAGTCTAGGGAAGTGAGATACGTGGCACCACCTTGATTGGAAGAGTCGGTGAGTCGTTACGTGATCTTATCCTCGGGATCCCAAAAGTACAGCAGCAATCCCTTGTTTACCAGAATTGATATCCCTATTTTAAAGACATGCATATCATTATCTTGAGTTGATTATGTTGTCTTGAAAACATGTTGTTGAGATATTACATGTATTAATTGTTATGTTGCTTTTACTGGGAATATCATTCTCACCGGTTTATCCGACTGTTGCTTTGTTTTGTATGTGTACGTGGCAACAGGAGGGGCAGGACCAAGTCAGCGTAGACCTGGTTAGTGTCAAGAGTAAGGGATAGAAGTGAGACTCGGTTTAGAAGTCGAATCATCATGTCAATCTAGTTTATGTTTTGCGAGCATGTTTAGTAATTCGAACTTCTCGTATTTTGTATTGTAAGCAAGAATCGATGTAGGTACTACCGAATCGAATGTTTTACGTCACAAAACTCTTCTTGTATTGTTATTGTCTTGTCAGATACTTTAAATGCAAGTGTTTAGTTTTGGTTGGGTTTCATTTCGGTGTTTTGGCCTTTCGGAGCGAGAGGACGGCGCGTGTGAAGCCACGATTATATGCATGTACTTGAAGGAAAAAGATGTAACTGTGAAGCCACGGTTATATGCATGTACTTGAAAGCAAAAGATGTAACTCTATCAGTCATATACACGCAAATAACTGATGGTATAATGATATTAAATTTCGAAATTCAAAGGGGCAAGAACCAACTGAACATAAGGAAGGGTAACAGTCACAATGATGGAGAGTAGTGGCTACTGAAACTGATGGAGTATGCTGTCAAATTCGAAATTCATGCTGTTGTAACAGTCAGAAATGTAACAGCCACAATAATGGAGAATGATGGCTGTTAATATGAGTTATTGACCATGAATGAGAGGCTCTTCAGTTTCTTCTTACACCTATATATGGTGGTAGATTCGGAAGGGAAATCACACAATTTTTCGAGCACAAAAGACTGAGTAAAACTCTGCACATTTTCGAGTTCCAACCTTCTGCCACTTTCGAAGCATAGCAGAAGCAGTACCAGTTTGATAGCAGCAGTTCGAGCATATTCCTGTCCAAAGTTTGAGCAAGGTTTCTGTCCCAGTTTCAAAGCAAGCATTCTGTTCTATTTTGAAGAAGTTTTCTGCTCACGTTTGAGGCTTACTATCAACATCAAGTTCTGCACGATTTCTTACAAATCGCTTAAGGTAAGAGGGCTTATATCTATATATGTTTTAAAAACGTTCATGATCGGTTTGTGAAAGTTCAATCGTACATCTCCTGGTTCATATTTCTTTGAATTATGTACAAGTTATTCCATGAAATTCCTTGTTATGCACTGTTAGAATTCGACTTAAGAAGTGGTAAGAATTCTGAAAACATGATAAGGTATTATATGGCCCTTTATGCGGTGGGTTATAATAACCGTTTAAGGCCTCGCCCCCTTATAGGAGTAAAAATTAGGGACTGATCAGTAGCCATGCTTAACAAGATGAATAACAGTGTTATGTCTAAGTTTATATGTCATTCATGATATGTATTGATGCTCAGTTTCAAGTCTCGCATTGTTCTGATTTATGTTGCGACATGTGTTGGAGCGTGCTTCCTTTGAACTCCTATATATATGTATATTCGACATTTGCATGTACGATTGGCCCCCTCTTGCTGAGTGTTTCCCAAAACACTCATCCCCTTACTTCCCTTCCCAGATACCGAAGAACAGTTGGATGATGATGAGCAACACACTTTCTGGGGTTGGTGATCAAGAATTTCTAGCAGTCTTACTAGTTTTATTATCTTTTACATTTCGCTTCCGCTATTGTCATGTTTTGGTTATTGTAAAGACATTTCTGGATTTGTAAAAGACTGGTTGAAGGCTATTTATGCACTACATGGCTTGTTGTTTTACGATTTAAAATTGTTAACAACGCCGATGCTATGTTCCGATCACGGGGCGTGACATTTTTGTGGTATCAGAGACGCCAGGTTCATAATCCGGGTGGGAATACCTTAGAAATTTTTTGGCAATTTCTCATAGTAGGCCAAAGGGCCAATGTAGTCCCCTCCGAAACGATATCACGAATCAAAGTCATCGCAAAATTATATTTTTCCATGAGGTAACTCATTTTTCGGCCGAATTCCTTCGTTTAGGCCTCCGAAATCATGTTTTTGCCGTTTTAGGAAAGATTTAGAATGTTTATAACTTTTTGTAGAAAACTCGAAATCCAATTCCGTCGATTGTGTCACGATCCTCACAGTAGATACTATCAGCTCAATTAAAAATCTCAAAATTTTCTTTCTTTGGAAAATTTTTCCGAACAGTCCTGTTTCGTTTGAAATTATTGCAAACTATTCATGTGTTGTGTATTTGCTGATCTCTGATATTTTGTTCTAAGCCTTTCCTTTACATTTGTTTTATTTCAGGAAATGGCGCCCAGTTTTCCTCGTACCCGTGCCCATTCCATCTTTCGCATGAAGCAACTGGTTATTGATAACCAGAAGCGTAAGATTACTCGACTTTGCGCTAAGGTTGTCCTTGCTAGGCGTGAGCAGAGAGAATGGGAGAAGAGGGCCAACACGTACTTCTATGAGTTAGAGAAAGTGAGGGGGGATAACATATATCTCCGTGATGACATGGACCTTAATCATTTCCGTGAAGAAGCTCTGCGCAACCAAGTGATTAAGTCTGAAGAAGATCATAACAAAACGAAAGGAAAAATGGAGGCAGCTGAGATAGAGCATAAGCAGACGAAAGAAAGATTGGGAACAACACATGACACCATAGCAGAGATTTCTGGTGTTGTTAGCTACTTGACTAATCAAGTGGAGCATGAGAAACAGTTGGGGCAGCAGTCCTGCACAGAACATGGGCAGCGTCGGCAACAGATGCGAGATCGCATCCAGCAGCTGGAAGCTCAAGTCCAGCAATTGTAGGGTACAATGGCAAACTTGAATAACCATAATGCCATTCTACTCCAGGCCGTAAATCAAGTGCAAGAAGAGGATTCCGAGGAGGAACTCGAGGAGGATTCGGAGGAAGATCCGGAAGATATAGAAGTCGAGGAGGAGCCCGTCGATGTTATGGGGAATGGAGAAGTTATAGACTTAGATTAGTATGGTTGCATTAGTTTTATTCAGCTATGTTGTCTTGTCATTAGTTCCAATTACGTTGTTGCTTTCAATTCCAAAACTATCAATTGTTATTTCAATTTGGTTGTTATTCTGCAATTCAATGAATGGTCTTTTGTTTACCTATGTGTCCCTCTTGTTAAGTTATTAGAATCTTAGAAACTTTTACGTATGTAGGACATGGAAGATAGACCAGTACGCAACAATCGTAACCCTCGCTATAGAAACCGCAACAACATCAACAATGAAGGTAACCCGCCACCGCCACCACCGCAAGGGTTAGGCCTAAATCATGCTGACTTGGCGGCTATAGCATCCATTGTGGCTAACACCCTTCAAGGGTTGGGAAACTCGCCTGCAAATGGCAATCCACCACCACAGGCAATACCACAGGTGCATGGGGTGAAGTATCATTATGAGTCACTGAGAAAGAACCGAGCCCAAACCTTTAAAGGAGATCCAGATCCTGAGGTTGGCCAATATTGGCTCAAGAATATCGAGACTCAACTTCACTTACTCGAGATCCCTGATGAGTTTAAGGTGGATGTAGTAACACCCTTCTTGGAAGAAAAAGCAGCCAAGTGGTGGGAGGCAGTGTCACCACCTATGATAGCAGCTGGTCCAATCACGTGGCGACAATTTAAGGATGTGTTCCTGAAGAAGTATTATCCTGCGGAAGTCAGATTGCAAAAATTAAGTGAGTTCGAAAATTTCACTCAGACTCAGGATATGTCAGTGGTTGAATACACTTCAAAATTCAATTCACTTGGAACGTATGCTCCTACTATCATGGCTGATGATGTCTTGAAGATGCACCGTTTCAAAAGAGGTTTGAGCAGTCGTATTCAGACAGATTTAGTTGTTTACCATGCCACAAGTTTCGCTGATTTAATGGGAGCTGCAATTCGAGCTGAGATCGATATCAAGCGAAGGGATGATGAGAACACGAACAAAAGACCTCTTGTGGGGCAATATTCAACAAGAAAACAGACATTCAAGAAACCATATCAGCTTACTGGAACAAACAAGAGCGCTCCTTCAAAACCAAGCAATCAAGAAATCACAACATGTAGTACCTGTGGATTTAAACACTTTGGAGAATGCCGCAGAGCAAGTGGCGCCTGTTTTGGATGTGGAAAGACTGGACACCGCATTGTAGATTGTCCAGAAAACAAAGGCAAAGAAACTGAGGCAAAATGCAGTTTTTCTCCGAATAAACCAAAGGAGAACAAGCCAAATGCCCGAGTTTTTGCTATAACCCAAGAGGAAGTCGAGAATGCAAATGACGTTGTAGCAGGTACCATTCTAATCAACAAAACTTCTGCTTATTTATTGTTCGATTGTGGTGCTACACATTCATTTATATTTAAGAGGTTTGCTTAGAAGTCAGGACTTACTCCTGAGATACTGGTGGAACCTTTTAGAGTAGCAACTCCCAATAGCAAAACAATTGAAACACATAGGGTTCACAGAGATTGTGTAATTACAATTAGTGAACACATATTTCAAGCTGAACTCATTCAACTACCCATGGTAGAATTTGATGCCATTTTAGGAATGGATTGGCTAGAAAATAACCATGCTTTAGTAGATTGTCGCATGAATAATGTCAAATTGAAAGCTGCAAATCTCGACAAAGTCATTTATCATGGAAAAGTCAAGGAGCAGAAATCCCTTTTATCTGCTTCTCAAACTTGGAAAGCTATGAAAAGTGGCGAAGAAGTATACCTAGCAGTGGTAGGCGAGATAAAGGAAGAAGTTACAATTTCTTTATAAAATATTCCGGTAGTTCAAGAATTTTTGGATGTGTTTCCTGAAGAACTTCCTGGGGTAATTTCCGACCGCGAAGTGGAATTTGAAATTAATCTGGTACCTGGTGATGCACCTATCTCGAAAGCACCATACCGAATGGCTCCAGCAGAATTGAAAGAATTAAAAGAGCAAATCCAAGAATTGTTAGATAAAAATCAAATACGACCAAGTGCATCTCCTTGGGGAGCCCCGGTGCTATTTGTGAAGAAGAAAGATGGGAGTATGAGGTTGTGTATCGACTATCGAGAACTCAATAAGATCACAACCAAGAACAAGTACCCCCTTCCAAGAATTGATGATTTGTTCGATCAAATCAAAGGAGCTACAGTCTTTTACAAGCTCGATCTAAGGTCAGGTTACCACCAGTTGAAAGTCAAGACAGAAGACGTTCCGAAAACAGCTTTTCGGACACGTTATGGGCATTATGAATTCATGGTGATGCCTTTCGGGTTAACTAACGCACCGAAAACATTCATGGATCTCATGAATAGAGTGTTCAAGCCGTTCCTTGACAAGTTTGTGGTGATGTTCATTGACGACATCCTCGTATATTCACCAAGTGAATAAGACCACAAGAGCATCTCCGGCTCACTCTTCAGACGCTAAGGGAGAAAGAACTCTATGCCAAATTCAAGAAGTGTGAATTTTGGCTAAAGAGCGTCACCTTCTTGGGCCATATAATATCCAAAGACGGAGTATCTGTGGATCCCAAGAAAGTGGAGGCAGTTATGGATTGGCCTAGACCAAAAACAGTAACTGAAATTCGAAGTTTTATAGGTTTGGCTGGCTACTATCGAAAATTCGTGGAAGGTTTTTCCTCAATAGCTATACCTCTCACCAAACTCACACAAAAGAACTCTAAGTTCAACTGGGATGAAACGTGTGAACAGAGCTTCGAAATTCTGAAGAAAAAGCTGGCATCTACACCAGTATTGACACTACCAACTGAAGGCAAGAATTTTATCATCTATAGCGACGCATCAAAAGGAGGATTGGGATGCGTGCTCATGCAAGATGGAAGGGTAATTGCTTATGCTTCAAGACAACTAAAGTCATATGAGCAAAATTATCCCACGCATGACCTTGAATTAGCCGCAGTGGTCTTTGCGCTAAAGATTTGGAGGCATTATCTTTACGGTGCAAAGTGTGAAATATTTAATGATCATAAAAGTCTCAAGTACTTGTTTACTCAAAAAGAGTTGAATATGAGACAGAGAAGGTGGATTGAACTATTGAAGGATTATGACTTGACAATAAGCTATCACCCTGGAAAAGCAAATAAGGTAGCTGATGCTCTGAGTCGGAAGAACATGGGTAAGGTAATCTTAGCCTCACTCTCAGCACAACCATGTCTTCGAGAAACAGTCAAATTGAAACAGAGACAAGATCCTTCTTTAGCAAAACTCAGGGAGCAATCAGGAGAAGGAAAGACACCAAATCTTGAAATAGATTCCAATGGAGTTATGTGGATGAAAGGACGATTGTGTGTACCCGAAATCGATAATCTTAGTCATGAGGTAATGTCTGAAGCACACAAATCAAAATTTACAGTTCATCCCGGCAGTACCAAGATGTATCGAGATTTAAAAGGAATTTTTTGGTGGAATGGAATGAAGAAGGATGTTGCTGAGTTTGTGTCTCGATGTCAGGTCTGTCAGAAATTCAAAGCCGAACATCAACGACCTGGAGGATTACTTAAACCTTTGGAAATTCCAGAATGGAAGTGGGAACACATTTCTATGGATTTTGTTGTCATCTTACCCAAGTCCAGGCATAGTCATGATGGAATATGGGTAATTGTTGATAGAATTACAAAGACAGCGCATTTCCTACCGGTCCGCATGAACTACAACCTGGATAAGCTAGCTACCCTGTACATGGACAATATCGTAAGATTACATGGCGTACCTGCTAGTATTTTGTCAGATAGGGACCCGAGGTTTGCGTCCAGATTTTGAAAAAGTTTTCAGAATGCCATGGGAACCAAGGTCACTCCCAGTACGGCTTATCACCCCCAAACTGATGGTCAAACAGAGAGAACAATTCAAATCTTGGAAGATATGTTGAGGGCTTGTGCCCTAGACTTCAGTGGTAACTGGAGTGAACATTTTCCTTTAATCGAGTTTGCTTACAACAATAGTTACCACAACAGTATTGGTATGGCACCATACGAGGCATTATATGGGAGAAAGTGTCGTTCACCTTTATACTGGGATGAAGTAGGAGAGAAAACCATCACTGGACCTGAACTGATTCAATAAACGATAGAAAAAGTAACCATCATCAAGAAAATACTCAAAGCTTCTCAATATCGACAAAAGAGTTCGGCTGATATGAAGAGGCGACCGTTGGAATTTGAAGTAGGTGAAAAGGCATATGTAAAAATCTCACCCATGAAAGGAGTTGTTCGATTTGGTAAATCTGGAAAATTGAATCCCCGATGTGTCAGACCATTCGAGATTCTAGACAAAGTAGGAACCTTGGCGTATAGACTGGCCTTACCACCAGATATGTCAAGGATTCACAATGTTTTCCATGTTTCGCAATTAAGAAAGTATATCCCAGATCCCAGTCATGTTCTTCAAATTGAACCTCTTGTAGTTGAAGGGAATCTAAAGAAGGAGATCAAATATGAAGAGGTTCCAATACGAATAGTGGATACCAAGAATCAAGTTTTGAGAAGAAGAACCATTCCATACGTAAAAATTCAGTGGTCTAATCACACGGAGAGGGAGGCCACTTGGGAATTGGAAGAGAAGATGCGCAATCTGTATCCATTTCTTTTTGCAGAACAAGCCAATCCAATTTTCGAGGACGAAACTTCCCCCAAGGTGGGAGGAATGTGAAGCCACGGTTATATGCATGTACTTGAAGGCAAAAGATGTAACTGTGAAGCCACAGTTATATGCATGTACTTGAAAGCAAAAGATGTAACTCTATCAGTCATATACAAGCAAATAACTGATGGTATAATGATATTAAATTTCGAAATTCAAAGGTGCAAGAACCAACTAAACATAAGGAAGGGTAACAGTCACAATGATGGAGAGTAGTGGCTGCTGAAACTGATGGAGTATGCTGTCAAATTCGAAATTCATGATGTTGTAACAGTCAGAAATGTAACAGCCACAATAATGGAGAATTATGGCTGTTAATATGAGTTATTGGCCATGAATGTGAGACTCTTCAGTTGCTTCTTACACCTATATATGGTGGTAGATTCGGAAGGGAAATCACACCATTTTTCGAGCACAAAAGACTGAGTAAAACTCTGCACATTTTCGAGTTCCAACCTTCTGCCACTTTCGAAGCATAGCAGAAGCAGTACCAGTTTGATAGCAGCAGTTCGACCAGATTCCTGTCCAAAGTTTGAGCAAGGTTTCTGTCCCAGTTTCAAAGCAAGAATTCTGTTCTATTTTGAAGAAGTTTTCTGCTCACGTATGAGGCTTACCATCAACATCAAGTTCTGCACGATTTCTTACAAATCGCTTAAGGTAAGAGGGCTTATATCTATATATGTTTTAAAAACGTTCATGATCGGTTTGTGAAAGTTCAATCGTACATCTCCTGGTTCATATGTCTTTGAATTATGTACAAGTTATTCCATGAAATTCCTTGTTATGCACTGTTAGAATTTGACTTAAGAAGTGGTAAGAATTCTGAAAACATGATAAGGTATTATATGGCCCTAATGCGGTGAGTTATAATAACCGTTTAAGGCCTCGCCCCCTTAGAGAAGTAAAATTAGGGACTGATAAGTAGTCATGCTTAACAAGATGAATAACAGTGCAATTTCTAAGTTTATATGTCATTCATGATATGTATTGATGCTCAGTTTCAAGTCTCGCATTGTTCTGATTTATGTTGCGACATGTGTTGGAGCGTGCTTCCTTTGAACTCCTATATATATGTATATTCGACATTTGCATGTACGATTGGCCCCCTCTTGCTGAGTGTTTCCCAAAACACTCATCCCCTTGCTTCCCTTCCCAGATACCGAAGAACAGTTGGATGATGATGAGCAACACACTTTCTGGGGTTGGTGATCAAGAATTTCTAGCAGTCTTACTAGTTTTATTATCGTTTACATTTCGCTTCCGCTATTGTCATGTTTTGGTTATTGTAAAGACATTTCTGGATTTGTAAAAGACTGGTTGAAGGCTATTTATGCACTACATGGCTTGTTGTTTTACGATTTAAAATTGTTAACAACGCCGATGTTACGTTCCGATCACGAGGCGTGACAGCGCAGGCGCGCGGCCTGATGGCACGGGCGCGCGACCTTTTGCCAGGTAAGAGCGCGGGCGCGCGATATTGACTTTAAAAAAAACTTTTAAGGCTTCATACCATGTCTTGTGGTTGCTTGTTAGTTTAATCCTTGTTTAGAACCAAGGTCTCACATTAAGTGGTATCAGAGAGTTAAGATTCATGGTTGAACTAGAGTGAGCGGGGTAGTTCGAGTCCGCATGTATTGACTCCTTGCATGTGTTTGAGTTCTTTAATTGTTTAATTAATACCATGCGAGCATGCTTTATTATTTGAGAATTAATTGAATTACATGATTTGCGATTTAATTTATAAATCATGAACTACTTGAGATATATCTGCTTCTATTATCGACTGGTATCCGGTATTCCAAGCGGTTGTAAGGGCACCAAATTGTAGCGATTGAGATATCTTGTTTCCTAACCTTTGATTATCAGATGGGTCCTCGTCGATTGATTAACAGAAACACACCGCCAGTCATTCCTACGACTGAACAAGCTAGCACTGAAGTTGACCAGTTGGATGCTACAGCGACGCCAATGGAAACCTTGCTGAAGAGGTTTCAGTCGTTTAATCCGCCGTTGTTGATGGGTACTGAGAATCCAGTTGACTGTGAGAGTTGGTTGGATGACATTGATCAGTTTTTTGATTCCATTGATTACACAGATGATCGCCGAACCAGGTTAGTCATTCATCAGCTTCGTGGTGTTGCCAAGAACTGGTGGATCACGACAAAGAGATCCATGGAGAACAGAGGTACAGTTGTCAATTGGTCTCTTTTCAAAACTGAGTTTTATAAGCGGTTTTTCCCTGTTTCGTACCGAAAGGACAAGGGAGCAGAGTTTGCCAATCTGAGGCAAGGGAATCTGAACATTGAGGAGTATGTAGCCAAGTTTGACAGCTTGTTGCGTTTTGCACCGCACATTGCTGACAGTGAGGAAGCCAAAGCCGATCAGTTCATCAACGGCTTGAATTCCGACATTTTCACGTTGGTAAACATTGCTAGACCTGATAACTTTGCGGATTCCATGAATCACGCAAAGGGAGCTGAAGCGGGCTTGTGGAGGCAGAGAGGTAATCAGATGGTGCCTCAGCAGCAGAGGCAGTCTCAGAACCAACCGCCTCAGCATCAGAATCAGCCACCTCAGTATCAGAATCAACAGCATAGGTATGAAGGTGGAAACAGTGGGGGAAACAGAAGGGATCAGTACAAAGAAAGGGGGAAACAGTTCAAGAGGAAGGGGAACAGTTCTTCTAGTTCCAGTGGTTCCAAGAAGTTCGGTTCAGGACAGAATTCTGGATCTTCATCCATGTACGACAGCAAGTGTGGGGGAATACACTCACCGGATCAGTGTGTGGGAGTCTTTGGAACCTGCAAAACCTGTCAGCAACCGGGACACTTTTCTAAGGTGTGCCCTCAGCGTAGTAGAGAGCGAGCTCAGAGTGGGAGTTCATCTAAACCTACAGCTCAGCCTGAGAGGCAGTCTTCTGAAGTTCACTTTTTCCAGCCTCAGCATCAGAACAGACAGGAAGGTAACCCTAGTGTGAACCAGCCTCCGAGACAGCAGGCACGAGTCTTTGCTCTGACAGAGGCTCAGGCTCAGGCAGCGCCGGATGAAGTTATAGCAGGTAACTGTTCGATTTTCGGTTATTCTGCTCATGTTTTGATAGATACAGGTTCTTCCCATTCCTTTATCTCTGATAAATTTGTGTTATTGCATGCTTTGACTATTGAGTTGTTTCCTAGTGTAGTAGATGTTACTTCACCTTTGGGTGGAGAAATTGTTTTTGTCAGATTAGTCAGGAATTGTGAACTTTGTTTTGAGGGAAATTTGTTAGAGTTAGACTGTATCGTACTTTGGTTGTCAGATTTTGACTGTATTGCTTGTATAGATGCTTTAACCAAGTACAGGGCGACAATCGATTGTTTTCAGAAAGTTGTCAGGTTCAGACCTTAAATGGCAGACGATTGGAAATTCTTTGGTAAGGGTTCTCGATCTATAATTTCTTTGATTTCAGTGTTATCTATGACTCGTTTGTTACAGAGAGGTGCAGAAGGATTTTTGGTTTATGCAGTTGATGTACTGAAATCTATCCCTACATTGGTTGATATACCAGTGGTTAGAGATTTTGCGGATGTGTTTCCGGAAGATGTTCCTGGATTGCCACCTATTCGAGAGATCGAATTCAACATTGACTTAGTGCTAGGTACTCAACCTATTTCCAAATCTCCTTATCGTATGACACCTATTGAACTGAGAGAGTTGAAGGAGAAGCTTGAGGATTTGATTGCCAAGGGATACATTAGATCTATTGAATCGTCTTGGGGTGCTCCAGTACTGTTTGTTTGGAAGAAGGATGATTCTATGCGGCTTTTTATCGATTACCGTCAACTGAATCAGGCTACAGTCAAGAACATATATCCTTTACCCCGAATAGATGACCTTTTTATCAGCTGCAGGGTTTTTCTATCTATTCGAAGATTGATCTGAGGTCAGGTTATCATCAGCTGAGAGTGCGAGAGTAAGATGTTCCTAAGACCGCATTCAGAACGAGGTATGGTCATTTAGAGTTTATAGTCATGCCGTTCGGTTTGACTAACGCTCCAGCGGTTTTTATGGGTTTAATGAACCGTATCTTTCAGCGTTATTTAGATGAGTTTGTCATTATTTTCATAGATGATATTCTTATCTATTCGAAGAACCGTACTGACCATGCAGAGCACTTGAGGATCGTCTTGCAAATTTTGGGAGTTGAACAGCTGTTTTCCAAGCTATCTAAGTGTGAATTCTGGTTAGATCGAGTTGTCTTTCTCTGTCACATTATTTCTGGAGATGGGATTTCTGTCGATCCCAGCAAGATTGAAGCGGTTATGAATTTGCCTAGACCGACATCAGTACCTGAGATCCGAAGCTTTATGGGTTTTGCTGGTTATTATCGCAGATTCATCGAGGGTTTCTCTTCTATTGCCAAGCCGATTACCCAGCTGACTCAGAAGAATGCGCCTTTTATCTGGACTGCGGATTGTGAGGCTAGCTTTGTTGATTTGAAGAGGAGACTGACCAGTGCTCCGATTATTTCTATTCCAAAAGGTACTGGAGGTTTCACAGTCTATTGTGATGCTTCTAACCGAGGCTTGGGTTGTGTTCTTATGCAGCATAAGCATGTGATAGCGTATGCATCGAGGCATCTGAAGCCGCACGAGACTCGTTATCCGGTTCATGATCTTGAACTAGTTGCGATCGTTTTTGCTCTGAAGATCTGGCGTCACTATCTTTATGGTGAGTCTTTCGAGATATTTTCTGATCATAAGAGTCTTAAGTACTTGTTTTCACAGGAAGAGCTGAATATAAGACAGATAAGATGGTTAGATATGTTGAAGGATTTCGACTGCGAAATAAAGTATTATCCCGGAAAGTCGAATGCAGTTGCAGATGCCTTGAGCCGAAAGCTTTGTTCTTTATCTCTTTATACTATTGGTGTTTCTCAGTTGATCGATGATTGTTGCACTTCTGGTTTAGAGTTTGAAACAGATAGGAAGACTATCAGAGTATGCGCTATTCAAGCCGAGCCAGAGATATTTGTATTGATCAAAGAAGCACATAAGTCTGATCCGAGCATTCAGGTTTCAGTAGAGAAAGTCAAATCTGGGCATCAGTTTGAATTCCAGGTTAGAGATGAATTTTTTGTTTGTGAATGTAGCGACCCTACCCGGATCCACTATCTAATCAGAGTTTAATAAAAAAAATGCATGCATTAATCCTTAAAAGCGTAAGGTGCGGATAAATTAAAGTACAACAAATCAGATCGGCAGAATACGATCGATGATAGCAAAAGTGTATAAATATTTTTATACAACCAAATAAAAGGTTCAGGGTAAAAAAATCCCTACCCTCTAAATCCCTACGCTAGAAAATCCTCAATTCTGCTGAGAGCCTCCTGGACCGTTCAGCCTCAAACCTACCCCGCCACAAGGTATACCACAAATACCAAACACAGGGGGCGTGAGCGACAACTCTCAATACGAAAGCAATGATATATGTACAAATATGCGCACACAAATGGTTTAAAATCTCAGGTAAAACACTTGCTCAGGGCGCCGGTAATATACAGTACCGGCTAGAGAGCTACTCCGCAGGGTACTCGTATATTCTCTATCAGGGTTGAGCCAACCCCATCCTGACTCGAATCCAAAACAGGATACATGTCCCATATGAAAACTGTCATACCTGACTCGAGTCCAACATGAGATCACTGTTCCCTATGGAGACTGTCAATTACTCGCATCTCTCCGGATGCAGCCACACGTAAAATCATGCATGTGCTAATGGCGGTAAAACATGCTTAAAACATAATAAAACATATAGAACATATACATGCAACATACATGCAAATATATCATGTCGGCTATCTCGGTCAGTACTTACGTACCTCTAACAATTTCTGATCAAACCTAGCTCCGCTGACCTAGACTCTAAGCCTACTAGTCCAGCTACTGCTACTACAATGCAATTACTCATGCATCAATAATAAAGCTCTAAAAGTCTTAACTAAGCTAAAGCATACTCCTAAATATTTTTAGGAAGCCAAAGCTATACCTACGTCCGTCGATAGCCCTTTGCTGTTGATAGCCTCAAAACTAAGTCATAGCTCCGCGACGACGCCTGAATCACTAAGCCACTTCCGGATTTCCCGTAGGATGCCTAGATCTCCCAAGATCTGAGTTAGAAGGCTTAGGAATCAGAGAGAAGAGAGGAGAGAGGTGCGAGGAATGAGCTCTCAGACCTACTATTTATAGACGGAGTTCGGAACCTCCGAACCCGGTTCGGACTGTCTGATCACGATCGGAACCTCCGATCGAACCTTCGGAGCTTCCGATCCCCCGATATTATGTCAGCCACGACGTTACCTTGCTGACGTAAACAATGACGTGTACCCTGAGTCCGATCGGAGCTTTCGATCCTGCCGATGGAGCCTCCGATCTCGATCGGAGATTCCGATCTTGGCATCGGAGCTTCCGATCCACTTCGGATCCTCCGAACTTCTCTTCGGATCGTCCGAACTCTTCGGACCTTCGATCCTTGGCTCCGGTCATGTTCGGGTCCTCCGAACTCAGGTTCGAAGCGTCCGAACATCCCAAACCATGCTAACTATTTTTGAGTGTTCTGAATCCCTTTCTAAAGTCCGTTAATCCAGCATGAACTTCCTTAAGCGTTTTTTATTAAATCTACACATGATCCCATGATTAATATACTCATTAATCATTAATTACGGATACGGGTCACTATAGTGAATAACCGTATTGTTGTGCCTGATAATTTGGAGTTGAGACAGCGTATTCTCTGAGACGCTCATTGCAGTCGGTTCAGTGCTCATCCTGGAGGTCGTAAGATGTACAACGATTTGAAAAACCAGTTCTGGTGGAAGAAAATGAAGAGCGACGTTGCGAGGTTTGTGTCTCAATGTTTGAACTGTCAGCAAGTGAAAGCAGAAAGGAAGCGACCGGGTGGTCTGTTGCACAGTCTATCTGTTCCTGAATGGAAATGAGATCACATTTCTATGGATTTCGTCACGAAACTACCGCGATTTGTTTGAGGATGCGATGCTATTTGTGTAGTGATCGACCGATTGACAAAGTCTGCTTGTTTTATTTCGTACAGGATGATGTATCGTCACGATCAGATGGCTGAGTTATATGTTAGCAATGTTGTGAGATTCCATGGGGTGCCGAAGTCGATCGTTTCAGACCGAGACCCTAAATTCACTTCGCACTTTTGGCATAGTCTGCAGGAGGCACTTGGTACTCGATTTCATCTGAGCACAGCTTATCACCCTCATACCGATGGACAGTAAGAGCGGACTATCCAGACGTTAGAGGATATGTTGCGAGCGGTAGTGCTAGACTTTGGCACTAGTTGGCAAGATTCTTTGCCTCTTGTTGAGTTTTTTTACAACAACAGCTTCCAAGCGAGTATCGGTATGGCTCCTTTTGAGGCTTTGTACGGCAAGAAGTGCTGATCACCGTTGTTTTGGGATGACTTGTCCGAGTCACCTGATTTGGGACCGGATATGCTTAGAGATATGGCAGAGAAAGTTAAGATCATTCAGTTGAGAATGAAGTCAGCTCAAGATAGACAGGCGAAGTATGTGAATGTCAGATGTAAACCTCTGAGTTTCAAGCAGGGAGACCGTGTATTCCTTAAGATTTCTCCTTTCAAAGGTACTGTCAGATTTGGGAAGAGAGGAAAGTTATCTCCGAGATTCATCGAACCGTACGAGATTCTTGAGAAGATAGGCAATATTTCCTACAGACTTGCACTTCCTCCGTATTTATCTAGTATTCACGACGTTTTTCACGTCTCTATGCTGCGAAATCATCCAGATCCTTATCATATTCTTCAGCCTGACGAAGCTAAGTTAGAAGAGACTCTGAGCTATTTTGAACGACCAATTCAGATCCTTGATCGGAAGAGAAGCAACTCAGAACCAAGTTGATTCCGTTGGTGAAAGTGCAGTGGAGCCATCACGGAGTCGAGGAAGTGACTTGGGAGACAGAATCCGACATAAGACAACATTTTCCTGAGTTATTCGGATGACGTGAGTTCTTCTTACTGTCTTTAGTTCTTTATTCTATATTATGAGTTGCGATTCTTATTGATTTCGAGGACGAAATCTCTTCTTAGAGGGGGAGAATTTTAACGCCCCGTTTTTATCTTAAATGAGTTTATTTGAGTTAATCAGAAATTCCAGAGTTCTCGAGCCGACTTGATTTTGATCAGGGTCTATTTTGCAAATTTTGGTTTTTCCAGGGACTAAAACGCAATCTTGGACTTTGTTAGATATTTAAGCAAGTGTTGACTAATCTTTTTCACTCCATCTCTCCCCCATCACGCCTAGACTCCATTGAAGCCGCCTCCAACGCCTCCCAAGCTTTCAGATTTCTCCCCGAGCTCGATCCGTCCGTTAGAATTTATTTTTGAAGGCAAATTAGCGATCACGGATGCGAGAGCTCCGTTATATCGTAAGTTTTTCTACGATCAGATACATTCTAGTTTTTGTGTGTTGTTAGAACCGTTCGATATTCGGGTATGTTGTTCTTGACAGAGTTCTGATCATTTATTATCTATCGGTTTTGAAATAGAGCGATGTTCGGAATTGTTATGATTTTTGGAAGCTATTTTCGAAAATGAAGTTTTGAGATGTGTTGGGTTTGACTCATTATTGTTGTCTTAGTATTTATATGAGTTGATATCGTTATTGAACTGCTGTCTGCGTTTCCGGTTTGTTCAGTAATAGTTGTTATGCCGCCTGTTTGAGTTTTTGGGATTTCGAACCATTTTTGAGTTGTTGAACTTTGTATTGTGAGTGATCGTTGTTATTGATCATCTCTTGTCATCGTACATATTTGTTGGAGTTTGTCGAGCCCTGTGTTAATAGTATTTGATCGTCAAGAAATTGGACGAAGAACGGTAAAGAGATTTACCTTGAACCGTAGTTGTTGTTTAGATTGTTTGATACAACCTTTTATTGTAGTGTTTCCAAAGTTGGAGCTACTACATTGAAAGGTAAAAGCAGTCATCGTTAGCGGGATAGCATACTCGGGACAGCTGGTTCTCGAGTTTTCCCTTAAAAATCACATATTGCATCAATACTTGTTCTAACATGTGGAACTAGTATTTTGTTGATTGATTGAGCTTTCGTTATGTGGCTTTTTTTTGTGTTTTGTTATGCATTCATTTCGAGCCAACTTTGATTTTAGCGGGTAGAACAACCTTTTTTGTTTAGACAGTTTTGGGAGCTATACTGTGAGTGTCCTGGGTGTAGAGGTTCACCTAGTGTCAGCATACTCTTTATAGTTGCACCAAAGTCTAGGGAAGTGAGATACGTGGCACCACCTTGATTGGAAGAGTCGGTGAGTCGTTACGTGATCTTATCCACGGGATCCCAAAAGTACAGCAGCAATCCCTTGTTTATCAGAATTGATATCCCTATTTTAAAGACATGCATATCATTATCTTGAATTGATTATGTTGTCTTGAAAACATGTTGTTGAGATATTACATGTATTACTTGTTATGTTGATTTTACTAGGAATATCATTCTCACCGGTTTATCCGGCTGTTGATTTGTTTTGTATGTGTACGTGGCAACAGGAGGGGCAGGACCAAGTCAGCGTAGACCTGGTTAGCGTCAAGATTAAGGGATAGAAGTGAGACTCGGTTTAGAAGTCGAATTAGCATGTCAATCTAGTTTATGTTTTGCGAGCATGTTTAGTAATTCGAACTTCTCGTATTTTATTGTAAGCAAGAATCGATGTAGGTACTACTGAATCGAATGTTTTACGTCACTAAACTCTTCTTGTATTGTTATTGTCTTGTCAGATACTTTAAATGCAAGTGTTTAGGTTTGGTTGGGTTTAATTTCGGTGTTTTGACCTTTCAGAGCAAGAGGACGGCGCGGGCGCGCGGCCTTTTGCGAGGTAAGAACGCGGGTGCGCTGGTATTTTGCGAGACACCGGCGCCGGTGTGCCTGTTTCGGTGCGGGCGCGCGGTATTGCCTTTTAAAAAAAACTTTTAAGGCTTCATATCATGTCTTGTGTTTGCTTGTTAGTTTAATCCTTATTTAGAACCAAGGTCTCACACTTTGCAAGAAGTCCACCGATGGAAACAATGTCTAGAGGAAGTCTACGATTTCACACGATTTTTTTTCCTAAATCCTCTAACACAGGAGGGAAACTTTATTTACCAAACACCTTGTCACAAAACAAAACACAACTTTGATCCTTGTCCAGAAAATATAGTTGATGCGAGGTACACGATAGAAAACAATCAGCAACATTTGATAGTCTCGTGGTGACCATGACTCGACTACCATTGTTATTATCCGGTAAAAACCTCTTATGCCATCCCAAACCTTGACACTTCACATCTCATCCATCACAATGAAATATATTTTATCAAACAAACTTCTATGTAGAGTTGATCCTAATTCATCATCATTCTCTTGAGTGATTTCTACAACTCCCATCTCTTTTAATAGGCCTAAAAGTATTTTGTGCACTGTTAGACTTGTACAAATACGAGTCTAATACTAATGTGGGTTTTGTGTGTGTGATTAAATCACTAGGCTAAATTAATGGTTTAAGGCTTTTGGTATACCTAACATTATGTGATCTAATTAAGAAAAAGGTTTTTGGTATTCTTAACGGTATGGAATTAATAGGTAGAGACTCATACTAGGCCCGTTGGGTTTTAATGGGAACCCTATTGGAATAGTATATAAAGGGCTTTTGTGGTTATGGTCCCCAAGATATCAAATTGTATTGGCACCTAACTCTCTTAAAATCCCATCATTGAGAGAGAACCATTAGAGTCGTTCGGTGGTTTGATTGAGGAAGACCAACAACCTCTCCTACAGCATAATCAATCGTTATCACGATGAATTCATGTAATGAGTTGTTATCGTTTATTCTAAAAATTTTCGGTATGATTTAGATCTTGGTGTTGTTCTAAGTTTAGAACATATTAAAAGGAATTAATTGATTTAACAATTGGTATCAGAGACAATAAATCGTGCTTAGGTTGTTAGATTTATTCTTCATATGCTGAATTCTTTGCCTATTCGAAATTTGGGTGATTAATATGTGTTGATTATGAATTTAGGTTAATTTTTATATGAATATATTTGTGTAAGTTTGTTCATACTTATGTTGACGTCTTAAACACGATCAATTAATCAATTCGTGCCATGGCGAAGGAAAAGTAACGCCATGGCGTGAAAAGCTCTGTCCTCACTTCTTCAAAAATAATTTGGTTCACGCCATGAAGCAGGAAATGTCACGCCATAGCGTGAAATTCTCTGTTTCCATCTTTTGAAATAAACCAAGTCACGCCATAACGTGAAATACAACTGATTTGAAATATAAAGATGTGTATATTTATTATTCATGCGGATAATAATCGACCCAAAGAAAGACTATTATTTGGCCGAGTATTACATATGCGAGTGGTAATGAGCGTGTGACAGTTATAAAAGTTTTACTCATGTGGATAGTTGTCGATCCAAAGAAAGACTATTATTTGACCGAGCTTATTGTCAATGATTTGATTACTACGTGGATAGTACTGCTTGCAAATTAATATTATTTCCCAAAGGTTAAATATTAATGTTGTGTTTAGTATCTTGTTTAAATTGGACCCACCATTATGCTATTAAATTATGTATATTTTTTTTGGCATAATGTATTAATTGTGAGTATATATATTTAATATTTTTGTTCTCAATTCAGTTACTGCGGCATCACATATATCTAAAAATTTGAACTCGATCCCTATGTTTAATGGGCCGAACTTTAAGGTTTGGAAGGAGAATGTGGAAATCGTTCTAGGATGCATGGATCTGGACCTTGCCTTGAGGACCGCAAAACCCACTACTACTCCGGAAGACCCTAATACGGTCAATATAGAAAAGTGGGAACGGTCAAACCGCATGAGTCTGATGATCATTAGGCGCTCCATTCCGGAATCCTTTCAGGGCTCTATGACTGAGGATAATGATGTCAAGAAGTTCCTCGCTCAGATCGAGACTTACTTTGCCAAAAATGATAAAGCGGAAGCTAGTAATTTTTTGACTTCTCTGATTTTCATGAAGTATCAAGTCAAGGGGAACGTAAGGGAGTAAATTATGAAAATGTCTCATCTCGCTGGAAAACTTAAGCAATATGAGATCGAGATTAAGGAAAACCTTATCGTTCATTTGGTTCTTGTTACGCCTTAAACACATACAAATCTCTTAAACGAGATTAATTTTTTTAATGCGATAACTTATCTTGTTTTGATAATTACAAAACTAGGTTATTATTTCTAATCGTTTAAAGTGAGACTTTGCAGATTAGATTATTATAAACATTATTATGGAGAAGAACATTGCAAAAATTACTGAGCATTTTTAGTCATCCAATTTTGATCTCTACAAGTTAGCTACGGTTCAAATCTCAGCTCAATCCAACGGCTAGATCATGAGAAATGAATTTTTCAAAAGTGCCGCGCAGAACAAGAAGCAAAAATACGACGAAGTAACTTCAAAAAAATACTGGAATTGTTTGAGGAATTCAAATTCGATCTTCATTGTTCACAATGATTCAGGATGTTTTAAAGCTACTATCCAAATTTCAAGTCGATCCGACGGACGGATTGTGAGTTATGAATTTTTAAGTTTGTCGCTCAGTCCGCAACGAACCCGAACGGAAGCAACGTTTCTATCAAAAACATGATCCAATTTTTAAGGAATAAATTAGCCCGACCAAATCCACAATGCGCCGAACGGACGCAACAAACCTAGTAACGGATGCAACGTTCGTCACCAACGTCGAAATAATTAAATGTGCGCCGAACGGACGCAACGAAGGCCAGAACGGACGCAACGAACCTGCCCGAATTTTCAGCTATAAACAGATGCATTCCAAGGCCATTTCAAACACAACTCAAGCAATCCTCTCCTCTACTTCTCAAGTGTTCATTCAAGAGTTCATACATATTTCTTTCAATTAGAGAGTTGATTGTAAAAATTGTTTGTGAGTTGTTGAGCTTTTGTTGTACTCTCGAGTTTGAAGCCCGAGTGTGTAATTGTTGTTGAGGCTATCCTTGGAGCCCTTAAGTCCAAGTGTTTGAGTTGTATCAGCGCGGTGATCGTGTTGAGTTGTACGGCTATCCTTGGAGCCATCAAGGCCAAGGCGTTGAAGTGCTAGTGGATCCTTGGTTAATCTATCTTAACCAAAAAGGGGAGACGTAGATGATTTCGTCGAACTTCCATAAACATCTCTTATCCTTTTTACTGCTTTATTTACTTAACGCATTTATTTACTGCACTTATATTTGATTGTTTTAAGTCTTTCGCTTGCGTACTTGCATAATTGCTTTAAATTGCTAAAGTTGTCAATAGAACCTAAATCCCCCACATTAGGTTCTAACAAATGGTATCAGAGTCACATTTTTACAAAATATTTTCAAAAAGGCTCTATGGAAAATCTACGAGCGATTATACTCAAGGGTAATCAACCAATCATCCTCCTCTTTTCAACGGCATAAACTACGGCTAATGAAAAAATTGAATGTCCCTATATATCCAATCCATATATTATGACCTTTGAAAAGTGACGGTGAAAGGTCCCTATATACCTATGAAAGAGGTTGAAGGGGTTAACATTCCAAAGGGAATGAATGACTTTTCGAAAGAGGATATGAAATTAATATCTCAAAATGCTAAAGCTATGAATATTTTTCATTGTTCCCTAGATATGAACGAGTACAACCGGATCTCGATGTGCTCATCCGTAAAAGAGATTTGGGACAAATTGGAGATATGCCACTAGGGAACCAATCAAGACAAAGAGACAAAGATCGATCTACTACAACTCAAATATGAGACCTTCGAGATGGAATCCAATGAAGACATAGATACAATGTTCCGAAGGATTTCTCAAATCATCAATGAACTATCCCAACTTGGAGAACAATATCCAACCAAGCAAGTGTGGAGGAGATCTCTACGCGCCCTACCCAAGGAGTGGGATGCCAAGAGAATGGCCATCATTGAATCCAACAAAGGCGACACCGCATCCTATGATCTTGATCAACTTCATGGAACCCTTAAAACCCATGAGTTAGAAGTGTCTACAAAGAAAGACTCAAAGAGGGAGGATGAAAATACCAAGGCAAAGGGGATTTCCTTATCCACCCAAGTCGGAGAAGAAGATGATGATGATATGGCACTCTTCGCAAGAAAGTTCAAAAGATTTATGCGAGGAAACAACTTCAAGAAGAAGACGGACAAGGAAGTAACATGCTACAACTGTCAACAACAAGGCCACTATGAAAATGAGTGTCCTCTCAAGAAGAAGGTTGACAAGAGAAAGAAGAAAGCACTCATAGCCACTTGGAGCGATAGCGATGATGACGAGGAGGAAGCTAACATCTGTCTCATGGCTAAGAGTGATGACATCGTTTCTGACGACGATGATGAGGTACCTTCCTATGATGAATTACTACACGCATATAAACACATGTTTGATATGCACTACAAGAAAAAAAAAGTGAAATACAACGCTTTTTCCGCGTTGTTAATGTCACCGAAAAAGCATTGTCGTAGCCAGTGTTGTAAAAGACCACGCTCAAAGACAACGCGGAAAAAGCGTTGTCGTTTTGGGCAAAGACAACGCTTAAAAAGCATTGTTGTTTCTGAAAAAGACAACGCTTAAAAAGCATTGTCGTTTTTGATAAAGACAACACGTAAAAACGTTGTCGTTTCTGGTAAAGACAACGCATAAAAACGTTGTCGTTTCACAAAAAGCGTCTTCGTTTTTGGTAAAGACAACACATAAAAAAATGTTGTCTTTTTTTAAACAAAAAACAAAAAAAAATTAAATCACAAATTTTCAATATTATAAATCACTCAAAATTCAAAAAAATTTCTAAAATAAAATTTAGTATACAATCTTCCAATATTATTTATCATTCAAATATAAAAAAATAATCGCATTCTAAATTAATGAACACTAGGAAAAAAATATGCATTAAACTTGAAAAACTTTGATTCCTCACTTCATCAAATGTTAGCATCCCGAGCTTTCATAAAAGCCACAACAATATCTTTTTCTTTAATTTGTATCTCCATACTGCAAATTATTAAAATAAAAACAAACATAAAACAAATATGAATAGATTAAAATAGAAAGTAAACTTAAACACCTATTTATCAGTAAAAGAACATGAATTTAAAAAAATTATGATGTTGGATTGTTCCGAGAAGTGATAAAGAATCTGAAATATGATATCATGTTTATGTACTAAACATGGAATCAAGTAAAAAAATCAGAAAAAAGAATACGCTGTTGAAAATGAACCTGCCTAATGGAGGTAAACCCCCTGCAACTGATGATGATGATTGCCTCCTAATATTTTGAGTCTTCTCTTGGTTGGATAATGGATCAGCTTCTGGAATGGTTAATATCCTGTTGCTACCCCTTCCCTGATATTAATCCTGCACAAACATTAATCAGAAAACAAAGAAAAGCTAAATCCATCTAAGAAAAAAAATCAGCTTTGTCACACCTAGCTCTAAAAAATATAGATATAAGGGAGATAAATGTCAAATTTTAAGAGAAATGAGAGGGGGGAAAAGGTTTTAGTTAAATTATATTTTAAAAGTTACTTTCTGAAATCGTGAATTCAAACCTGGAATAGAAGATCCATTAATCAGACATAGTACATAGACTTTGACAGTAAATTTTGAATTCTTAAGATGAATGCAACAACCAAATTGTATGTACACCAACAATGAAGTGTGAATAAATTACTTGCATCATGAATATTTTCACCATGTGAATGAATGTTCGAACTTTAACTTTCCATGAACCAAAAATGACAATGATTGTTGTTCTGCTCTAAGCATAAATTTTCTCAACTCTGCAACTATATAGACTCATTGTCCCTGATACGTGTATGATCGTAGGACGAAAACACAAAAGAGATGGAGAAATATACTAAATTGCATGAATCATCTCCGGGTAAGATTAGTGAACCTTCTTCAACCATATACATGAAATAAAAGAGAACCCTAAAAATGGGAGAATAACTAGCACAATGTGAAGTAGAGTTGACAAAAGTATCTCCAACATCACAACAGTACACAAATTTATCCACCTCAAACACCAAAAGATACATTAATGTAAAAATAAAACATAAAAACAAGCATGCATTCTATTCAACAATAGTTAGTTTTGTTAATGCTTCAATCTATCAGGAAACCCAAACCAAATCCACAAAACAATCAATCCTTATATGAATTTTTACAGTCTATCTTGTCTATCTGCTTAAGCTTCTCTGATTGGTTGCATTTAACAATAAAGATGCAAAACTGTGAGCTATTCATTCATCTATTGCTATATATCAGATTCTGAATTCTTAAACAAGGGTAAGAAACCGAAGCCAGAGGGCCGAAAGAAAGGAGTACCAATCTGATTAGAACTCTGGTTAGCAACCAACAAATCAATGCTAATAATATACAACATGAGGTTGCAACTTGATTTCTGCACCTTTTTCAAAATCAAATACCTATACTGATGCAACTGTGCTCGTGTCTGTATGCACAATGGAATCATCAGTGAAATGGTTATGCCTTTTCCTTATCCTAGCTCACATTCCCCATCCATGGATTGTCTCTCTTATTCTTTTTGGAATCAAGGATGCTTTATAATTTGTTCCCTTCTAATAAAATAAAGAAAATATACAGTTATATTTAATCAATGTTCAATTTTACTAGGATGGTTTGATATGATGAATACTCGAGTAACAACCGCGTAGAGTGGTAAGGGGGTGTAGCTGAGCCAAAACTGTCCAGAAAATCCGATGATAGAAACTCAATTAAGTCTGAGAGTTGTGAGGTAATGACATAAGGTTAAATATGTAACAACTTAAATATTTATGCATACCACACAAAGAGACGTATATAAACGAGAAAGTGGTTCTTTATGAAAGCATGAATTGTATCCAAATTGCTACTAAGTTCAAAGATACAGATATATCAGAACTAATGTCAATCCCACATAAACAAAATAGAAGGATTACACCAATGCCAAAAATAATTTTACCATTTCTGAATTTCATCCACGAACAACAATTGTACCTGTCAAATAATAAATAATAATTTCATATTATTTTCAAAGCACATCTGAGATGTCGTTATCAATCTCACATGTAGTGATAAATATTATTTTCAAATGCACTTATAGACATGTTCTTAGGCCCTAGTGATATCATCTAATCTCCCCAAATAAACTCGGTGTAAAGCCTACTCCTTTTATAAAGAAAACGAAAGAATAATAAAGCAATGACATTGTAGGAAAAAGGAAAGAATAATAAAGCAATGACATTATAAAAATTGCCAAAGGCATAGCTGCATTTTTCCATTGGAACCTCCGCAAATTCACTAGATGTTGAAAATCCAAGTGGACCAGGAATGATGACCTTAGAAATATTGAAATGTAGAAAAACGAGAGCAAACTAAGATGACAAGAATCTTGCATTTGAACCCAATTCAAAGACATCAAGACTCAGCTACTGACTGGTAAGATAATCAATGAAGAAACTTTTTAACCTTGATATAAACCTCGGAATTCTTAGGAAAATTAGGAAGCTTCCATCAGGGAACTGGAGTCGGCAACTAAAAAAAACATTTTAAAAACAGATACAAGCCATTCAAAACACTCGACCATCAAGTCAAACAAGCCAAAATAAAAAAGAGATGACACACAAAAAAATAAAAACTATGAGTGCTTATACACGTACATGGCCAAGTGAAAAGACATGAAAAGGAATGGAATGGGATTGAGGTGGGATGCCCACGAAGGTGGCAAATGCAGCTTCTTGGTGAGGAACTACAACCGATTATCTTTACCACTGTTATTTCAACACGTTTGATGTGATTAGGTGTTGTAGAGAAAAAAAACATGATGTGGGTATTCTTTCTTACCATGAACGGGCGAGAAACACGCATATTTCAAATTATTGATGCTTTAATATAATTAGATATGTATCTACATATATAAATGTGCAAAACATGTGTTAACGACTAATAAACATTTTTAAAAAATCGACTAATACACATAAAAGCATTACAAGCCCTTATATTAAATTAGAGATCTTTAAAAAGCCCATATTTTTTAAAAATCATATATATTGTCATTTGCAGGGGCTTTTGCATTGTATTTACAAAAACTCGGGATCTTAAAAGAAAATTAATTACATATAACAAGCATGTTTTATTTTTGTAAAAAAAAAATCAAATGATTCTATCTAAGTATTGCAGAGTCACGATAGAGTTACCAACCAAATACTTTGTTCTGTGATCGAGTAAATTTCCCATGTATATCTAACTAAATTGATGAAAAACTTTCCATAAGAAACAAGAATAATGAATTTAGATGTAACCACATTGGTTAGGAGGACCCCGGAAGGCCATTATTGGGCAGAGATGGTCCTTTGATAATTCCATAAGAGCCCAAAAATTCAAAGTTAGTAATCAGAAACCCAATCTTGTCAGTACAAAAAGGGTCAGCCAACATCAGATTTCAATTCATTGAATGCCTCTGGGCCACCTAAAAAGGCCTAAAATACATATACAATGAAACTGCAAGCCTGTTTCTGTGAGCATTTGAAATTATTAAAATTGATCTCACCAAATCTGATATTTTGGGTATTATGATGGATGGGGACTGCAGGATACAAGGGCAGAGGCCCACTGTGAATCTGATGTAGACTTTATAGTTTGAGGAGACATGGATATTCCAGACATTAAATGCTCATTCATTTCACCAACGTGAAATGTAGTGTAGGTCGATCTTTCCTTGTATTTGTCCTTGCAAGAAAAGGACAATACACCACAATTCTCACTATATCTCATCATTTCTTTTCTTTCTTTCTTTTTTATTTTTCCCCTGTGAAAACTGCTGTTTTTAAACTCTTACCATGATGGAAAAACTGCGCAAACAATAAGCAAATAAATGATGAAAAACTTTCCAGATGTACCGATTTTGTTTTGAGCATCCAGCACTCTAAAGTCTAAACTCTTACCAGGATGGAAGACAAATTCAAAACCGACATCTGGGTACTAGTACTAGTACAAACAAACAATTGAAAATAATCTCAGGGAACTAACTTAGCCTCTGATGCCTTAGTCGAAGAAGAAGCTTGCGCAGATACAAGAATACTATCGAGCACTTGGTATGCATAGATGTAACACAGCCGAGAACTCAATTACAACCTCACCCAACAACTCCAGAACATCCACAACAAGATCAACACACGAAAAGAAAGCACACAAGAAGAAAACTAGGCAGAAATACCCTCAAGATCAAGCAAGGCGAAGTACCTCAATGCAATCTCAAATATGAAACTGCTCGAAATTAGAACTCAAAGCTCAACAGTTAACAAGCTTCTCAGTCTCTGAATCATCGTCCAAACACAGCAATGAACACCTCCAAATACCATAAAGTCGAAGAATAAGATGCATCAGCAACAATGGCGATTCCCGCCAAGCTTTGATAATCTGCATCTCGAGTAGCAACTTAATCCAGAACTTGGAACAATATACCCAGTCCAAAAGCTTCACAACCCACGAATAATCAGAGAAAACGAGCAAGAGATGAAGCAGATTACCCAAAATCAGAACAAAAGCTCTAGCCCTTGCCGCCGGAATTTATCACCGTCGCAGCGGCCGACGGAGAACTGCGACGTCGCGGCGATGGAACTGATTGTGGGTTTATCAACAATAAGGGTACCGAATAAAGGGTTTCGACCATGAGGAAAAAATGAGATTTCAGAATTGTATCGATGAGATGATGAGAGGATTTCAGCCATGAAAAAAAATGAGGGATTAGCAGTACACAGCGTGCTATAGAAATCGCAGTTCTAAGAATATACGGATGACTATGGCGGCAGAAGAGGGATGGGGCTAGGGCTCGACGGGAAAAGGATTGGGGATTTGGGTTTCTGCACTAGTTTCTACAGTGCAGACAAAGCTTTAAATAGATTTTAATTAAAGATTTGTAGTAAATATGAAAAAAAACACTCAGTAACAACGTTTTTTAAAAAGCATTTTGATGAAAAAAATGTGTTGTTTTTTATAAATTTTTTTAAAAAAGACAACACTTTCTTATAAAAGCGTTGTGTTTGTTTTTTTGACAACGCTTTTTGTAAAAAGAGTTGTCTTTCAACTGTTGTTAATGACCATTTTTGTTGTAGTGATGGCTAAATCACTTAGAAAGGAAAATAGAAACCTCAAAAATGAATTAGAAACTAAGAAGCATGAAAACCTAAGATTAAAGGATGACATAGCTCATTAAAAAAAATCATTTGATAAATTCAATGTTAGTAGTAATAAATTGAATAATTTTCTAAGCATGCAGAAATGTAGCTTTGATAAGGGTGGAATAGGGTTTGGTAAGAAATCAATAAACTTTACTAGTCTTATTGCTAAAGCAAAAATGAGATCACCCCATACATGCTCTTACTGCTGTAAAATAGGTCATGCTAGACATAAATGTAGATGTTTGAAATATCAATATGATCAAAAGAGCTATATGAAATGGAGGCCTAAGAGTACTTAACAACTCATCAGTCGGCATTATGAGATCATGATCTAAGAGAGTTCATCATAGACCGGTTTAAACTGCCTTGAATTGCGACTGATCTTCCTGATGAAAGCTGCTCTGTCCAAGAAAATAGGTTTTTAAAGAGGCCATAGCCCTACCCACTACTGTGAGCACTCTTGAAAAATGGCGATGATGTTGCTATGAGAGACTGAACTCTTAGAAGTCCATTTTGTATCTCTCTTTTCTAACATTGTGGACCCAAAAAAACTAAAGGGTACCAAAATCAATTCTTGCAGGAAAATAGGAAAAATATTCTTCCTAGCATATGGTATCTAGACAGTGGATGTTTTAGACATATGACGGGGAACAAGGAGCTACTTCAATCCATCAAACAAAAGAAGAAGGGAACTGTCACCTTTGGAGACAACAACAAAGGAGTAATTAAAGGAATCGGCTCAATATGTATATCTAAATCATGCTTGATTTATGATTTACTCCTAGTGAAAGGACTTAAGCATAACTTACTAAGCATAATTCAATTGTGCGATAGAGGTTATGAAGTCAAATTCACTCCCCAACACTGCACTATATCACTCAAGACTGACAAATCCATAAATTTCAAAGGATATAGAAGTGAAAATGTTTACAAGGTTTCTTTAAATAATTTATCTTTGACAAATATTAAAAGTCTTGTATCCTTTAATGTTGATGACAACATTCTTTGGCAAAAACGATTAGGTCATGTTGGTTCTAGTACCATTGAAAAACTTTTTAAACTTGATCTAGTAGTTGGTATGCCAAAACTCAATTTGAAATTAGATTATGTTTGTGATGCGTGTCAACTTGGCACACAAATGAATCCTTTAAAAGCAAAAATTTTGTATCAAACTATTCCCCTTTAACTTCTTCACCTAGATCTATGTGGTCCCTCGAGGAACGCTAGCCTAGGAGGGAAGCTTTATGCATTTGTCATTGTGGATTCAAGTTTCACGTGGACATTGTTTTTAGCCCACAAAAATGATGCCTTTGATTATTTTAAAAATTTTGTCAATCATGTTTAGAATGAGAAATTTTTTTCAATAAAACAGATCCATAGTGACCACGGAACTGAATTTCAAATGAGAGTTTTACAAATTTTTGTGAAGAGAAAGACATTGGTCATAATTTTTTTGTCCTAGGACTCCTCAACAAAACGGGGTCATTGAGAGGAAAAATAGAACACTTGTAGAGATTGCGAGGACCATGATATGTGAGAATTCTCTACCAAAATATTTTTGGGCTGAAGCAATGAACACTGCCTGTTACATCATTAATCGTGTATCAATAAGGCTCATTCTCAAGAAAACTCCATATGAATTATGGAGAGGGAGAAAGCCTAAAATTTCATACTTTCAAGCTTTCGGTTCAAAATGCTTCATCCATAATAATGGTAAGGATAATCTCGGTAAGTTTGATGCCAAGTCTGACAAGGGAATCTTTCTTGGATATTCTACCTCAAGTAAGACTTTTAGAGTATTTAATAAACGCACTTTATTAGTTGAAGAATCTATGCATGTAATATTTGATGAATCTATGTCTATAGTTTCTCGCGCTAACAATGATGATGTAGAATTACTCAAAGAAGAGATGACCTCCTCAAGCTTAAATGATATAGATGTTTCTGTTGATGAAACACCACTTCCGAAGGATTGGACGCTTCACAAAGATCATCCTATGGATCTTATCATTGGAAGTTCTTCTAAGAGAGTAACCACTCGATCTTCTCTTAATAATATTTGCAATCATCTTGCTTTTGTTTCGCATGTTGAACCTAAGTGCATTGATGATGCTTTATTAGATGATTCCTGGATTATTGCTATGCAAGATGAATTAAATGAATTCAAGCGCAATGATGTTTGGTATCTTGTTCCTAGGCCGCATGATAGATCTATTATTGGTACTAAATGGGTGTTTAGGAATAAACTTGATGAGCATGGTACTATCACTAGAAATAAAGCTAGGCTAGTAGCGAAAGGTTATAGTTAAGAAGAAGGCATGGATTATGATGAAACTTATGCGACTGTTGCTAGACTAGAATTCATTCGCATGCTACTTGTTTTTTGTTTGCTCTAGAAATTTCAAGTTATTTCAAATTGATGTTAAGAGTGCATTCCTGAATGGTGAATTAAAATAGGAAGTTTACATTGAACAACCTGATGGCTTTGTTGATGCTTTATTGCCTGATCATGTGTATAGACTAAACAAAGCTTTGTATGGTTTGAAACAAGCTCCTAGAGCTTGGTATGAAAAATTGTCTACTTTCCTTCTTTCAAATGGTTTTTTGAGAGGAAATATTGACATTACTTTATTTACCAAAAATGTCAAAGATGATTTATTGATTGTGCAAATTTATGTTGATGACATAATTTTTGGTTCTACTAACGAAACTCTCTGTCAAGATTTCTTCAAGCTTATGCAGGAACACTTTGAGATGAGCATGATGGGGGAACTTAACTATTTTCTCGGATTGCAAATCAAACAGTGCAAAGATGGGTTCTTTGTGAACCAAAGCAAATACATCAAGGAGATTCTAAAGAAGTTTGGGATGGAGAATACAAAATCACCATCCACACCGATGAGCACAACAATCAGACTCGACAAGGATGAAAATGGTACATCTGTAGATCAATCTTCCTTTCGTAGTATGATTGGCTCCTTACTTTATGCTATTGCTAGTAAGCCGGACATTATGTTTAGTGTTTTCTTGTGTGCACGATTTCAATCATGTCCAAAGGAATCATATTTGTTCGCCTTAAAACGCATTTTCAAATATCTTTCAAATACCCCAAATCTTGGCTTGTGGTATTCGAAAAATTCTTTATTTGATTTAAAAGCTTATTGTGATGCCGACTTTGGTGGATAAAGGTGGACAGAAAAAACACTAGTGCAACTTGTTTCTTTTTAGGAAACTGTTTAGTTTCTTGGTTTTTCAAAAAGCAAAATTGTGTTGCGTTGTAAACGATCGAAGCCGAATATATGGCTGCTGGTAGTTGTTGTGCGCAAATTCTCTGGATGAAGCATCAATTGCTTGATTATGGCGTCTCTTTTTCAAAAATCCCTATTTTCTGTGATAACACTAGCGCCATATGTATTAATAAGAATCCGATTCAACATTCGCGCACCAAACATATTGATATTCGTCATCATTTTATTCGTGACCACATCGAACAAAATGAAGTTGAACTTCAATATGTTGACACAAAAAATCAAATTACCGACATTTTTACAAAACCACTAGATGAAAATACTTTTATTCGTTTGCGTGGTGAACTTGGCATGATTGAGTTGTAATCGCTTGTAGACATAAATTAAAATTTAATGTCATATTAACGGAGAGCTTAATATTAAATTTGAGCAATTTAATGTTGGATAATACAAATTAATTGTATTTATTCATAATTATAAGCTCACATTTTATGTGTATTATTTGGTATAAATTTTTCAAAAATATAATTCTAAGAGGAAAAATCCAAAATTTGCTTGTCCTGCCCGAACGTTGCATCCGTTCCATGGAACGTTGCATCTGTTCGATGCACCATCATTGCAAACGTTCTTATAATGTTTCTTTCGTTCCCTACTATTTCCGCCTCAGTTTAATATTTTTTACCGCGAACTTTTACCGCCAAAAGACCAAATGTTGCTTCCGATGGTAGAACGTTGCTTTCGTCAGCAAATTTACCGCCTTCTTTTAAATTTTTCAGTTCAAACTTCCCGCACATTTTACCCGCCAGGACGAACGTTGCGTCCGTTGAGTAACGTTGCGTCCATTCCGACCGAGGCCTATATATAGAGGCCGAAAGTTTCAGAATTTTGCACACCAAAATCCATCTTCTTTCTTCCTTTTGCTCGAAATATTTCTCCAAAAATGGCTTCTCGACTCCAAGTTGATCCCGCCAATCCGAGGCGACGCACTCGTGCTTGTACTCAAACCTTTGTCCACAACCTTAACCAACCTTCTATCTCTCGACCTATTCCTGCCGACTATAGTGATAGGCATATTCTTCCTGGTCGTATTTTTTATCGCCCTTATTTATCAAAATCTCATCTTCGTTTGTTGGATCTTATTGATTTCCAACAATGGGATGCGTTTTTCCAGTCTTCTCACCCAGATTTCATCTATACCTCCCTTATCCATGAGTTCTACGCCAATTTTGAACTTGAATTGTACAACGATGACATATATGTTGTTACAATTGTTCAAAATCGATACATTTGTTTCTCTTTAGGTGATCTCGCTGCTTGGTTCTCTTTTCCTAGAAATGGACCCGGTGAGTTCTTTGCATTCAAATGGCCTGAGGATAGTCCCGCGTTTAACCGTGTCGAGGCTCTTTCTGCCATTATCGGTCGACCACCTCACGCTGGTGATGATCGACCATCTCTTAAGATGCTTTGTCCTGATTTCCAAATTATCCAAAAGTTTATCACCTCTTCGATCATTCCTTGCGCTGGAGACCACTCCAAGTGCAAATATCTGGACCTTTATGTCCTTTTTCACATTGTTGCTCAGCGACCTTTTAACCTGCCTAGGTTTATCATTCAGGTCATGCATCACACTGCCAAAAATTCAAAAAAAGTCATTATCCCTTTTGCTCGGTTTATTAACCGAATTCTGACTCACTTTGACATAGTCTTCGATGATTTGGATAAGATACCTATCACTGAGACTTATACTCTTGATCATGACTCCATCACTAAAATGGAGTTTTCATGGAATCCTGCATTGTCTCGATGGGTGCATGATCCAGCTCATATTTTCACCCGCTATCATCCTGAAACCAACTTTCACTTTCCTTTTTCTCTTATTACTCCTTCATTCAAGAGCAAGGATTTCCTGGTAGTTTCACTGACACCGATATTCCTTCCTCTTCTACGGTTCCTCCATCTTCTTCACATACGTTTGATTATGGCGATCTACCTTTTTCTCCTCCTATGATGCCTCAGCCTCCACCTACTCCGGCTCCACCTTCCGATCGACTCTTTGAGTATCTTCAGTGGCTTGATATCAATATGGATCGCAACTACTCCGCCATTCAGTTTATTCAGACATATATCGCAAACTTGACTGAGGAGATGCAACGCTCTTTTGATGGTGTTCACGAGAGATGTAATACGTTGGAAGATCTCCTTAAGCCAAATTCTTCGGATGATGACTCTTAGTTTTATATTTTGCTGTATTTTGTAAATTTCTCTATCAATAAAATATGTCTTTTTATTTGTGTTATTCCTTTATCATTTTTGTTGTTTTTTTAATTATCACAAAAAGGGGGAGAATTAATTTGGTTAAATATTCAAATGGGATAAATAAAAAATGATTATGGGATAAACAATTTGTTTAAAATATTGTTACACTAAGGGGGAGCTTTTTATATGTATTTAAATTGCACATTATATCTCCTGTTTAACCAAGTTTTGAGATTATCAAAAAGGGGAAAATTGTTACGCCTTAAACGCATACAAATCTCTTAAACGAGATTAATGTTTTTAATGCGATAACTTATCTTGTTTTGATAATTACAAAACTAGGTTATTATTTCTAATCGTTTAAAGTGAGACTTTGCAGATTAGATTATTATAAACATTATTATGGAGAAGAACATTGCGAAAATTACTGAGCATTTTTTATTCATCCAATTCCGATCTCCACCTGTCATGTTCAATTTTAGGATGCTCAAAAGCTACGGTTCAAATCTCATCTCAATCCAACGGCTAGATCATGAGAAATGAATTTTTCAAAAATGCCGCACAGAACAAGAAGCAAAAATACGACGAAGTAACTTCAGAAAAATACTGGAATCGTTTGAGGCATCCAAATCCAATCTCCACCTTTCACAATGCAATTCAGGATGTTATAAAGCTACTATCCAAATTTCAAGTCGATCCGACGGACGGATTGTGAGTTATGAATTTTTGAAGTTTGTCGCTCAGTCCGCAACGAACCCGAACGAAAGCAACGTTTCTATAAAAAACATGATACAATTTTTAAGGAATAAATTCGCCCGACCAAAGCCGCAATGCGCCGAACGGACGCAAAGAACCTATGAACAAACGCAACATTCGTCACCAATGCCGGAAGAATTAAATGTGCGCCGAACGGACGCAACGAACCTGCCCGAATTTTCAGCTATAAATAGATGCATTCCAAGGCCATTTCAAACACAACTCCAGAAATCCTCTCCTCTACTTCTCAAGTGTTCATTCAAGAGTTTCATACATATTTCTTTCAATTAGAGAGTTGATTGTAAAAATTGTTTGTGAGTTGTTGAGATTTTGTTGTACTCTCTAGTATGAAGCCCGAGTGTGTAATTGTTGTTGAGGCTATCTTTGGAGCCCTTAAGGCCAAGTGTTCGAGTTGTATCAGTGCGGTGATCGTGTTGAGTTGTACGGCTATCCTTGGAGTCATCAAGGCCAAGACGTTGAAATGATAGTGGATCCTTGGTTAGTCGATCTTAACCAAGAAGGGGAGACATAGATGATTTATCGTCGAACTTCCATAAACATCTCTTATCCCTTTTACTGCTTTATTTACTTAACGCATTTATTTGTTGCACTTATATTTGATTGATTTAAGTCTTCCGCTTGCGTACTTGCATAATCGCTTTAAATTGCTAAAGTTGTCAATAGAACCTAAATCCCCCCCCCCCCCATTAGGTTCTAACAGTTCTTATCACTCTTCTTGCACAATTCAATCAGTTCAAAATAAGTTATAATACTCAGAAGGAAAAATGGAGTATTAATGAACTGATCTCTCAGTGTGTGCAAGAAGAGGATAGGATTAAGCGAGAGAAGACTGAAAGTGCTCACTTGGCATCTACTTCTCATGATAAGAAGAGAAAGAAACCCAATTATGCTGCTAAAGTTACATCTGACCAGAATAAAGGCAAGAAGCAGGATAAGTAATTTACCTGCCACTTCTGCAAAAAAACCTGATCACTTCAAGAAGGATTGTCCAAAGTACGCCACCTAGCATATAAAGAAGGGTAAGATTTTCGTTTTGGTTTGTTCTGAAGTTAATTTAGCTTCTGTACCAAGACATTCCTGGTGGGTAGATTCTGGTGCTACTACTCACATAAGTATGTCTATGCAGGGTTGCCTGTGGAGCCGACCGCCAAGTGATGCTGAAAGATTCATCTATGTGGGTGATGGCAAAACAGTTCCAGTTGAAGCTGTTGGGAATTTCAGATTATTGTTAAAATCTGGATATTATTTGGATTTTAATGAGACTTTTGTTGCTCCGTCGTTTAGACGGAATTTAATTTCTATTTCTTGTTTGGACAAATTCGGTTATTCTTGTTCTTTGAGATAATAAAGTTACTTTCTTTCTCAATTCAAATCTAGTTGGTTCTGGTTCTTTAATTGATAATCTGTATATGGTTGATTCTGTTGCTTCACATAATGAAATTCTTCATACTAACTCAAGAGGTACAAAGCGTAAATTATAATAAAATTATGTCACCTTATGGCATAAGAGCTTAGGCCATATCTCAAAAGATAGAATTCAACGGCTTGTGTCAGACGGAATCTTAGATTCCCTTGATTTATCAAATTTTGAATTTTGTGTGGAATGCATCAAGGGAAAACAAACCAATAAAATGAAATTAGGTGCTTATAGGTGCTCGGGCGTCTTAGAACTGATTCATACGGATATTTTCGGTCCATTCCTATCTTGGAATGGACAACAATACTTTATCACGTTCATAGACGACTACTAGAGATATGGATACATTTACCTCATTCATGAGAAGTCACAATCCTTGGATGTTTTTAAGTCCTTTAAAGCTGAAGTTGAACTTCAACTTGATAGGAAAATTAAAGCCGTCAAATCTGACCGTGGAGGGGAATATTACGGTAGATAGGATGGATCAGGTGAACAACGTCCAGGACCTTTTTCCAAATACCTAGAGGAGTGTGGAATCGTCCCCCAATACACAATTCCGGGTAAACCGAGAATGAATGGTGTTGCAGAAAGACGAAACCGCACTCTTAAGGACATGGTAAGAAGCATGATAAATCATTCTTCTTTGCCAGAATCACTCTGGGGTGAGGCACTTAAGACTGCAGCATACATTCTCAATAGAGTACCAAGTAAATCAGTAGCTAAAACCCCTTATGAGTTGTGGACGGCGAGTAAGACTAGTATTAGGCATCTTCACGTTTGGGGTTGTCCAGCTGAGGCTCGAGCATAAAAACCTCAGGAAAGAAAACTGGATGCAAGAACAATTAGCTGATATTTTATTGGTTACTCTAAACGCGCACGGGGTTTCAAGTTCTATAATTCCACTAATAATTCAATTTTTGAAACGGGTAATGCTAGATTCTTTGAGGATTGTGATTTTGAGAAGGGAGAGGATTTAAGGAATGTTTTCTTTGAAGAGGATTTTATCTCTCTTCCTGATGTGGTTTCAATTGATGTCCAGGCTTCAATGCCTGACGTCAATCAAGAACCAATTATGGAACAAGACAATAATCAAGTTCCTCATGAAGAACAAAATCACCAACCTCAAGAAAATATAGAAGTGTCGTTAAGAAGATCCACTAGAGAAAGAAGGAGTGCAATTCCGGATGATTATTATGTATTTCTTCAAGAACATGAGGAAAATGTAGGCATAATGGATGACGATCATGTAAACGTTCATAAAGCCCTACAAAGTTCTAACTCTCAAAAGTGGATCATTGCCATGGAGGAGGAAATAAAATCCATGAAAGACAATGATGTTTGAGATCTTGTCAAGTTGCCATTCGGTGAGAAACCTATTGGTTGTAAATGGATATTTAAGACCAAAAGGGATTCGCAAGGCCACATCAAAATATATAAGGCTCGTCTTGTCGCAAAAGGATTTACTCAAAAGGAAGGCATTGATTATAAAAAAACCTTCTCTCCGGTATCGGCGAAGGATTCATTCATAGTAATCATGGAACTTGTAGCTCATTTTGATCTAGAGCTACATCAGATAGATGTAAAGACTGCGTTTCTCAATGAAAACATTGATGAAACAATTTATATGGTGCAACCAAAAAACTTTATATTTGGAAATTCAAAGTATATGGTATGCAAATTAAATAAATCCATCTATGGCCTTAAGCAGGCGTCCCGTCAATGGTATCGCAAATTTCTTGAAGTTATTTCCTCGTATGGTTTTGAGGTAAATTTAGTAGAAGATTGCGTATATCACAAATGTAGTGGAAATAAGTTTGTCTTTTGGTTATATATGTCGATGATATACTGATAGCAAGTAGTGATGTTGGCTTATTGCACGACACAAAGAATTTTCTCAAAAGGAATTTTGAGATGAAAGATCTTGGTGACGCCTCTTTTGTATTAGGAATTGAGATACTACGAGATCGCTCTCAAGGTATTTTGAGATTGTCACAAAAGAGCTACATAAATATAGTATTGCTAAGATTCGGTATGAGTGGTTTTGCACCAGCAGACAACCCTGTAGCTAAAGGAGATAAATTTTGTCTCGGTCAATGCCCTAAGACCGAACTTCAAAAACATGAAATGCAAAAGATTCCTTATGCGTCAGCTGTAGGGAGCCTTATGTATGCTCAAGTATGTACGCGTCCGGATCTTGCGTTCATAGTTGGGATGTTGGGTAGATATTTGAGTGACCCAGGAATGGATCATTGGAAAGCAGCCAAACGGGTCATGAGGTACTTGCAGAGAAAAAAAGATTATATGCTCACCTATAAGAAATCAGAAATTTTGGAGATCAATGGGTTTTCTGATTCCAATTTTGTCGGATGCCAAGATAGTAAGCGATCCACTTCGGGCTATATCTTCATGTTGGCTGATGGAGCTATTTCCTGGAGGAGTGCCAAACAGACACTCATAGCTTCTTCAACCATGGAGGCAAAGTTTATAGCTTGTTTCGAGGCATCCAATCATGGTTTATAGCTTTGCAATTTTGTCACAGGGCTGCGTGTTATAGTTGGAATTGAAAGACCACTAAAGTTATTTTGTGACAATAAATCTGCGGTGCTATATTCAAATAACAACCGAAGTACTACGAAGTCTAAACATGTGGACATTAAGTTTATGGTTGTTAAGGAAAGAGTTCAGAATGGTCAAATTTCTATAGAACACATAGGAACTGGACCCATGCTTGCTGATCCTATGACTAAACGTTTACCACCCAAGGTCTTTCATGAGCATGTTGCTAATATGGGTGTTGTTTCGTATGATCCTTTGGTCTAGTTGGAACCAGTAATTTTGTGATTGTTTTGATCATATTTTAGTATTTTTCTATATAGAATAAAGTTGATGGTTTATGTTTTACTCACTGAACTTGTTTGTACATGTGTGCGGTTTTTTGCATTAAGGTATCTTGCGGTTTTGCACTCAAGGGACTTCAATTTTATGATCTCACTAAATAATGAAGTCAAGGACCAGTTGGAAACATACATGATTATGATCACTTCACATGTAGTTTCCATGCTACCTATCCATACTTGATTTATGTCATTGAATGTGTTTGGTGTTGGTGACCACTGAAGGTCTAGTCACGTTAAGTGTGACGAAAGCCACTTTGATCCCACACTAACTCATAAGATGGACCAGATTGAACTAAAGAAATTAATATTAGCCTTAAGAAAGAGCTCTCTAAGGTATATGTGATTTTAAGGTATTCAACACACAAACACAACCCAAGTTGGAAATTGTTAGACTTGTACAAATACGAGTCTAATACTTATGTGGGTTTTGTGTGTGTGATTAAATCACTAGGCTAAATTAATGGTTTAAGGCTTTTGGTATACCTAACATTATGTGATCTAATTAAGAAAAAGGTTTTTGGTATTCTTAACGGTATGGAATTAATAGGTAGAGACTCATACTAGGCCCGTTGGGTTTTAATGGGAACCCTATTGGAATAGTATATAAAGTGCTTTTGTGGTTATGGTTCCCAAGATATCAAATCGTATTGGCACCCTAACTCTCTTAAAATCCCATCATTGAGAGAGAACCATTAGAGCCGTTCGGTGGTTTGATTGAGGAAGACCAACAACCTCTCCTACATCATAATCAATCCCTATCACGATGAATTCAGGTAAAGAGTTGTTATCGTTTATTCTACAATCTTCGGCATGATTTAGATCTTGATGTTGCTCTAAGTTTAGAACATATTAAAAATAATTAATTGATTTAACAGTGCACACTATATCGTTGAGATATTGTAACCCAAGCACGAAGATCGAAGTGTCTTGCTGATGCCACCCATCCCGACGATGGGAAAATCTGGAGACTTGATTGGTCCCCAGTGAGTGTGTCCATTATTTAAATCAAATTTTTATCAAATCCCACCATAGTATTCTTGCTTTTGGAAGCAACTCGTGGGAAAGAACCAACATTGGCATCTTTTCTTGGCTGCTGCACGATTTTGATCCCTTCGGTTCTCTTAATCTTCATCGCATCTTTCTTCAGAGAATGAAATTCTTCTAGAACTTTCTGCAAATGTCGACTGAACAAAGTGGAGCTCCACAATATATTGGAGAGTGTCATTTTTTTTATAAAAAAAAGGTTGAAATGACTAATGCTCCGTTTGGACATGTACTTATAAAACGTTTTTATAAAAGTGTTTTTTTAAAAAAATTATAAAATGTTTTTAAAGTTGTTTTAATAATAAATATATGTTTGGAAAAGTATTCTATAAAAATATTTTAACATTTCAAAAGTCATGTTTTTCATCTTTGTCTTTCATGGTTCCTTGCTAAAAACATCTAAAAGCACATTTCACGTATTCTTCAAAAACTATATTTGGGGAACACTTTTTAAAAAATAGTTTTCAAAAACATTTTACCAAATTTTTATCCAAACACATGCTTTTAGTTTTTTTCACTTATAAAACACTAAAAACGTTTTTAAATTATTTGATCAACCACACGACTTTCGATTATATTTTCTGCTGCATGTGCTGAGCTTACAATTTTTGCCTCCAGTGCCTGAATTTCATCCCCCCTTGTCAGCGAAAATTCCTCCAAAAATTCTTGCAGGAAAGTTATATTTTCAAGCAAAGAATCGATCTGGGCTTTCTCAAAAACATCCCCTTGGCGCGGTGGGTGTTGCAGTAATGATCAAGAATATGTCCGAGGAAGAGAAGAGATGCATAAGCTGCCATTGTTGATTTGAGGGCCCAAAATCAATCAATCTGTGATTTCTTCTTTGTATTAGCATTGACTTTATGGCTAATTGCAGTAACTCGTTTGAATGTTACTGAGGGAGGCTGCTAATTGGAATTTTATATTACTTTGTGACAAACTGTATGGGTTTTGAATTGAATAACACGAATTCTAAACACATATTTCAAACACGGATCATTTTAATCTAGCTATACAGACATTATTCATGATAGATCTAAGATGATCATCGGGGTCAACAAAAAAATAATAGACCCCGATAAATGTAAAACATATGATATATATCAAGATAGTGTTTGTATATGTAAGATCTAACTTACCTTCAAACACATCGAAAGAGCGCAGTGGCCGCCAGCTTGTTTGAACATTAAATATAGAAAGACTTGTGGTCTTTCACATTCTAGCAATCTTTTTGGAACATATTTTTTTAATATCCAATTCTTTACAGCTTATGTAAAACGTGACATTGGATGCTTATAATATGTTAGTGTTGTTTAAAAAAAAATTATTGTTTTCTCAACAAAACCACGGGTGTTTTTAAAGCAACAGGCAGGTTTGGGACGAGTTTGGCTAAACTTGGGACCCGTCCTGCGAATTCGACTGATCCAATTCAATTTAGATCCGTTGGACTCGTAAAAAATTAAATACTTTTAGATTTATTAATGTTGGGTTGGTGTCTTCAAATCTGCCCACATATCCGGATCCAGTCCAAAGAGATGTTGGGACTTGGGCCGTGAGCTTATCCACTCTCTAGAGTGTGATTATTTCTTAATAAATTTCCTATGCTTTGTTTTTTTGTTTTGTTTTGTTTTTTTTTTTCCGATTTTTGCTTTCATATTGATTGATTTTATATATGTTTATTTGCAGATTTAGGATTGTTCGTGTCTTAAACATAACATAATGCAAATAAATAATTTTTTTGTGTGTAAATAAATATATGTTGCGATTACATTTTAATTTTGAAAACGTAAATAAAACTTATGAAAGGTTAGGTAGTTATTTCCACACCACACTACAAAAAATACAAAAATGATATAATAAGAACAAAGAAGTAGTGATATAGTGATATGAAATATTCCTCTCCCCAGGATTAATGTAGTAATGTCTGTTCGTTATATATTTTAGGTATAAAAAAAATTTCGGCCAACACTGAAATTTTTATCTTTTATTTATCCTGTAAGTCATTTTTATTTTTATTTTTTAAAATTTTCAAAAACTAGGGGTGAGAAAAAAATACAAAATTCGATTTAGCAAATTAGATATCAAATCATGGTAATCGAAGTTTGAAATTAGTTGTAAAAAGTATCACATTAGTTTGAACAAAACTAAACAGTTACAGCGAACATGAAAATTTTGGTCTCAACAAATAAAATTGTCGTCACGTGTACTTGCAATTTTGTAGTCTTTAGAAATAAGTTTCATTTTAAGATCAGAGGCTTCTTACTGGAAGCAAGGAAATTGTTAGATGCACTGATATATACTGAAGCTTCCATACAAATAAAGCTGCTATCCATCGATTGTCCAAGTTAATAATTCCTAAACTCATTTGTAACAAATCAAACTTAATGGATCCAAATCTTTTGCCAGGAATCCGGTAAATGACGAGTAAGGAAGGATAAGATGTTATCATTCAACTAAATCCGCATGGATTAGTCTATGTCATTACGAAATCTTCAACCGAGATGACTTCAATGTTCAATTTTGTGAAATAGATATCTTATTTGACAAACTTATTTCTTTCCATTACAGAAATGAACCCGAATATAAATTCGTGAAGAAACATACTCGAAATGAAATATCCAAGTGATACATAATAGTGAACAATAAATGAATGGAATGATTTTGATTTCAGGATGAGTGAGAAGTTACACGAACCACAAGGTCAAAATTTCCAAGGTCTTTTTGTTCCTCTTGTATCTTCATTGCAGAAGAATTGGCCGAATCACTACAGTCTTCCAATGAAATTGATCGAAGTGTCTGTATTTCTCCAATACCTTCTGGGATTTCCTGTAAGCATATAAGAAACACAAGTTGAAGTTTCTCAAGGCTTGGGAAGTGAGAGCTGTCTGCTGTCCATTTCTCAAGAGATACAAAGTCAATTCTCAAGGACTTCAATTCAAGGAATTGTCCTTCCACAGGATTCCATTTACGCCCTTTGACTGAATCATATAACAAATTCAGAACTTCAAGATGAGGCAGTGAGCCAACCACTGTCAAATCTTCCCAACACACTCCACTGCTTTCCAAAGTTAACTTCTTGAGGGATTGTGGCAAACAGAGATTTTGCAGCACATTCTTCTCTCTACTCCCTAAGAGAAGTGATTCGAGATTACGTAAACGGGCAAGATTGTAAACTTCATAGTGATCCCATCCAAAGCCACTGGGGAATTCCCTGTAAGTAATTCCCAGTTTTTTTAAGTTTGGGATTCTATGGACAACCTCATCTGTACACCTGAAATTCCTTATCTTATGGAGTGTTTGCATGTTTTTCAGAACAATAATATCTCCCCCGCCATTACTGCTGTGAGGATCAGGCAAAGAAAAATCTCCTCCTACCCTTTTTATATGCCTGAGTTGTGGCATTTCCCATATTTCAGCTGGTAGATTTATTGGTGTCGGACTATGACCGATGAAACCATCCATGATAACAGTCTGTAGATTCCATAGCAGGGATAGAGATTCTAAAGTATTCAACATATTTGGAAACCGTGAAGCGAAGAATTTTATGTGTCTATAGTTAACTACTCGCAAAATTTCTCCATAAAAGCAGATACCATTCATTTTGAGTACTCTTAGCAGTCTATGCAGCTTCGCAGATGTGGATTTCAATTCACTGCATGCCAATGAACTGGTATCAAAGGCCACTTTTAGGAATTCCTCTCTGTCGGAGCTTCGTTGAATAATATGCCGACGCCGCGGCTTACTACGTGAGACTGCGCTATGAAAATCGAGGCTGTGCAACTTAGTGAGACGGAGAAATTTCTCCTTTCGAGCTTCCTTGAGGCAAAGGTCTCTTATGAGATCATGGATGGTGCAAGTTTTGATTTTGTTTCTAGACCCGTAATTTTGAACCTGAATCAAATTTCTATCAATAAGATCTTTTAAATTATCCTCTGCAATTTCCTCTAAACTTCTAGATCTTATCGGTTTAAGAATCCCCTCCGCTACCCATAGTTCAACAAGCCTTGAAATTCGAATCTTGTGGTCTTCCGGAAAAATGGCCAAATAAAGGAAACATGGCTTTAGATGAACAGGTAAGTGCTTATAACTTAAAGATAATATCTCAAAACAGAGCTCATCGCCTCCCATATTTAATGCCGCGTGTGTATGATTAGCAACATACTCCCAATATTCAACCGTTCGACTAGACTTTGCAAGAAGTCCACTAATAGCAACAATGGCTAGAGGAAGTGCTCCACAATTTCTCATAATTATCTTTCCTACTTTCTCAAACTCAGGAGGGCAACTTTCTTTCCCAAACACCTTGTCACAAAACAAAGCCCAACTTTGATCCTGGTCTAGAAGATGTAGCCGATGAGGGGTACATGAGCGAAAATCATCGCCCACATTTGATAGTCTCGTCGTTACTAGGACTCGACTGCCATTACCATTATCCGGCAAGAACCTCTTTATGCTATCCCAAACCTTGATAGTCCACGTGTCATCCATTACAATGAAATATCTTCTATCAAACAAACTTCTATGTAGACTTAATCCTAATTCATCATCATTCTTTTGAGTGATTTCTTCATCTCTCCCTGCAAGAACTCCAATCTCTTTTAGTAGGCCTGAAAGAATTTCGTGCACACTATATTGTTGAGATATTGTAACCCAAGCAAGCCGATCAAAGTGGTGCACAATCGAAGGACTCTCGAAAACATTTCTCGCGAGGGTGGTCTTGCCGATGCCACCCATCCCGACGACCGGGAGAATCTGGAGATTTAATTCGTCCCCAGTGAGTGTCTCCATTATTTGATTCAAATCTTCATCAAATCCCACCATAGTATTCTTGTTATTGGAAGCACCTCGTATGAAAGAACCAGCAGTGGCATCTTTTCTTGGCTTATGCAAGATTTGGATCCCTTGAGTTTCCTTAATCTTCATGACATCTTTCTTGATAGAACCCAATTCTTCTGTTACTTTCTGCAAATCTCGACTGAACAGAGTGGAGCTCCACCATACATTGGGGAGGAGGGTCATTTTGTTTAACAAATGGTTGAAATGACCAAATATCCCGCTCCATCTCCTTTCGGCTTTAGAAAATTGAAGAATTTGATCCACCACGCGTCTTTCAATGATATCTTCTGCTGCATATGCTGATCTTGAGACTTTTCTCTCCAATGACTTAATCTCTTCCCCCCTTGTCAGCGAAAATTCTTCAAGAAAATCTTGAAGGAAAGTGATATTTTCAAGCAGAGAATCGATCTGGGCTTTCTCAAGAACAGCCGTTTGGCACGGTGGATGCTGCAGTAACTGATCAAGAATATGTCCGAGAGAGAGCAGTGATGCATAAGCCGCCATTGCCGATCGCTGATTTCTTCTCAGTGATTTCTTGCACTTGCACCGGCGTTGACTTTGGGATGCACTAGCTTTAGAGCCTCGTTTGGATTATTTTTCGGGGGAGTCTATGCTCGTCCGGGAGTATACTCCCTCTATCTTCAAAACGTGACATGTCACTTATTTATATATATATATATATATATATTAATTTTTTATTTTCTCTTTCTTCATTCACTCCTCCCATTCTTTTTTTTGTTCCTATTCCTCTTATTTATTAGGTATTTTCTTATTTTGCTTTTGCTTTTTTTTTATTTACTATTGTTTATTTATTTATTATTTACTCTTTCTTTTAACCATTTTATTCCTATAAAATTTTCCGCTCTCTTAAATTTTGGTGAAAATAAAATATAAAATTCTTATATGATACAATTTAAAATTTTATATGGGATTTACAAAAAAAAAATATGTCTCATGCAAGATCATAAAAAATAAAAATAAATAAACTTGTTTCTTCCCTTCTTTCAATTTTAATAATTTTTCACAAAAAAAAATTACAAGTTGATGATCAATATTAAATTCACTATTTCTTGAATTTGCATAGCACAATATTTAATTTCACAAATAGTTTCAACGTGCAGTTCCTTTTTTTCAATTTTTTTTGTAATTTTAAATATATGATTTTAAATTTTCATTTTCAACAAAAGGTTACAAAAAGATATTTTGAAATTTAACAAATTGAAAGTAATTATAATGAAGTTTTGTTTGTGTAGATGATTACAAGATTTATTAAAATAAATGCAACTTGTTGATAATTTTTACATTTTATCATATAAAGTTTAAGATATTTAGTTTCATGATCCAAAATTAAATTCCATATATGTATATATTAATATTAACTATCGGAAAAAAATATTAATATTAACCATTAAAATGACAGATAATATCAAAAATTTATAGGAATACACATGGATAAGAGAGAATAGATAATAAATATATAAGTAATAAAGAATAAAAACAATAAAAGGATAAAATAAAAAAAATTGAAAATAAACAAAAGGAAAAGAGAACGATTAATTGCAAACAAAAAAACAAAGAATACAAAAATTGATTAGGGGCACGTGACACTTTTTGGGCAACAAGAAAACATTTTAAAAAACAGTAAAGAGAAATTAAAAAAAAAAAAAGAAAAGGAAAAGGAAAACAGAATTGGGACACATGTCAATCAAAGGTAATAGGTAGCTCCTCACCACCAGGAGTAGCATAGAACGTGTCTTATTTTCTAATTAATAAGTAACAAAATATCCTAGATTGTCTAAAAATAATATAAAAGGCTTGTGCCTTGTGGGCTTTGACGTAGCAATTTTGTTTTTTAAAAAAACAATTGAACTTCTCAAATATTTTTAATCTTATCGTTTGATTTGCCAGAAATGATAAATAATATATAAATAAATAATATATATAATATAATAAAAATAAATAAAAAAAAGATTGTTAATATAGTATTTAATTTGAATGATAGATTATAATTTATTTAATTGAATAAATTTTATATAAAAATAATAAATTAATATTTTGTCCTTCTAACAATAAATAAAATAAAATATAAATAATTTTTTTATAAGAGATAATATAATAATTTAAATTCAATTATTTTATTTATATAAGATTAATAATTAATGATTTGATTGATATAAAATAAATAATTAATATATGGATAAATAATATGACAAGAAGAACGCGTGATTGAATAAGATAAGCTATTGTTGGAGGATCGATTTGGCTTGATTCGAAGATAAAATGCTTTAAAGTTTTCTTGTTAGGAAATCGGTTTGATCATTGTAGCAGTTTATCTCTTTAATAGGTTACGTTGTGTTCAGTTGAGGTTGGTCAACTAAACTACGTCTTTCTCTATGTCGATGTTAATCAGCAAACATAATACTGTGCGGAAAGATGCCGAATAACAGATTCTGAACTTAATAATCAATTAGACTACTAGTTTTGTGGGTGAGTGATGATGAAGAGCAAAAACGATAAATAGACAATGAATTGTTTCTGGATGTTCGGAGATTTCAATCACTCCTACGTCATCCATTCTTCCACCTCGAAAGGATCCACTCTAGAAGACTATGAATATTACAAGTAATTTTCAACAGCCCGATCCAAGACTAGGACTTACACCTTAGCCTATCCCAGAACTCCTAGAAACAGGAACACAACCCTCGACTATTTCTTCTAACTATGAGGTTTGAAGTACCTCAACTGCTTACACCAGATACAACAATCTTTGTGTTACAACTTAACACTTAACAACAAATTGATCCTTACTGATCTGATATGCTTGATGTGTGCGCTTGTGTTCCTCGGCTTTTGAATATAATCTTCAATGTGTGCTTTTAAACTTTTCGAATGAATATCTGTGGGTAAACTGTTCAGTTTACCTCTTAATGACTTGAGTGTGTTTTTTTGAATTCAAAAGAGCCGACTCTGCCTTCTGAGCTCTTTGATCTCTATTTATATTCTCTTACAACGGCTCTTATTTGAATTTGAATTGTTACCGTTACCTCTACTTCGTACTTCTGTCATGGTGGTACAAAGTTGCATCTTTGCGGCATCAGCTTTGTACGGAAAATCTTATCCATAAGTGTTAAACTGATGTAGCGATTATGCAGTCTTATGGACGGTTCAGTCTTCAGTTTAGCTAGGTAAACTGATGAGGTCAGTTTAGCGTTTTTGGCAAGTTTGAGTGCGGCAGTTTAGCGTGATGCAGTTTAGCTCCATAATATGCAGTTTAGTAATTCTTAGATGCTCGATCCGTTTTGCCTTCATTTAAGCTTTGTATTTGTTAAACACCAAAACTTAATTTCCCAACAATTTCCCCTTTTTTGGTGTTTATCAAAACTTCGAGTCATTGAGTGGTAAAATGATCTAGATATTCATTATCAACTGAACTTTATCAAAGATATCCAAATCTTCCCCCTTTTTGATAAATCAAAAATAAAGAGATGTAGGCCTTGAATGTTTCAACTTTGTTATTTGACGAAGTGATTTCTTGGTTCTTTGTTTTTGCTCTTGAGCTTGAACATGTCATCTCCCTTGATTGTAATTCTTTTTATCGATGATCTTCTGTAAACTGATCTTCTTCCCCTATATCCCAGTTGTTGATAATTCATATGATATGAATTGTTGGTAATGGATTGTTCCTTCATTGAAGTCACTCGTTGGCATTTGGTATGCTCAGTGTGTATTCGTTCCCCCTCAATTGATGAGTAGTTTTGGGTTGATAGCATTGGTTTGGATCTTGATGTGAATGATCAGTTTTGGCGCTACTGTACATCATTAGTGCAGCTTTTAACAGCTTTTCTGTCATCGTACTTATTTATATTTCCTTGTAACTTGTCATATATGAACATTTTCCTTTCTGTAGCACGCTTTTCCATTTTCAGTCTTGGGCATTTATTGAAATCTTTAATTTCGTCTCCTTGGTACCTGCACAAAATTTAATTCTTTTTATTTATCATTATAAATATCACTCTTTCTCCGAGATGTTATGGATTATGCCGGAGTGATCATGATGATAATAATTGCGGAATAAATAATCAACCAGAACACCAAAGATTTACGTGGTTCACCCAATATAGGCTACGTCCACGGAGCTGCTGCAAATATATTATAACCGGAGAAATATTACAAGTGTATACAAAAAAACTATATCTCTCACCAACCCAAACCCCGAGTATTACCGAGAAAATATTTCTCTAACTCACACAAAAAAACACTCAAGAAAACCCAAGAAACTATTTTGTTTCTTTTTCTTTTGCTCTCGTATTTTTTCTTTCTATTTGGATAATATATTTTGAAGTCATGGAAGCCAATTTATAGGAGAAAGAAACGCGTGAATTATGCGTGAATTAAATGCTTCATTTAATTCCCCAACTACCAACCGATAGCTACCACCTACCTAACAAATCTCCCACTTGAAGACTTGATTCCAATCATGGTTTCACACAGTCAATGTAGCAGCTCATGCCTCCTCTCTTATACTTGCAGTTCAACTAAAGTTGAACATAACTTCAGTTTGTCAGTGGTCACTGCCTTCGTGAACATATCAGCTGGATTTCTTCTTCCAGGAATCTTCTCAAGCATCAAGATTCCATCTTCCAAAACGGATCAGATGAAATGGTACCGAACCTGTATATGCTTCGTTCTAGCATGATAAACAGGATTCTTTTCCAAATGAATAGCACTCTGACTGTCACAGTGAAATGTGCTATCCTCAAGCTTCTAACCCAGTTCCTCAAAAAATGATCGCAACCAGATCATCTATTTGCTAGCTTCCGTCACAGCAACGTACTCAGCTTCAGTAGTCGAAATTTCAACAATCTTTTGCAACTTGGACACCCAACTTACTGTCGTACCACCCAATGTAAACACATATCCAGTAGTACTCTTCCTGCCGTCTAGGTCACCACCCATGTCGGCATCTACAAAACCTTGTAAGCCTGAATTTGACTTTCTGAAGCACATAGATGAACTGATAGTACCTTTCAATTATCCGAGAATCCACTTCACTGCTTCCCAGTGTTGTTTTCCCGGATTGCTCATAAATCTGCTCACAGCTCCCACTCCATGTGCTATGTCTGGTCGGGTGCACACCATTACATACATGAGGCTTCCAACAGCATAGGCATAAGAAACCTTATTCATATAAGCATGCTCCTGCTCCGTCGAAGGTGATTGGGCTTTGGTTAGTTTGAAATGACTAGCCAAAGGAGTAATAACCGGTTTAGCTTCATCCATGTTGAATCTCCTAAGAAATTTTTTCACGTACTCTGCCTGAGATAACTTCAAGACTCCGTTCACTCTATCTCTCAAGATCCACATACCAAGAATTTGTTTTGCAGCTCCCAAATCCTTTATTGCAAATTCTTTTGATAACTCTCTCTTGAGATTATCAATCTCCTCCAGACATGATCCTGCTATCAACATGTCATCCACATATAGCAGTAGAATGATATAGGAATCATCAATCTTCTTCACATAACAACAGTGATCCGCCTAGCACCTCAGGAAACCGTTTTTATTCATGAATCCATCAAAATTTTTGTACCACTATCTTGGAGCTTGTTTGAGACCGTACAAGCTCTTCTGAAGTTTTCATAACATTTTATCCTCCTCTCGTACTTCAAATATCTATGGCTGTTTCATATAAATTTCTTCATCCAAGTCACCATGAAGAAACGTTGTCTTTACATCCAACTGCTCCAGATGTAAATCTTCCTTAGCTACTAGTCCAAGTAATGTTCTGATAGTGGTTAACTTAACCACTGAAGAGAAAATCTCGGTGTAATCAACGCCTTCTCTTTGTTGAAAGTCTTTTACAACAAGTCTTGCCTTGTACCGTTTGCTGCCATCAACTTCTTCTTTGATCTGGTAAACCCACTTGTATAATGCCTTTTTGCCTTCAGGAAGTTCTGTCAACTTCCACGTATGATTGGATGACAGTGAATCCATCTCATCTTCCATGACTAACTCCCACTTGATTGAATCATCATTTTGCATCTCTTCTTCAAATGTCTCCGGTTCAACTTTATTAGTCAGCAAAATATGGTGAAGTGCAGGGGAGTATTTTTGAGGTGTTCTGATTGTTCTCGACGATCTTCTGAGTTCAATCACCGGAGTTTGTGGATCAAGTTCTTGTGCAGTTTCTTCTTCCTGGTTACTATCCTCCGACTCATTCATATGAATATCTATCAATGGCACTTCATTTGACTTCTGGAATTCAGGACATTTATCTCCTGCTGCAATGTCTGACTTGTCCTTGTACAAAACTTGTTCATTGAAAATGACATCTCTGATCCGAACGATCTTTCGATTTTGGTCATCCCAGAACCGATAACCAAACTCATTATCTCCATAACCAATAAAGAAACACTTCTTTGATTTTGGTTCAAGTTTTGTTCTTTTGGCTGAATCGATGTGAACATATGAGAGACAACCAAACACTTTCAAGAACGAAAGGTTTACTCCTTTTCCGCTCCAGACCTCCTCTGGTATTCTGCAATCAAGTGGTACCGAAGGTCCTCTGTTGATTAGATACGCTGCAGTGTTAACTGCATCAACACAAAATGATTTCGGCAGTACAACGTGCAATCTCATGTTACTGGCTCGCTCATTCAGGGTCATGTTCATCCTCTCAGCTACACCATTCTGTTGAGGTGTACCAGGATGGTTTTCTCCATCTTGATCCCGTTCTATGCACAATACTTCTTGAACTCAAAATCTTCATATTCTCCTCCGTTATTAGACCGTAAGCACTTCACCTTCAAGTTGGTCTCATTCTTCACCATGACTTTCCATCTCTTAAAGGTTTCGTAAACATCTGATTTATTTTTCAAAAAATAAACCCAAACCTTTCTGCTCGAATCGTCGATGAATGTGACGTAGTATCTTGAGCCTCCAAGGTATGTCACAGGAGATGGTCCTCATACATCAGTATGAATCAACTCCAACTTTGCTGTTTTTGGTTCTCTACCTTCTTTGTAAATGATCACCATTTTCTGTTTTCCAAGAACATAACTTTCACATAATTCGTGTTCGATAGTTTTTAACTCTGGTAGCTTTTCTTTTGATATCAGCATCTTCATTCCCTTCTCACTCATATGTCCAAGTCTACAATGTCATAGACTTGAGTTAGCTCCAGCAACCACAACTGCTAACATGTCTCTGCAACTGAAAGTCATGTAGCGGCTCCAGTTTTTATTTATCGAGCAATAATCATGGCTCATTTGCTCACTTTCCAAGAGCCATCACCAAAGGTCACTTTATGACCTTCGTAATCGAGTTGACCCACTGAGATCAGATTTCGGGTCAACTTTGGTACATGCCTCACTTTGTTGAGCTTCCAGATGGATCCGTTTGACATTTTCAAACTGATATCACCCATACCAGCTATTTCCAAAGGTTTTCCATCATCCAGGAAAACTTTTCCGTAATTACCAGCAATTTAATTACTGAATACCTCACGATCACCGGTGGTATGAAATGAATCTCCCGAATCCATAACCCAAGAATCGACCGGGCTTTCCATGGATAGTACTAAGGCATAATGTACATCCTCAGTAACAACATTTGCATTATTCTTGGGTTATCTGCAGTCCTTTTTCATGTGACCAGTTTCACCACAGCTCCAGCACTTTAATTTCTTTTCGAATGTATTTTTGTCTTTTTCACTCCTTGATTTGGATCTTCCACGCCATCAGTTAGAACCTTTTTCGCTACTCCTGCCCCTGCTTCTGTTTTCGATATTTAGGGCAGATCTTGATGATGTTTTTTCTCCCGGATCCATCCTGCGGACTTCTTCTCCAAGAATCCGATCTCGAACATCATTGAATTGTAACTTTCTTTTTCCAGCAGAATTGCTAACCTCTGCCCGCATCGGCTCCCAAACATTTGGTAAAGACGCCAAAAGAGTAAGTGCTCGAATTTCATCATCAAATTTAATTTCAACCGATGTTAGCTGGGAAACAATCGTGTTGAATTCATTGATGTGTGCTGCCACCGAAGCACCTTCTTCCATCTTCAAGTTGAATAACTTTTTCATGAGGAACACTTTATTATTTGCTGATGGCTTCTCGTACATTCTGAGGTGGAAGAAGGGGTGACGTAGGAGTGTATTAAATTTCCGAACATCCATAAACCTTTATTCGTGTCATTATCAGTCTACCTGCCTACTATTCATCTTGCATAAACTATTATTCATCAAGTGTTCAAATCTGTAACTTGACATATTTTTGCACATATATTGTTTGTCAAATTACATTATACATCAAGATAAACTAAGAATTCAATCACTAAACTGATTGAATTCATACTCAACTTCAAAGGAATTTTTTAGGTGTATTCACCCCCCTCTACACCCTAAACCGATCCTAAAAAGTGGTATCAGAGCAAGGTTATTATCTTGTTCTTGAACACTTTACCAAGATGTCTTCATTTAGCAAAATTCACATGTTCTCCAAAGAGGACTTTGATGATTGGAAAATTCGCATGCAAGCTCATTTATCATCCCTAAATGATGATATGTGGTTTGTCATTACTGATGGACCTCTCACCATCATCAAAGTAAGCACGACGATGAGTATCTATAGTGGTGGACCACAATACATTGAGAAACCAATGATGGAATGAACTGCTGAAGATAAGAAGAAGGCAAATCTTGACAATGTTGCCAAAGATATTCTTTACAAGACTCTGGATAAAAACACATTCAGCAAAATCAAGATGTGTAAAACGGGAAAAAAATGACTTACAGACATTAGGAAAAATTTGAGTATTAAATATTATCTTTCTTAATTTAGAGTTGTTTTTGGAGATTCTAAAATAATAAAAAATTGACTTACAAACATTAGGAAAAAATAAAATAATAAACTTGGTATGGGTAGTATTGACCTAAAATTTTATATACCTAAAATATTTAACAAAATGAGTAACAAACTTTAACTCCATTAATCCAATGAAGAGGAATATTTTATATCACAACTTCATTATTTTTATCATATCTATTTTGTCATAATCCAAACCCAAGGCGATCAACTCCAACGTCGTTCTCAAATTATTCATTCGAAAACAACAAGTCTCAAAAGTACAGATTCAAAATTATAATCAGTCTGTTTATTATAATACTGAATTTACATTGTCTTTAAAATGCTTAACTGATAAAAAAAGTCTAACGTCTGCAGTGAATAAAAATATAAAATTACACATCATAAATCACGACCCTTCTTCACTTACCCGATACAAGCAATGATTAAAGCATTTTCCTGAAATTTTGAAAAATTATATAAATTATTCATTTTTTGGAAAATTTTATTTCTCTTGACTATTTTATGTCCAGTATTCTTTCAAATAAATTATACTACGTTTTTTGGAAAAAAAATTATTTCTCTTGACTATTTTATGTCCAGTATTCATTTCAAATCATTTGACAATTAATTTTACGATTACAAAGAACTGGATAAGTTTTATATATCTATATATAGCTGTTGGGAAATTAAGTTTTGGTGTTTAAAAAATACAAATCTTAAATGAAGGCAAAACGGATCGAGCACTAAGAAGTACTAAACTGCATATTATGGAGTTAAACTGCATTGCGATAAATTGCCGCACTCAAACTTTCCAAAGACGCTAAACTGACCTCATCAGTTTACCTAGCTAAACTGAAGACTGAACCGTCCATAAGACTACATAATCGCTACATCAGTTTAACACTTATGGATAAGATTTTCCGTACAAAGCTGACACCGCAAAGCTGTAACGTTGTACCACCATGACAGAAGTACGAAGTAGAGGTAACGTTAACAATTCAAATTCAAATAAGAGCCGTTGTAAGAGAGAATATAAATAGATATCAAAGAGCTCAGAAGGCAGAGTCGGCTCTTTTGAGAATTCAACAAAAAAACACACAAGTCATTAAGAGGTAAAGTGAACCACATATATTCATTCGAAGAGTTCAAAAGCACACATTGAAGATTATATTCAAAAGCCGAGGAACACAAGCGCACACATCAAGCATATCAGATCAGTATGATCAATTTGTTGCTAAGTGTTAAGTTGTAACACAAAGATTGTTGTATCTGGTGTAATCAGTTGAGGTATTGCAGACCTCGTTGTTAGAAAAAACAGTTGAGGGTTGTGTTCCTGTTTCTAGGAATTCTGGGATAGGATAAGTTGTATGTCCTAGTCTTGGATCGGGTTGTTGCAAATTACTTGTAATAGTTAAAGTCTTCTAGAGTGGATCCTTTCGAGGTGGAAGAAGGGGTGACGTAGGAGTGATTGAAATCTCCGAACATCCATAAACATTTCATTGTCTATTTATCGTTTTTACTCTTCATCATCACTCACCCACAAAACTAGTAGTCTAATTTATTATTAAGTTCAGAATCTGTTATTCGGCATCTTTCGCACAATATTCTGTTTGCTGATTAACATCGACATAGAGAAAGACATTGAAAGAACGTGGATATCACGTTTCTTTATCTTTTAGATTTTGCCTTTTCTTGACAATATTGTTTAATTGATCTTATCTTGTATATCTTCTTGATCGACATTGAATATTTGTTATCTTGTCAAATTTGTTATCTTATCAAATATGTTATCTTGTCAAATATGTTATCTTATCAAATGTATATTGTAAATTGGTGATATATCTTAATGGTTTTGTTGATGAGATATCTTATCAAATCCTTATTCACTATTGTGTAGGATTTACAAAGACTGAAAATCTATTTAAGAAGATAACTATACACAAATGAAAATTGGCGAGGAGAGTGCAGAAATGTAAAGCTAATTATTACTGCAAAAATTCAGAAACTGAAGGTTGAAGATCGATCGGAGAATTTCTGAAGTATTCCTTGCCGTTGCACAGTGTTGCCGAGTAGTGTTGGAAACACTGAAGAACACGCGAGTGAAGTGTTGTTCAGAAAGTGGTTCCTTGGTTTTTTGTTTTTCGGCACATGTGTTTTGAACTTCCTATTGGTTTTTACATTCTACTTCTTACTAGTTTTTAGGAAGTTATTTATTTTCTCAACTTGTTGAGAAATGTAGGTTTTCATATACAATCACTAGTTGTTTTTGTAAACTGATTTGTTTTTCTAGTGATTATTTTGCCATGAGGCACCGCACAAGTATTAATTACTTGTGCATAAATATTTTTGTGTTATTTACTTTAAAGTTTAATTATTCCGCTGCGTATGTGTTTCTTGAAGTATTGAAGAGACAACACTTAATCTGAAATTTATTTATGGCATTCCTGCAGTCCATACTGTCAAAACCCTAACAAGTGGTATCAGATCCATACACTTGACTATACTAAGTGAGATTCTGGTTTTTATGTTTTGACACGATGTATTAATAACTTGTTGAATTGACGCAGGATGTCGGTGAGGATGAGTTCACTCTTGAAAATGTACAGAAAATTTATGAAGAGTTTTTTGCAGATTGGGTGATGAGGAACAAATGGATACTACAAGATTTTTGGTAGTATTTTGTTTTTTGAATTATTGTCGATTTGATATTATGCTCATTATGTGTTTATGTGCATGTTTTTATTGTGATAATTCGAGAGAAATTGACATTTCAAAGAAACCATCTCGACACTCTCGCAAAAAACACATTGACATTGGACATTAATTTATTCAAGTATTTAGTAGAGAAATGTTTGATCCGTGTGGAGTTTGTTGGAACAAATAACCAACTGACAGCTATATTCACAATAGCATTAGATTTTGAGAGATTATCCAGCCTTAGGAAATCTCTCAGCATGTTTTAATATTAATCACTCATGGTTGCTGTTCCCAAGTGTTGTCAACAGTGAAGGACAACACCTGTCTTGCATGTGCATTTTTAGGACTTTAGACATACTGCATTTTCATTTTGTCCTATGTTTTGAACTGTTTGATAACATTGACTAACATGCTGTAGTTTTTTTGCAAAAGTTCTTTTTAGATCACAATTGCCATGATAATGTGCTCTAACTAAACCACGAAGTAGTTGAGGGATGTTCGTGTATTCCATGATCTTGTCCCATGTGAAAAGTGGTTTCGCAAATTTAGAGTATTGTTTGATAAAATCTCACTGATTAATCTTTCATGAGAATCAAACTCAAAATCAGAAGAAAATTGGAAAAAGCTACCTAAAGGAGTCCGAGGAAGACCGTTCTTTTAGTGTGCAGGCTACCACTTCTGAACCAAAATAAAAAAATTGTGATACATGGCTCTGTAAGTGTGAAAAATTCATCAAAATATTTTGAAAACTACAGTGTTGTTGAGATATGTTGCCAACACTAGTGCTTAACACGTACTGTACACACACTCTACATGCATTTTTTTGTTGAATCACATTGCATTCTGTTTTAGGCATAACTTAGGTCATGCACATGCATATAATTGTGAATATTTTCTGTTCAGGGGTTGTAAGTTCTAAACAGACAAAATAAGGTGAAATACCATATTTGCTAAAAATTGATATTTTGTGGTTGACAATGTTTTAGTGGAGTTGAGCCGATGTGGAGTCATTCATGGGAATATTTGGCTGTTTTTAATATCAGATTATTGACATGATTGGGTTGAATTTTATCTCTTTAATTCAAAAGTTTACACAATTATTTTTTTTTCTCATTGGAAAGTTTTTCTGCATAGGTATTTTGGAAGGTAAAGGTTTTTTTGTGGAATTCTTTGTATTGTTCAATGGATGATTTTTTTCACCCCATATTTTGTACAAATTTGATTAACATCTCTTCTCTATTTTGTGTTGTTTAGTTTGATCTCTAACTTTCTGCTCAATCTTTTTATATCTCTTACTTTCTTAAACTTCATAGATGACAGGAAAATATTTTGAATCTCATGGTTGGTGAAGAATTTCAGGTTGCTCCTATTTTGCTGAAGGGAAAGAGGAATATAGACCTAACTTGGTCTGCATTTGGTGTTGAGTCGTGTGTTGCCAACACGATATGTCAACACTAGTTAAGCTTCGCGCTACACTGCTCCCGTCATTAATTTTTTACAGTTCACTCTTTGTACTATGAAGCCTTACTCGTTGAGTATTGTTTGTTCTTTGGACTGAACTTTTCTGGACAAAAAGGGGGAGTGGTAACAAAGACAAATACTGCAAGTACTTCTAGAGAGGTTGATGAAATAGTCTGCAAGTACTTTTGGTATTTGTCTTTGTTACCACTCCCCCTTTTTGTCCAGAAAAGTTCAGTCCAAAGAACAAACAATACACAACCAGTAAGGCTTCATAGTACAAAGAGTGAACTGCAAAAAATTAATGACGGGAGCAGTGTAGCGCGAAGCTTCACTAGTGTTGACATATCGTGTTGGCAACACACGACTCAACACCAAATGCAGACCATTTTCTAGTGATCATTTTGCCATGAGGCACCGCACAAGTATTAATTACTTGTGCATAAATATATTTGTGTTATTTACTTTAAAGTTTAATTATTCCGCTACGTATGTGTTTCTTGAAGTATTGAAGAGACAACACTTAATCTGAAATTTATTTATGGCATTCCTGCAGTCTATACTGTCAAAACCCTAACAAGTAGAATAAAAACCAATAGGATGTTTTCCAAAAATGAGCCGAAGACAAAAAGAATCAAGGAACCACTTTCTGAACAACACTTCACTCGCGTGTTTCTCAGTGTTTCCAACACTACTCGGCAACATTGTGCAACGGCAAGGAATACTTCAGAAATTCTCTGATCGATCTTCAACCTTCAGCTTCTGAATTTCTGCAGTAATAATTAGCTTTACGTTTCTGCACTCTCCTCGCCAATTTTCATCTGTGTATAGTTATATTTTTAAATAGATTTTCAATCTTTGTAAATCCTACACAATAGTGAATAAAGATTTGATAAGATATCTCATCAAAAAAACTGTTAAGATATATCACCAATTTACAATATACATTTGATAAGATAACATATTTTACAAGATAACATATTTGATAAGATAACAAATTTGACAAGATAAAAAATATTCAATGCCGATCAAGAAGATATACAAGATAAGATCAATTAAACAATATTGTCAAGAAAAGGCAAAATCTAAAAGATAAAGAAACGTGATATCCACGTTCTTTCAAAACTTTAATGTAAATAACACAAAAATATTTATGCACAAGTAATTAATACTTGTGCGATGCCTCATGGCAAAATGATCACTAGAAAAACAAATCAGTTTACAAAAAAACTAGTGATTGTATAAGAAAACCTACTTTTCTCAACAAGTTGAGAAAATAAATAACTTCCTAAAAAATAGTAAGAACTAGAATGTAAAAACCAATAGGAAGTTCAAAATACATGTGCCGAAAAACAAAAAACCAAGGAACCACTCTCTGAACAACACTTCACTCGCGTGTTCTTCAGTGTTTCCAACACTACTCGGCAACACTGTGCAACGGCAAGGAATACTTCAGAAATTATCCGATCGATATTCAACCTTCAGCTTCTGAATTTCTGCAGTAATAATTAGCTTTACGTTTCTGCACTCTCCTGGCCAATTTTCATCTGTGTATAGTTATCTTCTTAAATAGATTTTCAATCTTTGTAAATCCTACACAATAGTGAATAAGGATTTGATAAGATATCTCATCAACAAAACTGTTAAGATATATCACCAATTTACAATATACATTTGATAAGATAACATATTTTACAAGATAACATATTTGATAAGATAACAAATTTGACAAGATAACAGATATTCAATGCCGATCAAGAAGATATACAAGATAAGATCAATTAAACAATATTGTCAAGAAAAGGCAAAATCTAAAAGATAAAGAAACGTGATATCCACGTTCTTTCAAACTCCCCCTTTTTGCCTTTCTGGACAAAACACACAAGAGCAAATAACTCCCCCTGAGTTAGATTACTAATGCTCCCCCTGAATTTAATCACGTTAGTACTAAGTGTTGTGGAGTAGTGTTGGCAACACTTACTCTCAACACTTAACAGATCAGAGCAGTAGTAGCAGAAAAGCATATTAGAACATTTAGCAATTTTAACAAGACTTCAGAGAAAAACAATTTTAATAATCAGATCAAACAAGCAAACTAATAAGAGAAAACAAATCCAGCTTCCGATTATTCTGTTTCATCAACTTCATATGCTCCAAAAGTACTTGCAGACTGTTTCATCAACCTCTCTAGAAGTACTTGCAGTATTTGTCTTTGTTACCAATCCCCTTTTTGTCCAGAAAAGTTCAGTCCAAAGAACAAACAATACTCAACCAGTAAGGCTTCATAGTACAAAGAGTGAACTGTAAAAAATTAATGACGGGAGCAGTGTAGCGCGAAGCTTGACTAGTGTTGACATATCGTGTTGGAAACACACGACTCAACACCAAATGCAGACCAAGTTAGGTCTATATTCCTCTTTTCCTTCAGCAAAATAGGAGCAACCTGAAATTCTTCACCAACCATGAGATTCAAAATATTTTCTTGTCATCTACGAAGTTTAAGAAAGTAAGAGATATAAAAAGATTGAGCAGAAAGTTAGAGATCAAACTAAACAACACAAAACAGAGAAGAGATGTTAATCAAATTTGTACAAAATATGGGGTGAAAAAAATCATCCATTGAACAATACAAAGAATTTCACAAAAAAACCTTTACCTTCCAAAATACCTATGCAGAAAAACTTTCCAATGAGAAAAAAAAATAATTGTGTAAACTTTTGAATTAAAGAGATAAAATTCAACCCAATCATGGCAATAATCTGATATTAAAAACAGCCAAATATTCCCATGAATGACTCCACATCGGCTCAACTCCACTAAAACATTGTCAACCACAAAATATCAATTTTTAGCAAATAGGGTATTTCACCTTATTTTTTCTGTTTAGAACTTACAACCTCTGAACAGAAAATATTCACAATTATATGCATGTGCATGACCTAAGTTATGCCTAAAACATAATGCAATGTGATTCAACAATAAAATGCATGTAGAGTGTGTGTACAGTACGTGTTAAGCACTAGTGTTGGCAACATCTCCCAACAACACTGTAGTTTTCAAAATATTTTGATGAATTTTTCACACTTACAGAGCCATGTATCACAATTTTTTTTATTTTGGTTCAGAAGTGGTAGCCTGCACACTAAAAGAACGATCTTCCTCGGACTCCTTTAGGTAGCTTTTTCCAATTTTCTTCGGATTTTGAGTTTGATTCTCATGAAAGATTAATCAGTGAGATTTTATCAAACAATACTCTAAATTTGCGAAACCACTTTTCACATGGGACAAGATCATGGAATACACGAACATCCCTCAACTACTTCGTGATTTAGTTAGAGCACATTATCATGGCAAGTGTGATCTAAAAAGCATTTTTGCAAAAAAAACTACAACATGTCAGTCAATGTTATCAAACAGTTCAAACATAGGACAAAATGAAAATACAGTATGTCTAAAGTCCTAAAAATGCACATGCAAGACTGGTGTTGTCCTTCAGTGTTGGAAACACTTGGGGACATCAACCATGAGTGATTAAAATGAAAACATGCTGAGAGATTTTCTAAGGTTGGAGAATCTCTCAAAATAAAATGTTTTGTGAATATATCTGTAAGTTGGTTATTTGTTCCAACAAACTCCACACTGATCAAACCTTTCTCTACTAAATTTTGAATAAAGTGATGTTCAACGTCAATGTGTTTTGTGCGAAAGTGTCAAGATGGGATCTTTGAAATGTCAATTTCTCTCAAATTATCACAATAAAAACTTGCACATAAACACATACTGAGCATAACATCAAGATGACTACCATTGAAACACAAAATACAAACATTAATCTTGCAGTATCCAGTGTTGTCAACACAGCCTACAACACTGTCCTCACACAGTTTTTCATTCAAATCCATAGGCGTTTTATTTGGCACAATATTAAAAATGAAAATAGGAGTGACTTACCTGTGAGTATATATAACTCATGCATACTAACCCAATCATCTTTCGATATTCAACCTTCTCTTTGGTGAGCTAGCAATAAATATCATCTCCAACTTGATAACAATTGTCTGATGATCTAGTGCCTGTCAAAATACAAGAATTATTCTTATCAAAGACTTCACAAAAAGTTTTATTGAATTTAACATAAAGATCATCATCACAAAGTTGACTAATGCTAATAATATTAGCATTCAATCCTTCAACATGTAGAACATTGTAAAGCTTGGGCAGTCCTTCTACGTTCAATGTGCCTTTACCAACAATCTTTCCATTAGCTCCTCCTTCATATGTCACCTTTCCTTTATCTTGTTCAACATAATCATCAAGATACTTCTTTGATCCTGTCATGTGACGAGAACTCCCACTGTCAAAATACCAATAACCTGCAACATTAGTTTTCAAGGAAGCATAAACAACATTACAATTAGATTTAGCTTTTGGAACCCAAACAGTTTTCTCAGTATTTTTCTTCATGGCAGTGTTCTGGTGCAGTTTTGGCAACACTGGTGACAACACTTGCCTGGTATTCCAGTACATACAATCATACATGAGCTTAAAACAGAAAGGCTTTATGTGCCCTGGTTTGTGACAGTAGTGACAGATGAACCGACGCTTCTTTTGCTTGGTCCTTTGAGCAGGAACTTGTGCTTTCAATGGAATTGGTTTTGGCTTAGGAGATTCACTTGGAATACTAGTAGAGTTATTGTTATCCTTGACAAACACAGTTTTCGATGACTCTCCCAATTCAAACTTGCTGTTCTCAAATCCTAGTCCAATTCTATCAGTATGTCCCATTACTAGCATTGATTCCAGTTTGGCTTTGCTTGAGTTGAACTTGGCAAGTGAAGCTGTAGCTTTTTCAAGTTCCTCTTTTATTCTGTACAACTCCAAATCTTTCTTGCTTAGAATAACTTCAAGTCTAGCCACTGCTGCCTTCAGTTCACTGTTTTCTTTTGATAGAGCCGAGTTTGATTTGTTCCTCAATACCCAATCAGCAAACAACTCTTCATACATCTTCTGGGCATCTTTGAGCGACATCTCATTATCACAAACATCTTGATCATTCAAATTTTCAGGTACATATATATTCAAGCAGAACAACTTTTGTTCAGTGTTGTGGCCAAGTGTTGAGACACCTGTAACAACACTGCTCTCCTTCAGCTTCAGAACAGCCAGTGCATTGTGGGTCACTTCTGCTTCCCCTTGTTCTATACCCTCTTCATCTTCATCATCACTTAAGGAAGCATTCATCCCTCTTCGAAGTCTAGTTGGACACTCACTTGCATAGTGACCAAAACTTGTGCATTCATGGTGTGAGACCTCGGTTCTAAACAACTAATCTCGGATTATACAACATGTAAGCATACAAGATCCAAGACTAAAAGCAAGCAAGAGAAGTTTTTTTTTTTTTTTAATGGGGTGCGCTCGGTCTGCTAAAAAGTGCAGACCGAGCGCCTCCTAACAGCAACCTGCTGTTTAGCTTGGTGGGGTATGCGCTCGGTCTGCTAAAAAGTGCAGACCGAGCGCCCCCTGCTGCAGATCAAGGAAACAGCAGAAATAAGAAGGCTCGACTCCAACACTTCCAAGAAAAACTCATGCATTAAAACGCAACTCAAAACGTTAATACACATGCATACTCCAATACACGATAGTTCTAAAGTTATACAATCTCGAACTAATAGAACATGCTTTCGTCTAGCTTATTCAATACAAAACAAGTTCGAATAAAATCTAAGTTCGATTACATATTCGACTTCTAAACAACAAGGCCTCACGTCTATCAACTCGTCCACCTAGCCATGTGATCTCTGACTCGGTCCTGCCCCACCTGTTGCCAAGCACACATACAAAGACAAGACAACAGCCGGATAATCCGGTGAGAATAACATTCCCAGTAAAAGAGACAAACATACAATATCAGATAAGCATTCCAAACAAAATGCATCAACTTCCAAATAATCAATTAACAATCATGCAATTCCACAAGCATATCTAAAACTCAATTCATATGCATAAATGCAATGCATGTCTTTAAATCTGGGATTATCAAGTCGGATAATCAAAACATTTCTACTTTTGCTTTTGGGATCCCGAGGACGAGATCACGTAAACGACTCACCGACTCTCCCGATCGAGGTGGTGTTACGTATCTCCATCCTCTAGACTTTGGTGCGACTATAAGGAGTATGCTAGCACTAGGTAAAACGGCTACACCCAGGCCACTCACAATATAATCCCCAAAACGTCTATCATAAAAGGGCCGTCCTGCCCGCTACTCAAATCAAGGATTCATGTTCAATATGAATGCAATGCAAACATAACTCAAATAACTCAAATAATCAATTAACATGCAAGTATGTGATTTTTCTGGAACACTCGAATCAAGTCGGATTCGAGTCATTCGTTCCATTCCATTCCAAGTCATCTTATACCTCTTTTCAACAACGTCGATGCTCCAAAACCTGGAAACAACAACGATTCCTCAATCAAGATTCAATCAAACTTCCTCAATCGATAATAATAAATCGATACTATACCGGCTACAAACTCCAAGTCGAACAAAGCTGAAATCTCGCAACTCCACTGGCTTCAAATCAAACTGTACAAGAAGTAATAAGACTCGAGATTAACATACAACTCAATCGAAGGCTTGGCTCAAACAATTCTAGCCGATAGAAAATCCAAAACTCAAACCGACGGCATAACGGCTATAAATTCAAATAACCGGAAACGCAGACAGCATAATATCAATCCCATAATCTCATATCAATGCCCAAAACAACAATAACAAGGCAAACCCATCAATCTCAAAATCCAAGTTTTCGAAAATGGCTTCCAAAAATCATAACAAATCCGAACGTCGCTCTAATTCAAAACTGACAGATAATAAAAGATCAGAACTCCGCCAAGAACAACATACTAGAATCTAAGTCGATTCTAACAACCTCCGAAAAACAAAACATATCTGATCGGAGAAATACTTACGGTAAAACGAAGCTCTCTCAGCCGTGATCGCTAATCTGCCTTCAGAAATAATTTCTAACGGACGGATCGAGCTCGGGAAGAAATCTAAAAGCATTAGAAAGCTTGGGAGGCGCTTCAATGGAGGGAGGCGTGAAGGGGGAGGAGGAGGAAGTGAAAAGAAAAGTCAAAGGAGCTTAGATAATATAACAAATCCACTTTTTGCGTTTTAGTCCCTGGAAAATCCAAAATTTGCAAAAAGGACCCTGATCAAAATCAAGTCGGTTCTTGAACTCTGGAATCTCCGATTATCTCAAATAAACTTATTTAAGATAAAAACGGGGCGTTACAATTCTCCCCCTCTAAGAAAAGATTTCGTCCTCGAAATCATACACGGTTCCACACGAACTGTGTCTCTCGATTACTCCCTCAAGTCCGTCGATCAAAAGTAGACTCATTCTTGTCAGCAAAATTCCTACTAAGCTCAGTCACAATCGAATCATATCTTGTTCCAATTCCAGGCATAACATTTAAAGTTCGATTCGTCTGCTCTGGCTGTCCGTAGTTCTGAGGGTATAGAACTGAAAAAGTTGAATTCGGACAACAAAATCTCATCGAAATCTATGCCGAAAGAACGAGTGCATCAAGGATCTCTGTCTAAACTGTCAGACTTCGACAAAACAAACAAGACATATGAAGACCTCTGACAAGATATCAATCCTCTAATCTTGACTGAAAGTCATTCTGTACAGAGAACGGTAGAAGATTCCAACAATCGGTCGATCAAATCAGATAGTAGATAAAATAAGAACAGTTCAAAACATCGGTTGCTGCATAAAATTCCTCAGATAAAGATTCGCAGTCAGAATCTCAAACATTCTAATCTTATTTTCTGTCTCCAAATCAATTCCATCTGTGAAAACAATTTCTGCAACTCCAAATATTATAACAGATCACGTAAATTTTCTCATAAGACAAAAGAAAACAGATATTCAAATCAATAAGATTGCTACGAGCTCGAAGTCCAGATTCGGACATTGAGTCTCGAGAGTCTTCAACTGTCTCTACGTCTAGCTTAGAGTGTGATTCCTCTGAATAAGAATACATCCCGTAAATTTCTCGATAAGAATAGATCTCTGATCGGCACAAATTCCATTATCAAATCATATAATCGAAGAAGACCATTCAATCCTAAAGAATTTAGACATCGAAGAATAACATACAAATGCTTGGTACCACAATCTGCTATCCAAATCTCAAAAGCTCCGAAAGATCAATACAATTCTCATTCCAAAAAGATAAGAAATCAACGATAAGAATTCATAACCTCTACTAATTCTTCTGAAAGATCCGGTTAATAGAACAACACTACTGGAGTATTCATTAATCCGACAATTCAACAATTTAATAGAGGCACGTTAAACAAAACATATTCTTCAATAAGAAGGCAAGAGACTCGCCAGAATCTAACATTCCAATAAGAATAGAGAACTCAATATCGAACGTTACCTGATCTGTCATTATCGGGTGCAGCCTGAGTCTGCTGATCCTCAGACAAAGCAAAGACTCGTGCCTGCTGTCTGGGAGGCTGGCTTCTATACTAATTACCTTCTTGCCTATTCTGCTGCTGAGGTTGGAAAGAGTGGACAGAAGGTGCTTGCTGCTGAGGCTGAGCTGTCTGTCTCAAGAAATTTCCACTCTGAGCTTGCTCAGGGACACGTTGAGGACACGTTCTTGCAAAGTGCCCCGCCTGGTTACAAATATGACAGCTTCCAAAAATACCTCTACACTGATCACTGGGGTGACGACCTCCACAATTGGCACAAGACATGCCTGACTGTCCCGAACTCTGTCCCGATCCATACTGCCTCGAACCACTAGAGCTCGAAGAACTGGTTCCGTGCTTCTTAAACTGCTTCCCTTTTGGATGATAGTATTCCTTCCTATTACCTCCACTGCTACCACCTTCAAAACTCGGTGGTTGATTCTGAAATTGAAAGGACTGATTCTGGTAATACGATGGTTGGTTCTGGTATTGGTAAGGTTGTGCCTGAAACTGTTCTTGCTGCTGCTGCGGCACAAACTGACCTCCTCTCTGTCTCCATAAACCTGCTTCAGCACCTTTTGCGTGATTCATAGCATCCGCAAAATTGTTAGGCCTATTGGTATTTACCAACGTGAAGACCTCGGGGTTCAAACCATTAATGAACTGGTCGGCTTTAGCTTCCTCATCGCCGACAATCAGTGGTGCAAAACGCAACAGACTATCAAACTTGGCTACGTACTCTTCAATATTCAAATTCCCCTGCTTCAGATTTGCAAACTCGGCTCCCTTGTCCTTTCGGTACGACACTGGGAAAAACCGCTTATAGAACTCAGACTTGAAAAGAGTCCAAGTAATTTCCATACCTCTACTCTCCATTGCTTTCTTTGTCATAATCCACCAGTTCTTAGCAACACCACGAAGCTGATGAATGACTAACCTGGTTCGGCGGTCATTTGAGTAATCGATAGAATCAAATAACTGATCGATATCATCCAACCAACTCTCACAGTCAACTGGATTTTCAGTGCCAATCAACAACGGCGGATTAAAAGACTAAAACCTCTTCAGCAGGGTTTCCATAGGTGTCGCTGTAGCATCCATCTCAACAGTTTCAGTACTAGCTTGCTCAGTAGCAGGAATAACTGGTGGTGGGTTCCTGTTAATAACTCGTCGAGGACCCATCTGATTATCAAAGGTTAGGACACAAGATATCTCAATCGCTGAAATCGATGCCCTTGCAACCTCTCGGAATTCTGGATACAGGTGAAATACAGTTCATATCTCAAATAATTCATGCTTTAAAATTCAATCACGTAATCATGTAACTCAAATAATTCTCAACAAATAAAGCATGCTCGTATGGTATTTAAATAAATCGATTTAAATAACTCAATCACATGCGAGAATTCAATTCATGCGGACTCGATCTACCCCGCTCACTTCTAAATTCAGTCCAAAGAATCTTATGGCTCTGATACCATTTAATGTGAGACCTCGGTTCTAAACAACTAATCTCGGATTATACAACATGTAAGCATACAAGATCCAAGACTAAAAGCAAGCAAGAGAAGTTTTTTTTTTTTTTAATGGGGTGCGCTCGGTCTGCTAAAAAGTGCAGACCGAGCGCCTCCTAACAGCAACCTGCTGTTTAGCTTGGTGGGGTATGCGCTCGGTCTGCTAAAAAGTGCAGACCGAGCGCCCCCTGCTGCAGATCAAGGAAACAGCAGAAATAAGAAGGCTCGACTCCAACACTTCCAAGACAAACTCATGCATTAAAACGCAACTCAAAACGTTAATACACATGCATACTCCAATACACGGTAGTTCTAAAGTTATACAATCTCGAACTAATAGAACATGCTTTCGTCTAGCTTATTCAATACAAAAAAAGTTCGAATACAATCTAAGTTCGATTACATATTTGACTTCTAAACAACAAGGCCTCACGTCTATCAACTCGTCCACCTAGCCATGTGATCTCTGACTCGGTCCTGCCCCACCTGTTGCCAAGCACACATACAAAGACAAGACAACAGCCGGATAATCCGGTGAGAATAACATTCCCAGTAAAAGAGACAAACATACAATATCTGATAAGCATTCCAAACGAAATGCATCAACTTCCAAATAATCAATTAACAATCATGCAATTCCACAAGCATATCTAAAACTCAATTCATATGCATAAATGCAATGCATGTCTTTAAATCTGGGATTATCAAGTCGGATAATCAAAACATTTCTACTTTTGCTTTTGGGATCCCGAGGACGAGATCACGTAAACGACTCACCGACTCTCCCGA